>NC_092046.1:78217013-78584513 GCF_003086295.3 Arachis hypogaea | reverse complement strand
CTAAAAACAAAAGGTTGCTTAGAAAGGTAAATAGCAATATGAGAAAAAGACTAAAGACAAAAAGGTTAATAATAAAAAAATGTCCTAAAAAATGTAATAAATCTCCAATATGCTTATGGTTACCTGGCAAAGTGGAGTTTTTCCATTTGTTCAGGGTTAGATGATGTAGAGATGCCTACTTTATATTAGAAAATGTTTTTTAATTGGGCACATATAGTAGTGTCAAGCTCTACAATAATTATCTACTGCTGTTAGGGGTAGTAGGAGTACTCGAACTCGTGGGTACCCGACCCGTCCCTACCCAGTTGGGGTAAGTTTAAACCCGACCCGAAGCGGGGAGGGTCCTGATTGGGGAAGGGTGTTGATTGGGGTGGGGCGGGGTCGGATTCATTGTAAACCCGTCCCTACCCGTCCCGGAGTGCATATATTCCCACATATATATACCTCTTTCAGAAATTAGGGTTAGCCACTCTCCTCCTTCATACGGTGATCACTTACCCACTTACCCAGAAACACACACAGCAGCCATCCCTCATACCCACTTACCCCGATCGCAGACACACACACACAGCAGCCACCTTGTTCACCGCCTTCGTCGCTCAGCGCCATCGCTCAGTCACTCACCTTGCCGCTCTCCTTCACCGAACTCACTTCGCTTGCACTTCTCTCATTGCTATCACTCTCCTTGCCGCTCGTCTCTTCGAGTTGCGGTCTTCGGTTCTTCCTTTTTCCGTCGTCGTGTCACTGGTAAGCAGCAAGTAATCCTCTTTCACTCACTACTTACAGTTTACCGGTTTGCTCTGTGCTTCTTTCCTTCTCCAGATTTGTTTTCTTTGATTTAATTTTATAATTTATTTTTGTATGTTAAAATAGTTAAACTTGCCTTTTGTATGTAATTTATTTTTGTTTTCTCTGAAATTATCTATTACTTCTCATTTTTTATGTTAAATATATAACATATGGCTTTCCTATTTAAGCATTGGTTATGGCTTTTCTATTTAATAAATGTCTAGGAATCAAGATACTTGTGGTAGTTATAAAATTGAAGGCTGATTATTAAGGTTTTTGATGACAAGTCATCTTATACTAGTTTTACTAGTCTTTTTCTTTTATTTTTAATAGATTTTATACACTTTCTTGCATTGTAAGTTAGCAATTTGGAGTGGAATTGCATGGTTTCTTTGAATCAATCAACCACCTTTTAATTGACACAAAATCATAAAGTTTAAGCTAAAATTAATTGGCTTTAAATGAATTTTAAACTTTGTGAATTTTGTGATACTTTGATTGGTTGTTTTGATTACTTGTAGGTGAAGAAAAGAAAAAAATAAGAAAAGCATGGCCTAAGAAGCGTGCCCAAGAGAAGAAAAAGCGTAGCAACATTGAGGAAGAAGGATAGCTAGGTTGGAAGAGTGAACCGAGCTCCATAAGGAAAAAAGGGAGAAAGTAAGGCACAAAGCTCAGTTCACTAAGTGAGCTTTATCGGGGGTTCTCCAAAATTAATTCAAGACACAATTCCAAGGAATGAAGCCTCAAGGTCTCGAACTCATGACCCAAGGAAAGCAAGGAACGCTCCTTGCAAGGAAAACAAGAAGAATTGGCCAAAAAGCCTTCTCCAAGGTTCGAACAAGGAACCTCACGCTACCAAGCTTGCAAGGGAAATAAGCCAAAATGATTTGGCAAGGATTCGAACCTAGGAGCTCCATGGAGAACAAGGGAGGAGTGCTACTCCTTGTGAAAAGAAAATGAGCCAAGATGGCTCTCCCAAGGTTCGAACTAGGGAGCTTCATGAAAGGAAAGGAAGGAGTGCTCCACTCTTCCAAGGAAATCAGCATCAATTTGCTTCCACCAAGAGTCGAACCTGGAAGCATGAAGCCCACAACCATGCGCTACAATGGGGAGCTCAGTTTGCTTTCTCAATTGAGCGCTACTCTCCCCCACTCCCCACACTTTGGCACGCTAGGAAGCACACCAAGGAGGGAACCTTGTGCACAAGCTGACACGGCCAGGGAGCTAGGATGCGCGCTTGACACACCCAAGGCAAGACATAGAGCTCAGTTCAATTTTTCAACTGAGCTCTAGTGAAGTGCAACAAGGGCAAAGGGCTAGCGCACAAAATTGGGCAACACAAAGCAACATTGGGCGCTCAGTTTGGTTTTCCAACTGAGCCGTGCCCTGGGAGTGCACCATGACTCAATTTTGAGTCCAAAATGAAATAAAATCCAATTCTTCACAAAATTAAAAAGCCCACTCCAAATTCTAAAATCCAAAAATAGGAAGTGTATAAATAGAAGATAGTTTGAGTTAGAGAGGGACCTTCTTTTCACTTTTGAATCTTTTTGCTTACTTTTGAATTTCCAATTTTATTTTCTAGCTTTGGGAGTTTGGGAATTGGGAAGGAGAATGGATCTCTCTTCTTCTTTGTTCTTGCTTCTGCATTTTCTGCTCTTTGTCTGGAATCTTAGGTGGAGAGTTGAAGAAATTCTGTTTCAATCTCACCTTGGATTCTCTTTCTGTTTATTTTACTGCATAATTGAAGGAATTGTGATTTGGATCTAAGTTTCTTTACTGTCTTCATCTTTACTTCTTCTACAATCTGTCTTTTAATTTTTCTGCAATTGCTCTCTTGTTGGATCAAGGAAGGACTTGAGATCTAGACTTGTTTTCTAGTCTCCTCCACCCCTGAGATCTTCAACTTTTCCTTTAGCTATTGCAATTAAGTTACATTTTGCTTTCTGTTTGGTTTCTCAAGAAATTTTCCATTTCTTGTTTAGATATACTACATCTTAATTCATCTTCTACTTCTTTATTAATTATCATTTACTTTTACTTGTTTAATTTCTGCAAATCCCAGTGCCCAAATTCTTTTATGATTCAAGTCATTTACATTTTTTGCACTTTAAGTTTCAGTTATTTACATTTCTTGCAATCTAAGTTTCTGCAATTTACATTACTTGCACCTTAAGATTCATCTCTTTTAATTCTTCTGCACTTTAAATTCTTGTCAATTATCCCTCTCCCTTTAAATTTCATGCACTTTAACTTCTGTTGGATACAAATCACTCAAATCAACACTTATTTTCTTGACTAAATCAATCACCTAACTAAAATTGCTCAATCCTTCAATTTCTGTGGGATCGACCTCATTCATGTGAGTTATTATTACTTGATGCGACCCGGTACACTTGCCGGTGAGTTTTGTGTTGGATCGTTTTCCACACATCAAGTTTTTGGCGCCGTTGTCGGGGATTGATTAGATTGACAATGATTAAGTGAAGTGGAGATCTAGATCAAGCACTTTTTCTTTTCTGTTTCCTTAATTTTTAACTAACACACTAACTATTTGAATTTTGGCTTAAGCCAACTAAGACTTCACTTTAGCAATAGAGTGAAGTTTTCCTGGTTTTTGCTGGTTCTATGCGTTCCCTGTGTTTTTGCTTGCTGAGTACATGACAGAAGCAAATTATCTTCTATTAATCCTTTAAACCTATCAACTGTTTAACACATTGCGTCAACTAACCCTCTAACCACATTTTGGCATGAGTAGATTCAATATCCATTTGGACTGTTTGTGATTGTGCAGATCATGGAGGAGAACTCAACGAATTCTAGTAATTGTGGGAGTAGTGTCCTCACCTTAGATGACAATGCAACCCATGACTTGAAGCATCCGCTCATCACCATGAACGATGTTGCTCAATGGCTTGAAGCCTTCCCACAAGGAAGCATCATCGGATGGGAAGATCTAATGAGTGAATTCCTGGCCAAGTTGAAACCACCCAAGGAAATTGGTAAACTAGAAGCAGAAGTGCAACCATCCACACAAGAGAAAGGAGTGATGGAAATTGAAGGTGTAAATGCAGTCGTGAACCAACACAAGCAGATGCATCAACAAACTCTGCAACAACTGGAGTTGATGGTCAGAAAAATCAATGAGCTGCGAACTGCTGTAGTAAATGCATACGATCTACCTCAAAATTCACATGGTTGGAATCAACCTGAAAAAGGTTTTGGAGCAATCAACTATGAGCAACAAAGTCAGGAGCGATTACACTCTCCAAGCAGTACCTCAAGCCTGTTCCAACACAAGTCTCAGGGTGATGTGTACAACCTACCCTGGAGAACTCATTCCAACTGGAGGAGGATCGAGCACCAAAATCAAGGACCAAGGGACTTCAATTACAACAACCCCAACTTCACAAACCAGAAAAAACACCACCATACCAACAACAACCACTACACACTGATGACATGTCATCATGTTATGTTTTTCTATACTTTTTCATACAAGAAATTGATGATTTGTGCTTAAATATTGAATGCTTTGGTGCTTAAATGTTATATTTCTTTGATATTTTGATTTGATAAACTTTGTAGAAAATAAGAAGAAAAAGAAGCAAAGAAGCACAAAATAAGCTAAAAAAGAGAAAAAAAAAAGAGTTTTAGGGCACACTTTGATGTTGGAGCACACTTTGGAGCCTTAGGCCATGCTTTTAAAAGCGTGGCCCATGACCAAATCAAGGAAGCTTGACAATTAGCACTCACAAATCTCAGTTCACTAAGTGAACTTAGCTTTATCGTGAAAAAAGAACTGGCTTGGAAGCAAGAATTTTCGCTAAGTTAAACTTGGGCGCTCACAACATGACCATGCCTCTTTCAAAGGGCCATAGCCTGAGCTACAGACGTCTAATTGATGTACTTCTAGTTGCGTTGGAAAGCTGACATTTAGAGCTTTCCAACGATATATGGTACTCCATATTTGGCATGAAATTGAGGTACAAGTGAAAGGCATCTTTAAGGACCAAAAACAAGCAAAAATAAACCAAAGTGGCTTCACCAAGGCTCGAAGGGGGAGACATAAGGAAAGCAAAAATTGGAAGGCCAAGGCCCATGAAAGCTCAGTTCACTTTCCCAACTGAGCTTTATCGGGCTCCCACTCATGAAAATGCAAGAAAAAGACTCACAAAAGTGCTTCCACCAAGGTTCGAACTTGGAAGCATGACACTCCAGGCAAGGCGCTACCAAGGCACACAAAGGAAAGCTCAGTTCACTTTCCTAACCGAGCACTACTCCCCCATGCACTCCAACAATGTGACACGGGTAAGGATCAAAGGGGGCAGCAACAAGGAAGGCTTGGTGTGCACAAATTGGCACGCCACAAGCAAATGGAGAGCTCAGTTCACTTAATCAACTGAGCCGTTCCCTGGGAGTAGCAACCATGGTCCAAAATTCAATTAAAAATCAAATTGGATTTAATTCTTCACCAATTGAACCAAGGCCAACTAGACCCATCTCTCTTCAAATCCAAAAGTAAGCAAAGCCCACATCATCACTCAAAGGCACAAGAACAAGTTAGAATAGGAATTTCATTTAAATTGTAATTTGTTTTTAATTTCAATTTCATTTTGATTTTCACTTTGTAAAGCCTATATAAGGCATCATTTTCATCTTTGTAAAGAAGGCTAGCTCTACTAGAGAGCACTAGGGGAAATCGGGATTGAGAGCTGAGTTCTCTTCATCCTGGTTCTTACTTTTGCATTTTCTTACTTTCTGTTTTCAAATTTTGGATTGAGAATTGAAGGAATTCTATTTCAATTCTTACTCTGAAATCATCTTTGTCCTCTTTCTGCATAATTCTGAAAATCAAGGAATTGAATCCAACTTTCACTTGCTGCTTTACTTACATTTCTTCTGCAATTTATTTTCTATTTGATCAAGAGAGAATTGAGATCCAGATCTGCTTCTTGAGCTCATTGCTTTTCTTGGATTTTCAATTTCTCTTTTAGATTTTACAATTGAGCTAAGTTTCTTCCTATTTTGTCTTCAAGCAATTTTACCTTGCTGTTTAGATATTTTGCAGATTCACTTCATCTTACATTTCTCTTATTGATTACTCTCTAAATTTTCTTGTTGAATTTTAATTTCCAGCACCCAATTCCTTTTACTTTTCATGCAATTTAACTCTTAGGCAATTGTTCTAATTTCTGTTTACTGCTTTCATTTAAATTTCCAATTACTTGATCTATTGCTTTCTTTAATTTCCAACACCCAGCCCCCTTTACATTTCATGCAATTTACATTTCTTGTCATTTAAGATTTTGCCAATTTACATTTCTTGCTCTTTAAGTTTCAGCCAATTTACTTTCTGCACTTTAATTTTCCTTGCTATTTACTTTCTGTTGGCTATATTTTACCTTAATTCACTTCAATGTTAGCTTGACTAAACTAATAACCCACTAAAGTTGCTTGATCTATTAATCCCTGTGGGATCGACCTCACTCTAAGTGAGTTTTACTACTTGATGCGACCCGGTACACTTGCCGGTGAGTTTTAGGTGTTGGAATTTCGGTTCCAACCCATCACACACCACCACAACACTCACCCTTCCAACCCCCATCACCCCACAACCAACCAATCTCACAAGACTCTCAGAGGATCACCAACTTAGAGATCTTAATAGAGAGGATGATAAAGCACCAAGAGGTGACAACAAAGAACCAGGAAGCCTCAATCAAAAGAATTGAGAGGCAAATGGAACAACTGGCTAAGCACCTTGCAGAAATGGGTGAGAAGAGGGCAAATACTTTCCCCAGAGCCACTGAAGACAACCTGAAAGACAATGAAAAAGTTGCTAGGTGGGAGAAATGGAAAGCAATCATAGAGGGAAGTGAGAGGGCTACGGAAAAAGAAACAATCATCAAAGAGAAGCACCACAGAGAAGTTCCTCAAGAAGAAATAGAGGAAAGAAAGCCCACAATAAGAGGAGAAAATCAAAGGCAACATAATTCTCAACTTCCATGATCAGAGGATGGAGGATGTCAAGCTAGTGACAATAAAGAAGCGCTTGTTGGGAGGCAACCCAACCTGAGGTAGTTTCCTTTTCATAGCTATTTTAATAAAAAGGTCAATTAGTTTTATCTGTACTGCAAGAAGCTAAGTTTGGTGTTGCACACCAAGATAATATAAGGGAGAATTAAGGATTCTAAGTTTGTTATTCCACCAAAATCTCATCATAAAACATATTCTCACCTTCTTCATAATGCTAGCTTCAAGCATTTAGATAAACTAGTTAACTATTCTGCTGTTTTCAAGTTATTAGTTTTATTGCTTTTGAAAAAGAAAAAGAGTTTCACACACGGTTAATTTGATGCATGAGAACCATTGGCAAGGTACTAAGTTTGGTGTTTCCACACCAAAGTAAGTTCAAAAGCCCACAAGCAATTCATGCATGCTAACCATTTTTCAAGTGCTTGGGGAACAAGCAACTTTCAATATCATTGCAGAATATCATACAAGTTTTTGGAAGGATTAAGCATCATCACCCAAAGAAATGAAAGAGGAATGTTAAGACCAGCAATGATGATGATGAGGAGTAAAGCAAGTAAAATCCAAAAGGTTGTATTGTTAAGTGATTATTTTGCATCAGACACTGCTATGATTGGAAGTGATATTGTATCCCTCTCTGTTTATCTGTCTAGTATAGTTTCTCTATAATTCAATAATTGAGATGTTTGATTATTCACAATACTACACTCTTCAAACTTTCTTGCACTCAAGATTTCAAAAAGGCATCACATGATAGTTCTTTGAAAAGAAGGATTGAGGAATTAAACAGTTTTGAGGCAAGCAAAAGATTAGGAGAAGTAGTGGTTCTAGTTGTATGATTTTGCATTGAGGTTGCATGCTTATGAAAACTTGCATGGGAGCTTGGTGCACGAAATTGTAATCCTTAACAACGGTGCCAAAAACTTGGTGCTCGGAACGTAATTCACACACTTTGTCACAACTTTGCGCAACTAACCAGCAAGTGCACTGGGTCGTCCAAGTAATAAACCTTACGTGAGTAAGGGTCGATCCCACGGAGATTGTCGGCTTGAAGCAAGCTATGGTCACCTTGTAAGTCTCAGTCAGGCGGATTCAATTGGTTATGGGGATTTAATAATAAAAAGATAAATAAAACATAAAATAAAGATAGAGGTACTTATGTAATTCATTGGTGAGAATTTCAGATAAGCGTATAGAGATGCTTTCATTCCTCTTGGAACCTCTGCTTTCCTGCTGTCTTCATCCAATCATTCCTACTCCCTTCCATGGCAAGCTGTATGTTGGGTATCACCGCCGTTAATGGCTACATCCCGTCCTCTCTGTGAAAATGGTCCAATGCGCTGTCACTGCATGGCTAATCATCTGTCGGTTCTCGATCATACTGGAATAGGATTTACTATCCTTTTGCGTCTGTCACTACGCCCAGCACTCGCGAGTTTGAAGCTCGTCACAGCCATCCCTTCCCAGATCCTACTCGGAATACCATAGACAAGGTTTATACTTTCCGGGTCTCAGGAATGGCCATCCATGGGTTATAACTTATACCACGAAGACTCTAATATCTTGGACTCTGTCCCCTGTATTAGATATCTAAGAGATACTCATTCTGTCTCGTCTTCATGTAGAACGGAAGTGGTTGTCAGGCATGCATTCATAGGTGAGAATGGTGATGAGCGTCACATAATCATCACATAATCTTAGAATAGGAATAAGCTTGAATTGAATAGAAAAATAATAGTACTTTGCATTAATACTCAAGGAACAGCAGAGCTCCACACCTTAATCTATGGTGTGTAGAAACTCTACCGTTGAAAATACATAAGAACAAGGTCTAGGCATGGCCGAATGGCTAGCCTCCAAAACGTGATCAAAGGATCAGAAGATAATCCAAAGCTAGATCTGAAGATGTAAATACAATAGTAAAAAGTCCTATTTATACTAAACTAGTTACTAGGGTTTACAGAAATGAGTAAATGATGCAGAAATCCACTTCCGGGGCCCACTTGATGTGTGCTTGGGCTGAGCATTGAGCTTTACACGTGTAGAGGCTTCTCTTGGTGTTGAGCACCAGTTTGTAACCTGTTTCTGGCGTTTAACTCCACTTTGCAACCTGTTTCTGGCGATTAACTCCAGAATAGGGCAGGAAGCTGGCGTTGAACGCCAGTTTGCGTCATCTAAACTCGGGAAAAGTATAAACTATTATATATTGCTGGAAAGCCCTGGATGTCTACTTTCTAACGCAATTGAGAGCTCACCATTTGAAGTTTTGTAGCTCAAGAAAATCTACTTTGAGTGCAGGGAGTCAGAATCCAACAGCATCTGCAGTCTTTCTTCAGCCTCTGAATCTGATTTTTGCTCAAGTCCCTCAATTTCAGCCAGAAAATACCTGAAATCACAGAAAAACACACAAACTCATAGTAAAGTCCAGAAATGTGATTTTTATTTAAAAACTAATAAAAATATAATAAAAACTAACTAAATTATACTAAAAACTATGTAAAAACAATGCCAAACAGCGTATAAATTATCCGCTCATCAGAGCTCTGATAAACCCATATTTTATGATATATATTATGCTCAATTTGAGTGATTTATTCAACCCTTCACCCACTTATTCATGTAAATTGCATGGTTTTACTTTCCTTTCCTTATTATGTGATATATGTGAAATACATGTTTCCTATGCTTTAAAAATAATTATTTTAATTACCCTTTATTGACATTCGATGCCGTGATTTGTGTGTTGAGTAGTTTCAGACCTTCTAAGGCAGGAATGACTTAAAGAATGGAAAGGAAACATACAAAAATGGAAGGAAAGCACAAAATGGAGTTTTTGAAGAAACTGGCAGCGACGCGAACGCATGGACGACGCGGTCGTATGCCCAGCGCGAAAAGGCAGCGACGCGAACGCGTGACTAACGCGGATGCACGCCATGAGTAGAACACAGATGACGCATACGCGTGACCAAAGTGAACGCGTGATAAGAAAAACTCCAGATGACGCAACCGTGTGACCCACGCGGACGCGTGACAAATGCCACGCACCAGAAACTGCAGAAAACGCCCCAGCAATTTTTGAAACCCTTTTTGGCCCAGATCCAAGTCCAGAAAGCACAGATTATAGGTTATAAAGTGGGGGAATGCATCCATTCATGAGGAGGTCTCCAATTATTCACTTTTCATGATTTAGATGTAGTTTTTAGAGAGAGGTTCTCTCCTCTCTCTCTTAGGACTAGAAATTAGGATTTTTCTCGCCTTCATGATTGTCTCTTTTTATCAGGTTTAATATTCCTTTTTAATTATTTTCTCAATTTAATTTATGAACTCTTCCATGTTACATATGATTCTCTTAATTAATGTTATTTGAGGTATTTCAGTTTATGATTGCTTTCTTTTATTTATGTTACTGTTGCTTCCAATCTGAAGACATTTTTATTCGAATAAGTTTACTTTTCCCCTTTCGGCCTTGGTTAAGTAATTGGTAACTCATGAGTTATCAAACTCAACGTGATTGATAATTGTTGTCTTTACTAATTGAATTGAACTTCAATAACTCCAGTCCTTTCTTAGGAATTGACTAGGACCTGAGGATCAAACTAATTGGTCCACTTGACCTTCCTTTGCTTTAGTAAAGGCTAACTAAGTGGGATTAAAACTCAATTCTCATCACCATTGATAAGGATAACTAGAATAGGACTTCCAAATTCTCATACCTTGCCAAGAGTTTATTTTATAGTTATCTATTTATTTTATTTGTCATTTAAATTACTTGTTCCTTACTTTTAAAACCCCCAATTTACAAAACTCATAACCAATAATAAGAACATACCTCCCTGCAATTCCTTGAGAAGACGACCCGAGGTTTAAATACTTCGGTTATCAATTTAAAAGGGGTTTGTTACTTGTGACAACCAAAACGTTTGTGAGAAAGGACTTTTGTTGGTTTAGAAGCTATACCTACAACGAGGGTTTATTCTGCGAATTTCTAGGCCACGCAAAAGTTCTCTCTTCAAAATGGCACCGTTGCCGGGGAATTACAAACATGTGCCTTATTATTGGTTATTATAAATATTTTTCTTTTACTTGTTTATTTATTTTTGTTTTTCTCTTTTATATTTTTAGCCACTATGAATTCTCACCCCTCTCGCTTTGAGTTTGGTTCTAATATTGTTGAAAGAAGTGAAAGCTATAACAGGAATATGCATTAAGGTCTAAGCAATCAAAGATGGATGGAGCCCAGAGGATCTTATCAACCCTTTCGGCAACAACACCTTCCAAGATATCATGGACAAAGACCATTCTACAATGCATACCAAGCTGATAGATATGGTGGACCCCCTTGTAATTACCAACAAGCCCCACCCTGTGCTTATAGACCATCCTTTCAACGTAGATTTGAACCACCACACTCACAAGTTTCTTTTCACCATTCACCACCATATGACCCTTATCCACCACAATCCCAATCCAATTACTCCCAAGAACCACCACATTCTTATTTTGAACCCTCTCCCCCAACCAATGAAACCTCACACCCACCCCAACCTCCAGTGAATGACAAACTTCGTGTTCTTCTTCAAGGGCAACTAAAGATAGAAAAGAGCATACTGGAACTCACTACTGCCGTAACTGAGGTAGTAAATTTAATAGCTTTCCAACATCTGAGAACTCAAAGTACTCCCATGGCCGCATGTGGAGAATCAAAAGAAGAGCGTAGCATGAAGGAAACACTAGAACCTCTGGTGGACAATGAGGAGCATGGCTTTGTACTGGAACAAGTAGAGGAAGCCATGGAAGTTGTAAAGGAACAAGTGGTTGAAGATTTAGGAGATGCTGAACCTCCATGGGAATCAAGAACCGTAAAGGATTCCACTGAGAAGTCCGACTTTGACGCCAAGGAGGACAGTGCACGACCTCCACAGCATATGCCTTGTGAAAAATTGGACGGAACAAACCAAGAAGTTGATTCCATGGGCAGTAATGATCACGAATCAAGCTCTCCTAGTCACGAACTCACATTCGCAACTGAATTCCTTGAACCTGAAGAACCTTATCCAAGTGAATACGAAGATGACATCGAGGTAGATTTCTCTCAACCTCCAACGTATGACTTAAGTAATGAGGAAGACATAGAAGACTTTAATCAGGACGCAGTTGCAGCTGAAGAATTTTGCAAAGAAGTGGAGGAATTCACAGAAGATTACAAGGGAGTAGAACTTACAGAACCACTGGAAACACCTATCCTAAGGCCATTACCACCTAATACAAGCTTCATGTGGGTACAATCCTTAACCTTTATCTTTACTTTTCCACTTGCATATGGTTTGCTTGAAACAGATGGCCAGCTTAGAGCTCTCTGCGGCTTTAAGAGTAAGAGGGAAATAGCTCGTACTCAGAGCTGGTGCGCAAGGTTTAATAAGGTTCCACGCTTCAATTTGAAGTGCACAGATTGGCATCAAGTTCAATTGAATGGGTCTCGGAAGACGTTTGGTCATCTTGGTGAGAATACAACTTCTAGACCGCCCGGATCGAAGAAAATAGATCAAGACAAAGGCGGATTTAAAAGCAAAGTTTGGGATCCTGGAAAATATTCTGATATTCGTCACCCCGGGAGCCTGAGAATCTGTTTGAAGCTGCTCAGAAGCTTCACATGCCTAGTTTGGGACCCCGGAGGTTGTTGGCATTCCAAACATTGGTGGAGATTTCTGGATGAATTTAAGCATAAGCCTCCATAACAGGAAGCTCATCCAATGTCCAACTTAAGGACTTTAACTAAAAATGCTAGCTGGGAGACAACCCACCATGGTATGATCGTTTCTTTTTCAATTTTTATTTCGTACTGTTTGATTTTATGTTATATTATTTTTATTAAACCTGGATGTTATTCATAGCATTTGCATTAGCATTGCATACTGCATCATTGCATACTTGCATATAAAAAAAATGGGGCGCGACGCGACCTCGTTGCTCACGCGTTCGTGTCAGATGCGAAAACCACCTCCCACGCGTCCGCGTCAATCACGTGAACGCGTGATCTGGAAATCGGCGTAAAAATCCAACGCCCAGAAATCTGGGCTGGAATAGTGCGGCTGGTGTGCGTTTAGCACAAAACGGCCCACGCGTTCGCGTCCATCACGCAAACGCGTCACATGCAAAATACTCATCCCACGCGAAAGCGTGAGCGATGCGTTCGCGTCGCATGGATATTATGGCACCCCAATGGAAGACAGAGAGTTGCGCTGAAATGATGCTGGAATTGTGTGTTTAGCACAATTTCCAGCGACGCGGTCGCCTGCCTCATGCGACCGCATCATTCATCCTTTTTCCTATTCCATGCGATCGCGTCACTCACGCGATCGCGTCAATCCCATTCCACCCTAGCCACGTGATCGCGTGCCCCACGCGTTCGCGTGGATTCAAATTCACTAACCCCAGTGACGTGAAACCCTATCCCCCCGCGTCCCCATTCTCCTTCCCCAACCCCCTCTGCTCTCTCTCCCTCCTTCCTCTGCACCAACCTCCACCCCAACCACCTCCAACCGCCACACCACCCTCGACCACCCAGCCCCGACCACAACGCCACCCCCCTCCTTCTTCCTTCCCTCTCTTTCTTCTTTTTCTCTTATCTTCTTCCCTCCACCACCGCTGCCCCCTCTGCGGCCACCACCACCACCGCGCCATCACCGCTGTCCCTCCCACCACCACCAACCTTACCCCCATTCTTCTTCAACCACCCTCCTCCACCAGTCACCCTAACCGAAACCCCCCTGCCACCACAAACAGCCGCCCACCACCATGCCCCTCCCACCACCACCACAACCACACCCGCGCCATCTCTCTGTTTCCTAGAGTTCATACGCCTACCAGGTTCCGCCGAACGCCTTTCTTTTCAAAATTCACAGTTAGTTGCATATTTCTCAGTTTATGTTTAAATTTAGGATAGTTAGAGATGTATGTTGTAGTGGATTCTAGGTGGTTAGGTAGCTAGGATGTGGTTAGTGGATTTAGGCCTGCTAATTGCACCGTACTTGTTGCTTGTTTTACCTATTCTGCAATTCTGTTATGCCTGTGATGTTAATATTGTTCATATGATGTTCTTACTGTTCATGTTGCTATTGAGACTGCTCTTTCTTGTTCATATTATTTATGTCTATTTGCAGATTTATTTTAATGAACTATTCTGCTTGCTGTTTATTACCCAGGAACATCCAATTTTAGCCGGAATGCTGCCCAATTTTCTGTAAATTGTTTTGATTTTCATTCATGTTTTGGTTTCGGCAATTTGAATTTGGCATTACTTAGCTTTTCTGAAACCACTTCATGAATGCCCGGGCCCGCATTCTTATTCCTTTCGATTTCCTGGTTAATAAATTGCACTTTTGATGATTCAATTTAAATTTTTTTGCTATTTTTGTATCTATATGAATCATCAACAACCTGATTTCCTTACTTGAATATGAGTTGACTGTTGCTTAAAATTGTGAAATTCTTGTTACTTAGAAACCGATCATCATGCCACTTACTGTGACTTTCTTTTTACTAACTAACTGATTTTCGCCTTCTAACCTCTTTTTCAATTTCAACCACTTTTAACTTTCTAACTTCTGTCTCTGTTTTTTTTTTACTAACTCTTTCAATTTTTTTAACTCATGGCATGATTATTGTTTTTCCTAATTGAGAGGCATTCTACTTATAACATATTTTGGATTGTAATTTCTCATCTCAGCTTTTTAACCCCGAAACAATCCAAAATGCATAATTATTCAACTCATTTCATACTTCTACTGCTCCTTTGCCACTATGTGCTTATCTTGTTATTTGCCTACTTGTTTTCCTGTTTTTATTATATCCTGGATTTCTGTTTTTCAGGATGGCTGACCCTCAACGAAAAGGAAAAGAAAAGGCAACAACTGGAAAATGGAAAAGAGGTGAATCCTCTATGTCTATCCTGGAGATTATGCATGATGACTCCTGGCGGGAAAAGCACTTTACCCTGCAGGAGAAGGCTGACCAGCTCCTCCCTGCCAATGATCCAATTAAATTTGCAAACCGATACTGCGAGCTGAAGTATCCGGTGTTTGCTACCTCCAAAAATCTGTACCTGGAGAGGACTTTGAAAATTGCAGAAGAACTACAACAGTACACCTCCGATCAGATCAAACAGAGAGGCTGGTTCTTCTTGGAGAGAAACCTGACAGAGGTCAATGCTTCCTGGGTAAGAGAGTTTTACTGCAATTATTTTAAGACTTCCCTGGATGCAGTGCACCTCAGAGGGAAATAGATACTGGTCACTGAAGAGGCCATTGAGGATATTCTACAGCTTCAGCCTAAGTCAGATCAGCCTGACGATTACCAAAAGGCTAAAGAAGACATGTGCTTTCTGAGATTTGACTGGGATGCTGTCAAGGAGAGGATAGCCTTTGACCCTACTATCCCCTAGGTCATGGGTAAGAACACCAAAATGCCTAAAGGAATCAAGCTTATGTATCTGAATGATGAGGCTCGGCTCTGGCACCAGATCCTGAGTAACTTTGTTATGCCGAGCACTCATGAGACGGAGCTGCCTACCACTATGATCACCCTTCTCTGGTGTGTGATGGAGGGTAAGGACCTGTACCTCCCACGATTCATCCGGCACTTTATGGCCAGGGTCCATGTCAGAGGCACCCTTTCTTTCCCTTACCTGGTTACCCAGCTAGGCCGTCGAGCTGACGTGCCTTGGGAGGATGCTGATGCGAAGCCGACTGCTGCCGACTGCAAGAAGATCATTCCTCACAGCAGGAAGTTTCTGGCTTTAGGCTACAAACCTCCATTCCTTACTGCTTCTGATGAGACAGCCACGCCTTCAGCTGCCCCCACTTCTTCCACTGCTGCACCAGCCCCACCCACTGCACCTCCAGCTGCTCCTGAGCCTATTTACCATTTGGTCCATCGACTCTTCGCCCGCTTGGATCGTATGGAGCGTCGCTTGTTGATGATCCGATCCGGTGGCGACATCTCCTCCGAGCCTGACACCCCTTCTGACACATCTGAGGTAGAGGAGGACGATCACGAGGAGGAGACACCTACCCAGGCTGCACAGGCAGGACCAGAGCAGGCTGCGCCACAGTAGGAGGTGCCACACCAGATCCAGGCCACAGATCCAGAGATTCCCATCCAGTCAGAGCCTCCACTACAGCAGACAGATCCTCCTACCCTCATCTAGTCCGCAGACCCTCAGGCCTCCACAGGGACTCTAGCATCCCATCCTTCTAGTGATGACACTCCTTCACACCCAGCTTGAGTGAGCATCGTGGACGATGCTTTATTTTAAGTGTGGGGGGGTCGCCATCCCTGGCATATTTTTTTGGTGAACCACTACAGACTCTTTCTATCTTATTTTGTTTATTTTTCTGTATTTTTATCTTTATTTTTACTTTTCAGTACTTATACATTGTTCTTTTGCTGTATTTTTACTTTATTTCCGCATTTTGCACTTTAGTTTATATTTTAGCCATTTAGTTTAGTTTGCAATTCTAAACTTATTAGTTATAGAATATATGGATTAATTAGTATAGTTTACCCCTTTTAGCATATGATTGTTTGGTTTAAATTGAAAATAAAAAAGGAAGTAAACTAGAAACTTTAACATAATCAAAAACAATCCACACACCTTTTATATATAGCATTACATGTTAGTTAGTTAACAACATTTCATCAAGGAACAACACTAAAACTTTAAAGGCACCCTAAGATTTACATTGAGAATAATGGGAACTCTTAATTTCTACTTGCATGACATGTATAACTGATATATGATGTTTGAGCTAGAGAACACACAGCCTGTGAGTTTTGAGCCTAATTGTATGGTTACATTCAAACCATAATTTTTATTCCTGTGTGTTTTGCCCTTCTTTTTTATTCTGGTGTTCTTTACTTTGTTTTAATCTATATGTCCAACTATAGAGTATAGATACATACTAAGAGATGATTGAGGCCATCATTTGAATTTTTCTCACTTATCCCAAATTAGCCTACCTTTTACATCACCCTTGTTAGCCCCCTTGAACTTTTTAATCCCCTCTTATTCTATAAACCACATTACTAGCCTTAAGCAGAAAAACAAAATAAAAAAAAATCCCAAGTTAAATCCTTGGTTAGCTTAAGATAGAAATTGTGTGTTGTTTAAGTGTTGAGAACTTTATGGGAACATGGATGATAGAAACAAAGGTGAAAAGTTAAAAAGAATAAAGATGTTTCAAAATAAAAATTTGGGAAGCATGCTCATGTGAAATCAAACCAATTGAATTACCATGTGCATTAAAAAAAAAATATATATATATATATATATATATATATATTTATTTTCGGTATTTAATTAAGGGGATGCAAAAATTCCCCAATTGCAAAAATAAAAAGAATCAATGCACATGGGATAAAATTAAAGTTAATACATGAGCTTGCAATACAAAGTGAGAAAAGTTAGGCAAATAGGTTAAAGAAGCTTTGATTTGTAAAATATCTATGTTAGGTGAGAATGATAAACCACTATTTTATGGTTTATATTGTGTTTAATTGTGTGGTTTTATCATGATCTTTATCCACTTATTCATTAAATAAGCATGCATTTATAATTCCTTCCTAAAGTTATTATATGATTGAAAACTTGCTTCTTAGGGACTTTAATTATGTATTTTATTTCTCCTTTATTCCATTTGATGCCGTGATCTGTGTGTTAAGTGTTTCAGGCTTTACAGGACATGAATGAGTTGGAGATTGGAGAGGAAGCTTGCAAAAATGGAAGGAACACAAGAAATTGAGGAGATGACCAACGAGAAGTGACGCGGTCGCATGGATGACGCGACCGCGCGAAGAAGAGGAAATCGCAGTGACGCGGCCGCATGGATGACGCGACTGCGCGGCATGGAATAGCACGAGTGACGCGGCCGCATGGATAACGTGACCGCGTGGCAAAGTAGAAAGCCGAATGACGCGGCCGCATGGATGACGCGACCGCGTGACATGCGCAATCTGCATAATCTGCAGAATCGCTGGGGGGCGATTTCGGGCCCTATTTTAACCCGGTTTTCGGCCCAGAAAAGCAGACTAGAGCCAGAGAACATGCAGAAACCAACAACAACATTCATTCCGCATAGTTTTAGTTTTTAGATCTAGTTTTCCTCTCCTCTAGGTTTTTTCTCTACACATTCATAGTTTTTAGGATTTGTTATGTTCATTGTTTTTGCATGGGATATTGAGAAGAGTTATTGCCTCATCAAGACTTCGACACTCTAGTTTGTTCTCTTTACTTGTCTCTTACTCTTCCATGTTCCTTAATTTACTTAATTTTACTGTTGGATTATTTTAGCATTTATTAATACAAGAATCACTTTTATTTTTGATTAATATTTTGATCATTATTTATGATGTCTTTTGTTTATTTCCCTTTCTTATGTTATGAATTTTACATTTACAATGAGCGAGTAGTCCCCTAACTTGATGGGGCATTGATTAAAAGAAACCCTTGAAGTTGGGATGCTCAAGAGAGAGATTGTAGTTGGGTTTACTGTTGGATTGCTCTCTAGTCACTAACACCAATCCTCCCCAGAGCGGATTGGAACTTGTGGATAAAAATAGCATTCCAACTTGTTTAACTTTCCCTTACTTAGTGAGGGACAACTAAACAGAATAATCCCCAATTATCAATTAATCTTGAGAGTACTGCAACAAGAATAAGGCTTCCAACTAATCAACTCCCAATCAAGGCTTTTATTTAAATTTATATAAATTCTCTAATTTAATTTTCTGCCATTCAACTCAAACCTTTTTGAAAACATCTGATTAATAAAATAGCATACTTTTCTGCAACTCGTTGGGAGACGACCTGGGACTCATACTCCCAGTATTTTGATTTTAATTTCTGTGACACCCTTTTTAAATTGATAAAGCGGATTTCTGGTTGGTTGAGAACTATACTTGCAACGCATATTTTATAATCATTCTTAACTCACCAATTTCTGCCCGCATTAATTTTTGGCACCGTTGCCGGGGAGTTGCAATAGAGTGCTAAAGTTATTAATTGGAATTTATTTATTTGCATTTTATTTAATCTTGCTACTATGAGCTGCTTGTTTTCTTTCGTTCGCTTCCTGATCCAAGCTTGCTAATATTCGATCCTGAGATTGAAAGAACTATTTCACGAATAAGGCAAGCTCGGCGTCGGTTAGTCCTCTATGAGGGCAGATCTGAAACGTCACCTGAGAAAAAAACCAGCCCCCGTTCTACTGATTTAGTTGTTTTACATGCAGGTAACATGGCAGCAGCCAGGAGAGTTACTATCCAAGAGGCTGGAGCCCCTGATTTTACAATGCAATCATTTCAAGCGCATCACCCAGCGGTGGCTACAGACTTTTAAATAAGGACTGCACTGCTCAATTTGATGCCCAAGTTTCATGGCTTACCTGCTCAAGAGCCTATCAAGCACCTGGGAGATTTTCAGGCAGCCTGTTCTACTGTCAAGCGTGATGGTGCAGATGAAACTTCAATTTTGCTGAAAGCTTTCCCATTTTCTCTTGAGGGGAAGGCACGAGAGTGGTACTACACTCAACCAGCAGCAATTGTATCCAACTGGGATACACTGAGAAGAGAATTCTTGGAAAAGTTCTTTTCCACTGAAGTTACTGATAAACTGAGGAAAGATATTTCCATGATTGTTCATGATGAATTCGAAACTCTTTATGAGTACTGGGAGCACTTCAACAATCTTCTGGAAGCTTGCCCCCACCATATGATTGACAAGCTGGTGTTACTCGGTTATGTCACACAGGGAATGAGGCCCCAAGATAGAACCACATTGGAAAGTGCTAGCAATGGGTCTATGAAAAAGTACAAGACCATTGATGAGGCATGGCAATTAATCAGTGACTTAGCTGAATCTACTAGGAATCACAGGTAGAAACAAGGCCGTTCAAAAGCCATTGCAGAAGTATCTTCTAGCAGAGAGACTGCTGCTTTAACTCAGAGTATCTGTGAAATGACCAACTTGCTGAAGCAGATGCAATTGAATCAACAACAAGTTCAACAAGCTCAACCTTCTCCAGCACAGCAAAACCAACAGTTAGTCCCACAGAGAGTTTGCGGAATCTGCACTAATTATAGCCATTATACTGATGAATGTCCGTAGCTCCAGCATAAAAATAACACCGTGGCAGCCACACATAACTTCTATGACCGCCCCAACCAAGGGTACAATCAAGGTGGCAATTACAACCACGGATGGCAAGACAATTCTAACCAGAATTAGAGGGACAACAACAATAGAGGAGGCAGAGATAATCAGGGAAATCAGAGGTGGAATAACAACAACAATAGGCAATAGAATCAAAATCAGCCTTACAGAGCACCTCACCTAAGGCAATCCCAAGGACCACAGAATACCCTACAGCAGACCTCTCAACTTACCTATCCTTCTTCATCTGCTAATGATGACTTACTACAATCTATGGATCGGAGACAGCAGACCATGAAAAATAATATTAATGCCATCACCCTAAGGTCCAGAACCACACTACAGGAGAGGAACCAGGAGGAGCCAAGCCCACCAGAACACGCCTCAACTGAAGAGGTAGTGGAAATAGAAGATGTTGAAGAGGAAGAGGACAAATAGGACATAGCTGAAGAAGAAGTGCAACCACAGGAGGAAGCATTAAAAGGCGCAGACACTGCAGAAGACACCACTCCTATCCCATTTTCACAACTTGCAAGGAAGCCCAGGAAGCAGCTGGAACCTGATCCAAAAATGGTAGAGATATTCAAAAAGGTTGAGGTAACTGTTCCCCCTTTTTGATGTTATTCAACAGGTACCTAAATATGCAAAGTTTCTAAAAGATTTATGTATACATAAGGATAAAATTAATGAATTAGAAACTATTCCTTTAGGAAGTTTCATATCTGCTTTAATGGGAAGTTTACCTAAAAAGTGTAGTGACCCAGGTCCTTGTATATTTAATTGTACTATTGGTGGTGTGATAATTTCTGAATGCATGTATGATTTAGGAGCATGTGTAAGTATAATGCCTTTGTCTATATATGATATTTTGAGGCTTCCTCCCTTAAAAAGGTCGGCAGCTCATTTTGTGTTAGAAGATAAAAGCATTATTACAGTGGTTGGAGTTGCTGAAGATGTACTAGTATGCATTAAGGGACTCACATTCTCCACTGATTTTTATATCCTGGAAATGCCCCAGAATGACTCAGACAAGCCATCATCAATCCTACTCGGAAGACCATTCCTGAAGACCTCAAAGTTTAAATTAGATGCTTTTTCAGGAACATACTCTTTTGAAATAGATGGCAGAGTAGTAATCTTCAATCTGAATGGAGTTATGAAGCATCCTCCAGAGGATCATTCTATCCTCAAGTGTGACATCATAGATGAAACCGTGGCTGAAGTCCATCAGGAGGAATTTGAAGAGAAGCACACAGGACAAGGTCCAAGTGTGGGGACACTCTCAGAGGACAATGACGGTGCCTTACACTGTTACCAGCTCCAGACAACCCAGAGCCTGAACATGATTAGAAGTTAGAATTAAAACCCCTTCCCCCACACCTCAAATATGCTTACCTTGAAGACGGGCAGAAGTTTCCGGTTATCATTGCAAGGGAACTCACTTCTCAACAGGAAGAGTAGCTACTTGGTATGCTGAGGAGGCACAAGAAGGCAATTGGTTGGAGTTTGGCAGACATAGTAGGCATAAACCCTCAAGTCTGTGAGCATAGAATATTTTTAGAAGAGGGAGCAAGACCTGTCCGTCAACCCCAGAGAAGACTGAACCCCACTATCCTAGAGGTTGTCAAAAAGGAAGTGACCAGACTACTAGAGGCAGATATCATCTATCCCATCTCAGACAGTAAATGGGTAAGCCCAGTACAAGTGGTACCAAAGAAGTCTGGAGTCACTGCAGTGAAGAATGAGCATGGCGAGCTCCTGACAACCAGAGTTCAGAACGCCTGGAAGGTCTACATTGACTACAGATGCCTCAACCAAGCAACCCGTAAGGATCACTATCCTCTCCCATTCATTGATCAAATACTGGATCGCCTGTCAGGTAAATCGCATTATTATTTTCTAGATGGTTACACAGGTTATTTCCAGATTCATATAGCTCTTGAGGAGCAGGAAAAGACCACTTTTACATGTCCTTTTGGGACTTATGCTTACAAGAGAATGCCCTTTGGCTTGTGCAATGCACCCGCTACTTTCCAAAGGTGCATGATGAGTCTTTTCTCTGATCTTATTGAGGACTGTATGGAAGTTTTTATGGATGATTTTAGTGTTTACGGCGATTCCTTTACCCTTTGCTTAGATAGATTATCTAGAGTATTAGATAGATGTGTCAGTACAAACCTGGTATTAAATTTTGAAAAATGCCACTTTATGGTTAAACAAGGATTGTACTAGGACATGTTGTGTCTAATACTGGCATTTCTGTAGATCCAGCAAAGGTGGATGTTATTTCTAGTTTACCTTACCCCTCTTCTGTGAGGGAGGTCCGTTCTTTCCTTGGCCATGCAGGTTTTTACAGGAGGTTCATTAAGGACTTCAGTAAGGTAGCACTTCCCTTATCCAGGCTACTGCAGAAAGATATTGAGTTCGAGTTCAGTGAAAATTGCAAACAGGCGTTTGATAAGCTGAAGGCTGCGCTGACTCAAGCTCCAATTGTGAGAGGACCAGACTGGAGCCAACCATTTGAAATAATGTGTGATGCTTCCAACCATGCAGTAGGAGCAGCACTGGCTCAACGTGAAGGTAAGGATCCTTTTGTTATTGCTTACGCGTCTAAAACTTTGGATGCCGCTCAGTCGAATTACACTACTACTGAGAAAGAGCTTCTTGCTATTGTTTTTGCTCTGCATAAATTCCGAGCCTATTTACTTGGTACTAAAGTAGTAGTGTATTCAGACCACGCAGCTCTAAAGTATTTATTATCTAAAAAGGAGTCCAAACCAAGGCTTATACGTTGGATACTACTATTACAAGAATTTGATTTAGAAATTAAGGATAGGAGTGGTAACCAGGATCTAGTGGTAGACCACTTGAGTCGTCTTGAGCACATTACAGATGACTCCAGTCCTATAGCTGATAATTTTCCATTTGATAACCTACAAGCAGTATCTGAGATAGTCCCTTGGTATGCACCTGTAGCTAATTATCTAGTTAGCTGCACCTTTCCTCCAAATTTTTCTAAGCATCAAAGGGACAAGCTGAAAAACGAGTCTAAATATTATATATGGGATGACCCATATTTATGGAGATGTGGAGCTGACCAGGTAATTAGACGGTGTGTACCTCAATCAGAATTCCAGTCCATCTTAGAGGCCTGCCACTCATCTGAGAGTGGAGGACATTTTGGCCCTCAAAGAACTACTAGAAAAATCTTAGACTGTGGATTCTGGTGGCCTACTCTTTTTAAGGACGCTGATGAATTTTGTAGATCTTGTTTTCCATGCCAGAAATTTGGTAATATATCCAGGAGGGATGAGATGCCTCAACAGATTATGCTTTTCTGTGAAATTTTTGATGTTTGGGGCATTGACTTCATGGGTCCATTTCCAAATTCTAATGGTTATTTCTATATATTGTTAGCTGGGGATTACATTTCCAAATGGGTGGAAGCAATTCCTACCCGCACTGATGATGCTAACACTGTTGGTTCCTTTGTGAGAAACCATATTATTTGTCGCTTTGGATCACCACGAGCAATCGTGAGCGATCAAGGCACCCATTTTTGTAACAGGAGACTAACAGGACTAATGAAGAAGCATGGGATAATTCATAAAGTTGCAACAGCCTACCATCCTCAGACTAATAGGCAAGCTGAGGTGTCAAATAGAGAGATAAAGCATATCTTGCAGAAGATAGTCAAACCTCATAGAAGATACTGGAGCACCAGGCTACAAGATGCACTCTGGGCATACAGAACAGCATACAAAACACCCATTGGGATGAGTTCTTTCCGCTTAGTTTATGGAAAAGCTTGTCATCTCCCTGTTGAAATAGAGCATAAAGCCTTTTGGGCAGTAAAAGAATGCAACATGGGAATTGAGAGAGCCGGAGCTGAAAGAAAGTTGCAACTGCAGGAACTGGAAAGCCTTCGCCTAGAAGCTTATGAGAACTCAAGACTATACAAGGAGAAGATGAAGGCTGTACATGATCAGCACATCAAGAGGAAAGAGTTCCAACCTGGGGACTTAGTCCTCCTTTACAAGTCTCGACTGAGGTTCATGCCAGGCAAGTTGAGATCGAGATGGGAAGGTCCATACAGAGTAGAGAAGGCCGAACCGTATGGAGTTTATCACCTAAGCCATCCTTCAAGCTCTGAACTTATCAAAGTTAATGGACATCGTCTAAAGCTGTACCATGGTGAGAAGCTGAAGAAGAACAAGGAGCTCGAGATCTTCCTCTTGGAAGATCCCCACATAGCCGAAGACTGAGCTAGTGGAGCGTCCAACTTACGGACGTTAAAGCAAAGTGCTAGGTGGGAGACAACCCACCATGGTATGATCGTTCTTTTCCTTATTTTTAATTTTCTTATTCAATAACTCTTCTCTTCATTAGTACATTTCGTGCATCTGCATTCACATATTTTTAATTAAGAAAAAATCACCATGCGACGCGACCGCCTCGTTGACGCGTCTGCGTCGCAGGGAGCTGGGAGACAATAATAATATGAACAGAGAGTTACACAGGAGCAGGGCTGGAGGCGTGCCAATGGCACAAACCGTCCCACATGACCGCGTGCCCACGCGGCCGCGTCACCTGAATTTCGACGTAACAAGGGTGCACAGCCGAAAGTTGTGCTAGAGTGGTGTTGGACTGGCGCTGGACGCGCAGCCCCTCTCACGCGATCGCGTGTCCCACGCGACCGCGTCGTATCCAACTAATTGACCACTCACGCGATCGCATGCCCCATGCGATCGCGCCACCCAATATTTGGCAATTAATAATTTTGAACAGAGAGTTGTGCGAGTGCGAGGCTGCCCTCGCGCCAGTGGCATAAAATGGGTCACGCGACCGCGTGACCGACGTGACCATGTCAATCAGTATAAGCGCAAGTCGCGCGACCACGTGCCCCACGCGACCGCGTCGATTGCACTGCACAGCTTTCCTGATTTACCACTTCTCTTATCTTTTCTTCCCCAATCCTAATTTCTCCTCCCTCCTTTCTTACTTACTTTTTCTTTCTTTCTTTCCCTTCTCGTTCTTCTTATCTTTCATTTTATTTTATTTTCTTCAATTTATTTGCATACTTTCATTCATTACATATTTTTATTTTTCTTTTCTAAATTTATTATTTTACCATTGGTGTTCAAATGTTCTTATTTAACTGTTATATCTTTTCTGGTATTATTTTGGTGCTTCATGACTTGTTTTATTCTGATTGGGTAATATTATTTAAATCAATGCTAATTTTTATATTACTGATATTCCTTTTGCATTGACATGAACTTACATTGTCTTTCATTACCTACTCTCTTCCCCATTGTTGCAAATTTTGCACCACTGGTATGCCATGGCTTCTATTGTTTTCTCACGTACATGTTGAAGCTTCCATGTAAATGAGACCCATATTATTTGGCATTAACACCCATATTTTATTTATTTTCTATCTTTTGGGTTACTTTTCTTCTTTTTCTCTTCTTTCAGGCTGGCCACCAAAGACGGAAAAAGGAGGAAAATTCTAAAAGGGGAGACAAACAAGTCAATCTGTACAATCTATAGAGAAAGACATCAGTTAGAGCAGCCCGTCCACTTGTACATCTTAGCATGCACCGAGGACGGTGCAATCTTTAAGTGTGGGGAGGTCGATACCGATCTCCATGGGTTAGCCATTTTTTTCTTTTCAACACCATTGTTTTATTTTCTTTGTTTGTTCATTATTGCATTTGCATGGTTAATTGCATGTTTATTTGATTTTGTGCATTTAGTTACTACTTGGATGAAGTAATATTTTCTTTTTCAAGAAACTTTTATAATATTTCACTAATTTAAATTGAAAAATTTTTGTGTTAAAACTTGTTTGGAAGTTGTATTTGGAACATGGTTTTTGAGCTAAAGAACACACAACCTGTAAGATTTGAGCTTATTTATATGGTTACATTATTTAACCATAAATATTTTATTCCTGTGTGTTTTCTTCCCTATGATTGCAATCTTTGCTTTGTTCCAATCTATATGTCCATTATTTAGTGTATTTACATACTTGCATATGATTGAGGCCATTATTTGATTTTAGCTCACTTATCCCAAATAAGCCTACCCTTTACATCACCCTTGTTAGCCACCTTGAGCTTTTTAATCCCCATTTGTTCTATATTTTACCACATCACTAGCCTTAAGTGGAAAACAAATTAATTATCCCAATTGAATCTTTGGTTAGCTTAAGATAGTGTGTTAATTAAGTGTGGGAAAATTGTGGGAACATGGGTTAATAAGGGAATGTATCATGTTTCTAATTTATTTGAATATTGGGAATTTGGGAACCTACTCATGAAAAAACCAAAATAGAAAAATAATGGAAAATCCATGTGCATTGATAAGTTATGTTTATTTCTCTAAAAAAAAAAAAAAAATATCCAAAAATATTCAATAAATAAGTAAATAAATAAGGGGACAAAATCACCCCAATGCTAAGTTAATAAAAAGATCAATGCACATGTGATAAAAGTAAAGAAATATCAAAAATGTGGTACATGAGTATGGGAATCATACAAAAATGGAAATTATGGGTAGTTAGGCATGAATTTAACAGTATATAGAGTATATGTATATTAGGTGAGAGCTTAGGTTAATTAAAGATTCATATTATAGCTCACTTGGCCATACATATATCCTCACCCTTACCTTAGCCCCATTACAACCTTGAAAAGACCTCATGATGTTTGCATTGGTACATTAAATACTTGTTGATTGGTTAGATGAAGAACAAAGTTTAGAAAGCATGACTAGAGAATAGTAGAGTGAATTACTCTAGACACTTGAGAGTTAGAGTGATATACATTACCAGTTAGGGTTCAGTGCTTAATTCTATGTTCCCTGCTTTCATAAGCTGTCTTCTTACAAGCTTACTTGTCTTTTATTGTATGATTTAGATTAGTGGAATTTGATTTATATTTGTCTTGGAGAACTTATTTACTTTTAACTAAGTAGGTAGAAACATTTTGCATGTAGTTGCATTCATATAGATAGGTTGCATTTCATACTCTCTACCATTCATCTTCATCTTTATAGCTTCTCTTGAGCTTAAGCAAGAGGACATGCTAATGTTTAAGTGTGGGGAGGTTGATAAACCACTATTTTATGGTTTATCTTGTGCTCAATTGAGTGGTTTTTATCAACTCTTTACCCACTTATTCATACTATTTGCATGTTTTACAATTCCTTCCCAGAATTTGTGTTATGATTGGAAACATGCTTCTTTGATCTTATAATTGCTAATATTAATCCTCTCTTATTACCATTAGATGCCTTGATATGTGTGTTAAGTGATTTCAGAGATTACAGGGCAAGAATGGCTCAGAGGATGGAAAGGAAGCATGCAAAAAATGGAAGGAATACAAGAAGTTGAAGGAACTGCAAAGCTGTCAGCCTGACCCTCTCGCACTAAAACGGCCATAACTTGAGCTACAGAGATCCAAACGACGCGGTTCTAGTTGCGTTGAAAGCTAATGTCTGAGGCTTCGATATATAATATGCCATAGTTTCCCTAACTCTAGGCGACGCGACCGCGTGCTCCATGCGGACGCGTCGCAGTGACGGAAATTCAGCATGTTTGAATTCGCAACCAGCGAATTCTAGGTTGTTTCTGACCCAGTTCTCGGCCCAGAAAACACAGATTAGAGGCTATAAAGTGGAGGAATGCATCCATTCATAAAAAAGCTTTCATATTCACAATTTGAAGATTTAGATTTAGTTTTTAGAGAGAGAGGTTCTCTCCTCTCTCTTAGGATTAGGATTTAGGATTTCTCTTAGTTTTAGGAGTGACTCTCAATCCCAGGTTCAATGTTCTTCTACTTTTATTTATTCTATTATTTTATTTTAGTTTGTTAATGTTGGTTTATGAACTCCATGTTAGAATTGATTTCTTTATATAATATAATTTGAGGTATTTTAGACTTATGATTGCTCTCTTTAAGTTATTAATGTTCTTTGTTTATCCAAATTATTTTCATTCAAGTATACTTTTTTCCCTTTTGGCTTTGGTTGAGTCATTGGAGACACTTGAGTTATCAAACTCATTGTTGATTGAAAATTGGATTTCTTCATTTCATTAATTCAAGTTTCAATAACTCTAGCCTTTCCCAAGGAAAGACTAGGACCTGAGGAATCAAAATTAATTCATCCACTTAACTTACCTTCATAGTTAGAGGTTAACAAAGTGGGAGAAAAATCCAATTCTCATTACAGTTGATAAGGATAACCAGGATAGGACTTCCAGTTATAATACCTTGCCAAGAGTTTATTTTATTATTATTATTATTTTATTTTTCTTATCATTCAACATACTGCTTCCTTACTTTCTAAAACCCCTAATTTACAAGACTCATAACCAATAATAAGAACATACCTCCCTGCAATTCCTTGAGAAGACGACCCGAGGTTTAAATACTCAGTTATCAATTTTAAAAGGGGTTTGTTACTTGTGATAACCAAAATGTTTGTACGAAGGGATTTCTGTTGGTTTAGAGACTATATCTACAACGCGACTATTTTTATAAAATTCTTTACTGGCAAAAATCCTAAGGTCAGAAAACTTAGACTAATCAAGGATTCACTTATTAGCTCACTTGGCCTTATACATATACCCTTACCTTCACATTGGCCCCATTACAACCTTGGAAAAGACCTCACGATTTTTGTATGTCTGTATTCTATAATTGTTGATTGGTTAGATGAAGAACAAAGTTATAGAAAGTAAGGATAAAAAGAAGCGTAGAGTGATTAACCCAATAAACACTGAGTGACTAGAGAGTAAACACAAAATCCAGTGAGGGTTCAATAGCTCATCACCGTATATCTCTGCTTAAATTGTTAATGGTCTTGCAAGTTTGAAAAATATTTTTACCCATCTCAATTGTAAAAGTGCTTTAACATTATCTAGGGTTTTGGCTATGTATATATGATTCCTTGGGGATGTGAATTAATTTAACTACATGTAAGTTTTATATACAAGTGAATAACAATTAGAATTGCATGATTCATTTAGGTAGTTTGCATTTAGAATAGATTGCATTGTATGAGATTCTACCACTTTAACCTTACCATGAGGACATGCTATTGTTTAACTGTGGGGAGGTTGATAAACCCATATTTTATGATATATATTGTGCTCAATTTGAGTGATTTATTCAACCCTTCACCCACTTATTCATGTAAATTGTATGGTTTTACTTTCCCTTCCTTATTATGTGATATATGTGAAATACATGTTTCCTATGCTTTAAAAATAATTATTTTAATTACCCTTTATTGCCATTCGATGCCGTGATTTATGTGTTGAGTAGTTTCAAAACTTCTAAGGCAGAATGACTTAAAGGATGGAAAGGAAACATACAAAAATGGAAGGAAAGCACAAAATGGAGTTTTTGAAGAAACTAGCAGCGGCGCGAACGCATGGACGACGTGGTCGCATGCCCAGCGCGAAAAGGTAGCGATGCGAATGTGTGACTGACGCGGACGCGCGCCATGAGCAGAACACAGATGACGCGTACGCGTGACTGAAGTGAACGCGTGATAAGGAAAACTCCAGATGACACGACCGCGTGACCCACGCGAACGCGTGACAGATGCCACGCACCAGAAACTGCAGAAAACGCCCCCAGCGATTTCTGAAACCCTTTTTGGCCCAGATCCAAGTTCAGAAAGCACATATTAGAGGTTATAAAGTGGGGGAATGCATCCATTCATGAGGAGGTCTCCAATTATTCACTTTTCATGATTTAGATGTAGTTTTTAGAGAGAGGTTCTCTCCTCTCTCTCTTAGGACTAGAAATTAGGATTTTTCTCGCCTTCATGATTGTCTCTTTTTATCAGGTTCAATGTTCCTTTTTAATTATTTTCTCAATTTAATTTATGCACTCTTCCATGTTACATATGATTCTCTTAATTAATGTTATTTGAGGTATTTCAGTTTATGATTGCTTTCTTTTATTTATGTTACTGTTGCTTCCAATCTGAAGACATTTTTATTTGAATAAGTTTACTTTTCCCCTTTCGGCCTTGGTTAAGTAATTGGTAACTCATGAGTTATCAAACTCAACGTGATTGATAATTTTTGTCTTTACTAATTGAATTGAACTTCAATAACTCCAGTCCTTTCTTAGGAATTGACTAGGACCTGAGGATCAAACTAATTGGTCCACTTGACCTTCCTTTGCTTTAGTAAAGGCTAGCTAAGTGGGATTAAAACTCAATTCTCATCACCATTGATAAGGATAACTAGGATAGGACTTCCAAATTCTCATACCTTGCCAAGAGTTTATTTTACAGTTATCTATTTATTTTATTTGTCATTTAAATTACTTGTTCCTTACTTTCAAAACCCCCAATTTACAAAACTCATAACCAATAATAAGAACATACCTCCCTGCAATTCCTTGAGAAGATGACCTGAGGTTTAAATACTTCAGTTATCAATTTAAAATGGGTTTGTTACTTGTGACAACCAAAACATTTGTGAGAAAGGACTTTTGTTGGTTTAGAAGCTATACCTACAACAAGGGTTTATTCTGTGAATTTCTAGGCCACGCAAAAGTTCTCTCTTCAAGCTCATAGGCAGGATATAAAGCTCAAAGAAGTATTATGAAGATTCTCAAACATTTATTGATCCAAGAAGCAGCAAACAAAAGAAAATAAAAAAATACAAAAACAAAAGAATATGGCCCAAGGATCTGAGCATCAATTACTAGGCAGAAAAGAAAAAAAAACAAGAACATTGCAAGTTATTCTTCAATCCATTCTAATTGAAAGAACCTTTGAGCATAATTCTTTTCTTGCTTGGGGACAAGCAAGGTTTAAATTTGGTGTTGTGATGACAAGTCATCTTATACTAGTTTTACTAGTCTTTTTCTTTTGTTTTTAATAGGTTTTATACACTTCTTGCATTGTAAGTTAGCAATTTAGAGTGGAATTGCATGGTTTCTTTGAATCAATCAACCACCCTTTAATTGACACAAAATCATAAAGTTTAAGCTAAAATTAATTGGTTTTAAATGAATTTTAAGCTTTGTGAATTTTGTGATACTTCGATTGGTTGTTTTGATTACTTGTAGGTGAAGAAAAGAAAAAAAATAAGAAAAGCGTGGCCTAAGGAGCGTGCCCAAGAGAAGAAAAAGCGTAGCAACATTGAGGAAGAAGGATAGCTAGGTTGGAAGAGTGAACCGAGCTCCACAAGAAAATAAGGGAGAAAGCAAGGCACAAAGCTCAGTTCACTAAGTGAGCTTTATCGGGGGTTCTCCAAAATTAATTCAAGACACAATTCCAAGGAATGAAGCCTCAAGGTCTCGAACTCATGACCCAAGGGAAGCAAGAAACGCTCCTTGCAAGGAAAACAAGAAGAATTGGCCAAAAAGCCTTCTCCAAGGTTCGAACAAGGAACCTCACGCTACCAAGCATGCAAGGGAAATAAGCCAAAATGATTTGGCAAGGATTCAAACCTGGGAGCTCCATGGAGAACAAGGGAGGAGCGCTACTCCTTGTGAAAAGAAAATGAGCCAAGATGGCTCTCCCAAGGTTCGAACTAGGGAGCTTCATGAAAGGCAAGGAAGGAGTGCTCCACTCTTCCAAGGAAATCAGCATCAATTTGCTTCAACCAAGAGTCGAACCTGGAAGCATGAAGCCCACAACCATGTGCTACAATGGGGAGCTCAGTTTGCTTTCTCAACTGAGTGCTACTCTCCCCCACTCCCCACACTTTGGCACGCTAGGAAGCACACCAAGGAGGGAACCTTGCGCACAAGCTGACACGGCCAGGGAGCTAGGACACGCGCTTGACACACCCAAGGCAAGACATAGAGCTCATTTCAATTTTTCAACTGAGCTCTAGTGAAGTGCAACAAGGACAAAGGGCTAGCGCACAAAATTGGGCAACACAAAGCAACATTGGGCGCTCAGTTTGGTTTTCCAACTGAGCCGTGCCCTGGGAGTGCACCATGACTCAATTTTGAGTCCAAAAATGAAATAAAATTCAATTCTTCACAAAATTAAAAAGCCCACTCCAAATTCTAAAATCCAAAAATAGGAAGTGTATAAATAGAAGATAGTTTGAGTTAGAGAGGGACCTTCTTTTCACTTTTGAATCTTTTTGCTTACTTTTGAATTTCCAAATTTATTTTCTAGCTTTGGGAGTTTGGGAATTGGGAAGGAGAATTGATCTCTCTTCTTTTTTGTTCTTGCTTCTGCATTTTTTGCTCTTTGTCTGGAATCTTGGGTGGAGAATTAAAGAAATTCTGTTTCAATCTCACCTTGGATTCTCTTTCTGTTTATTTTACTGCATAATTGAAGGAATTGTGATTTGGATCTAAGTTTCTCTACTGTCTTCATCTTTACTTCTTCTGCAATCTATCTTTTAATTTTTCTGCAATTGCTCTCTTGTTAGATCAAAGAAGGACTTGAGATCTAGACTTGTTTTCTAGTCTCCTCCACCCTTGAGATCTTCAACATTTCCTTTAGCTATTGCAATTAAGTTACATTTTGCTTTCTGTTTGGTTTCTCAAGAAATTTTCCATTTCTTGTTTAGATCTACTGCATCTTAATTAATCTTCTACTTCTTTATTAATTATCATTTACTTTTGCTTGTTTAATTTCTGCAAATCCCAGTGCCCAAATCCTTTTATGATTCAAGCCATTTACATTTCTTGCACTTTAAGTTTCAGTTATTTATGTTTCTTGCAATCTAAGTTTCTGCAATTTACATTACTTGCACCTTAAGATTCAGCTCTTTTAATTCTTCTGTACTTTAAATTCTTGTCAATTATCCTTCTCCCTTTAAATTTCATGCACTTTAACTTTTGTTGGATATAAATCACTCAAATCAATACTTATTTGCTTGAGTAAATCAATCACCTAACTAAAATTGCTCAATCCTTCAATCCCTGTGGGATCGACCTCACTCATGTGAGTTATTATTACTTGATGCGACCCGGTACACTTGCCGGTGAGTTTGTGTTGGATCATTTTTCACACATCAGTTTTAAAGTTTTCTTTTGGGTCTGATTTAGAGTTAGTCAATGAATGTTATCCTTCTGTATATTCTTGTGATTTGTGCTTGATTAGTTACAATTGGTTTCAATCTAACACCATCAAGTCATCATGCTTGCGATGTATACACATGAAACTCATTTAGGTAATGTTTACTCCCACTTTTCCCCTGACCGAACATACTCTTAGGCCTTAATGTAGTATTTTCACCCAAGATACCTCTAAAATAGGCAAGTTCAATCATAGTTCTGATGTGAAATAGTGTCGTAGAATAATTGTTAATAGAAATCAATTGTTGACCTAATCAAACTAGATGACAACAGGGATCTACTTGGTTGAAAATCATTTTCCCTTGCTGCTTATAATGACATATGAGAATGAGTAATTTACTTAGCTGATATTTATCATACCTCTATAACGTGCATGATTTTCACTTAATCTTTCTCTTTAGCTCTCTTATGGTTTCTAATTGGGTTTTGCGTCCTGTGGACAATGGAACTTGTTCACATGAAAGGTAGTAATGATTTTGATTTTACATTGTGTTCTAAATGTTGCACAATCTTTTTTTTCATTAAGCTGCTCCTCATTTTAAGAAGATTTTGTTACTCTTATTTTATACAATGAATTTTATTAGAATTGACATTGAATAAACTTAATATTTTTTTGAAAGTTAGTTCTTGCCAAGCACATTTAAGTATTTAGAGAAGAGACTCCAGTGTGATATTATTTATCAAATTTAAGTTAGTTCTTATTGATTTTGTGTTACTGATTGATAATCTGGTTTTATGCTATTATTGATCATTTTTTATGTCTTTTCTAAAAGCATTCTATATGGTTTTATGCTATAATTAATTTATTAATTGTTATCTCTTTGATTTTCAGGTTTGAATCTTGACCTCTAAATCTTTAATGATGATGAAGATGTTGAAAGTGATCAAAAATAAGGATTGAAGACTCTTATATTTAATTATGTAATATTTTTATTATGGTGTTAGGTTTGTAGTAATCAAACATTAACTTTTTTTACTTTCAAGTTATTGGACAATGTGTGAATTTTATGTTTAAATTTTAATTTAAGTATGAATTTTAAATTTTTTATCTTAATTTCTGTATGAATATTTAAAAATTAAAATATTATTTAATTTTATAGGGGCGAGTAGGGGCGGGGCAGGTACCCGCAGGGGCGGGTTAGGGTAGAACAGTTTACTACCCGCGGGTAGGGGTGGGGCGGGTAGTAGTAGGGTCAAAGGAGGGCGGGGCGGGGTCGGGTAGGGCAAAAACCCGCCCCTACCCGCCCCACTGCCACCCTTAACTACTGTGAACATACATGATTTTTCTCATGAGGCACATATGTTGAAAGTACGCAGTTGAAAAACTATATTCGGGATTTGTCCTAGGTAAAATTGGGTGCGGGTAGTCAATCAACGCGTGAACTCATGGCCTGCTTATGATAGACATGCATTATATTAGTTGAAGCATTTTCTTTGTGTTTGTACACTATACATCTTCTTTGTGTCTGTGTCTGTGTTTGTGCCTATTCTCTAATTTCTGTATTTCTATGAATTGTCTGTCTTTGTTTCTATTATTGTTACTCATATACTGACAAAGACTAAAGTATAGTTAATAAGAGAGTGGGACTATGATAACCGAGTGAAGAGTAGATATAAACCTAGGGTTGACACGGTAAAATTTGAGACGATCTTTTACTCTAGAGTTGTGCCCTAGGAACGACATACAATTTTTCCCCTTCGTTACGTTAGTATCCTGCTGGAAACCTTAGGAACGATTGTCACATGGTGATGATCGCTGGCACATGAGTTCTGTTTATTGAGATGTCGATTTTATTTTCTTACGAGGACCCAATTTTGGACAGTGCTATCATTTGGGGAGAGCCTCATACCCAGATGTATATATTTAGCGACCACTCTTTTGCTGCACTATTGTTGAGTCCGGACTTCGACCTAGACCAACCCTATGATTTTCTTCTTTCTACCCTGCATCCTAGAGGTACTCATCACACGTTTCTTCCACACTACTACCAGGAGGAGTTTCATCTTGCTTGCCTTCATGCTGATCCTCAGCCAGATGCACTGAAGAGAGAACTTTTGCGTGGTCTAGAATTCAGAATAAATTCCCGTTGCAAGTATAGCTTCTAAACCAACAAAAGTCCTTTCTTACAAAAGTTTTGGTTTTCACAAGTAACAAACCCCTTTAAAATTGATAACCAAAGTATTTAAACCTCGGGTCGTCTTCTCAAGGAATTGCAGGGAAGTATGTTCTTATTATTGGTTATGAGTCTTGTAAATTGGGGGGTTTTGAAAGTAAGGAACCAGTATGTTAAATGATAAGAAAAATAAAATAGTAATAATAAAATAAACTCTTGGCAAGGTATTAGAACTGGAAGTCCTATCCTAGTTATCCTTATCAATTGTGATGAAAATTGAATTTTTTTCTCCCACTTTGTTAACCTCTAACTATGAAGGTAAGTTAAGTGGAGGAATTAATTTTGATTCCTCAGGTCCTAGTCTTTCCTTGGGAAAGGCTAGAGTTATTGGAACTCGAATTAATTCTTGAAGAATTCTAATTTTCAATCAACAATGAGTTTGACAACTCAAGAGTCTCCAATGACTCAACCAAAGCCAAAAGGGAAAATTCTAAATTAAATTAAAAGCATTCATAAATCTGAAATACATCAAATTACGTCTAAACATAAATTCAAATCTAACATGGAAAGGTTTATAAGCTAAATTGAGCAACATAAATCAAATACAAATAAAAGTATTAGAGTAAATAAAAGTAGAAAATAAATATTGAATGAACATAGAACTTAGAATGAAGAGATCATAGCTTAAACATAATAAAAATCCTAAATCCTAATCCTAAGAGAGAGGAGAGAACCTCTCTCTCTAAAAACTACATCTAAATCCTAAAATTGTGTATTATGAGCTGATGATTGTGAATGGATATATTCTCCCACTTTATAGCCTCTAATCTGTGTTTTCTGAGCCGAGAACTGGGTCAGAAACAACCCAAAATTCGCTGGTTTCGAATTCAAACACGCTGGTTTTTTTCGCCACTGCGACGCGTCCGCGTAGATCACGCGTTCACATCACTTATCGTCAGGGAAACTATAAGAAATTATATATCAAATCGAAGCCCCAGACGTTAGCTTTTCAACGCAACTAGAACCATATCATTTGGACCTCTGTAGCTAAAGTTATAGCCGTTTGAGTGCAAAGAGGTCAGGCTGACAGCTTTGCAGTTCCTTCAACTTCTTGTATTCCTTCCACTTTTGCATGCTTCCTTTCCATCCTCTGAGCCATTCCTGCCCTATAAACTCTGAAATCACTTAACACACATATCAAGGCATCTAATGATAATAAGAGAGGATTAATATTAGCAATTTAAAGGCCCAGGAAACATGTTTTCAATCATAGCACAAAATCAGGAAGGAAAACGTAAAACATGCAATTTCTATGAATAAGTGTGAGAATAATGGATGAAAAACCACTCAATTTAGCACAATATAAACCATAAAATAGTGGTTTATCATGCATCATCAGAGCCTCAGCAAGATCCCTTCCTAATGATCTGTTGGCAACATAGTTTGACCCTGTAACACCCTATCACTCAAAGTTTTACGCCTAGGACGTAAATCAAAGGTGGCGAGGCGCTACAATCTCTAAATATAAAAATACATATATAATATAGTTGAAAGAAATTGTAACTATGAGCCTTGAAAAAGAAGCTAAACAAAAGCGTATCAGAAATCGCATCACACTCGCAAGATAAGCGTTAACAGATAAACAAAATTAGGACGAAAAGGATAACTATATACATAAAGATCAGAGGTCCAAAAGATACAATTATCAAGCTCGAGACTCGACCTGCGAAACTAAGGCCGGCCAGAGTATATATATATACTCAAAAGTCTACTCAACTCAAACTCCAAATTTTCACCTGTTTCTCCAAGACAGCCTCTAAGAGGAACAAAAAAAATGCAAATACTAAGTCCCAAAAGAGTTCTTCGCTTCTAAAGAGTCTCAGGAATGCTCAGTGAGATGCCTCCCAACCTGCATCTGAAAAACAATAGAATATGTATGGAATGAGAACCAGGGGTTCTCAGTATGGTTAAGGTGCCCACATAGATAATATAAAAGGTCCCGGGAAAGCCAGAGGCATTCCTAAAACTCCGACACTTAAAATTAAACTTGAAGATTATACTAAACCATAAGTTTTGGTAATCTATCCAGGGATTCTGATTCTAATCTAACTCTTCACTTTCTGTCTACTTCAAACCTCCTAATCACCATATAGAACATCCCTCATCACACCTCCACCACATGAGGGATCTCTCAAATGCACACACACAAAAATACAAACAAAAAAATCACAATTATGGATAGAAAGTACAACAGATAGGACAAGTAGCAGGTAATTACAGATAAATGATTAGGCAAGCCAAAACAATGCGCACTCAAACAAAACATACTGATGTACATGATATATGCCTGTCCTATGACTGATGATATCATCTGTCGGTTATATAGCCAAACCCGACATGTTCTGGTAGCTAACCTTGGACAGAAAGACCACCTCACGGAGCAAGCGAGTCTGAGCCATAATCCCTCACATACTACCCACTTGACCTAGAGCAAGTGGAATAAACCACTACTACTGCGTACTATCCAGGCAGGTGTTTACGAACTCAACCCAGAGCAAGTGGAAGAAACCACTACTGCTGTTACTGCTTAAGCGTCTCAATCACTGACCCGGAGCAAGTGGGCAAACCACTACTACTGCCACTGCCCAGGTATCTCATTCAAAAATTCATTCTCAATATCATTTTTATTCATTCACATTCATTCTATATTTCATAATTAAACTCAGTTTTCATCATTCTTCTTCCTCATATCCAACCTCATCATTAATCATATCTCATTGAACTTTATCCTTACCTCATTAATTCAATTATTTACTTCACAAAATCTTCCTCAGTGTCAATCTGTTTCCCCCAATAGGTTTGTTCTCTTTTCGAAGGCTAAAAGCTAGCTATCGGATCTTAGATAGGAGTTATAGATGTTTGGAAAGCTAGAGAAATGGTTTAAAACTCAAAAATGCAACTTGTGCAAAGCTGGCTAGTCATGCATACGCATGAGTATGAAAATTGCCAAACTCGCGTACTCATGACATCTCCGCATACGCGGGACTCATGGGTAGAGCCCAATGCTCGCGTCGCATGGCATGTCGCGTACGCATGACTCCAAAATCCTTCAAAAAGCTATTAAGTTACAGAAAACCAGTTTTACACACCCAACTTCGAACGCGCATAACTTTTTCGTAAAAAATTATTTTTAACCCGTTCTGTGAACGTTATAAACTTCACGGACCTAATTTTCATTCAAAACAGTTTCATAAAATTTGGAAGTCCAGAAGCCAAGTTATGACCTGCTGAAGTTGGTCAAAAATCTATTTTTACCAAAAACCTTAAAATCTCATATTTGCCAAAACTTCTTAATTTAAAACCAATTGTTTTTCAACCAAATCAGTCCCAATGTTCCTAAATTGTGTTCACATTATTTCCAACCATTCTACAACCTTCCAACATATAAGTTCATCGATTCAATTCAACAATTCCCATTAAACTCAACTTTTTTATTGAATTCATCAAATTCTCTAGTTTTTTCCAAAATGCTCAACTCGAAATCATTCAAACCCCAACCACAACCATACCAATTACTCTTAACCTTTATCACAAGCTTCTCAATCACTTCACAAACACAATAGCACCTAATTCATCAATCAAATCCATAATTTCTACTCATAATTACCACCAACATCAACATTAAATATCAACATACATTCTCACTTTCTCAATCAATTCACAATCATTTCAACACATTCATCAATCCACCAAATTCAACTGTTATTCACATACTAAATCAAGTCTTTACTCAAACAATCAATTCGTACAATTCAACTTATCCTACGGTCAACTAGCCTAAGTTTTCACGTAATATTATACATTAACTACGAGAAACCAAAACCATACCTTGGCTGATTCCTCTCTAAGCCCAGAATACCTCAAAATGCCTCTCCTTTACAAGTTCCAAGTCACAAATTTCCAACTTCACAAGCTCCAACAACGAAATCTTGTTCCAAACTGCCAAATTGGACTCCAAAATAATAAGCACAATCTAACTCACACAATATCACAATAATCAACATAGGGCTCACTAATTCAAAAATTCACAAGTGTTACAGTTTTCTTACCGTTACCCACAGGTCAATTGGACTAAACTCAGTGATTTTCTGTTGCTAGAGTTCACCTAAATCATCAAAATTATTCAATTCTTCAATATCCAAAACCCAAGATTTTTAAAATTGAAAGGAGGAAGGGATGGGTAAGAAAATGTGAATTCCTTACCACTTCATTTGGATAGTTTCGAAGAGCTCGATGTAGTGGTCGCATGGGCGTAAATGGTGTAGCAATCGGAGCTCCGGATTGAGAGATATGGAGGATTGAAGGTTGAATGGAGGAAGGGTTTGTACTTTGATTCCTCCTTCCCCAATTTCTAGCATGAATCCCTTTAATATTTGGGGAGGAAAGGCTGATTCACAGCCTTATATAGTGGACCTTGGGCCCGGTCTAACCACTTTGGCCCATTGGTGTAATTTTTGGCCTAAATCTTTGAAATTAGTGTTAAAATTCGTATTTTAAATATTTTTACTCTTCTAACCTATCACATTTAATTTCCTAATTTTTTTGGATAGTAATTAATTTATTAGTTAATTATTTATTAATTTTCAAGATTTTATATACCCCTGGGAGAGATGTTCACTTCGATGAGGACCGACGGACCTATCACCTCATCTGAGGAGGAGGATCCTGAGGAGGACCCTAAATGGTAGTCTCAAATCACAATAGAGGATGCATCTAATATCCCTTCGAGTGGTGGAGCTACTAGAGATAGGTTAAAGGCTATGCACAATTATTCCAAGACGATGATAGTAGACTGAGTTTTTGATTTTGATGACTGTTACGGATCCGACCCACGGATCCTACGCCCGGAATGGTCCCCGAACCCGGTTACCCGGGTCCGACCCGCTTCGCCCTTCTAGAAAGCCCGGAACCGGCCCTCTAGAGCTCCTAACCAACTTTCAAATTTAAACGTCTCCCTTATCTTAGCCAAACAAGATAAGATAAGATAACTACCATCACCTATAAATAGAGGACCCAGGTCCCTCTAGGTATTCATTCATTCCTCACACCTTATACCTCTTAGATCCATTCTGACTTGAGCGTCGGAGTGTCTTTGCAGGTATCTCCCCCCATTGCTCCAGTCAAGTGATCCAGCATCTGCCTCAACCCGCAAGTTCTCGATCCATCTCTCAACCCATACCAGAGACATCTTGTACATTGGCACCGTCTGTGGGGACTTTGCAACGTTGTGGCGGCATGGCGGATAACCCAGAAGAGCAATCATCAAACTCAGATTTCTTGCGTGTAACTGAGAGCAAAAAGGAATAATGTTTCCTTAACTTGCATCACCTTTGCATGTTTATGCATCCTTTCGCCCTACTCCAACGGCGAAATCCCAAAGGAATAATGTTTCCTTAACTTGCATCACCTTTGCAGGGATAACACACCTTCGCCCTACTCCAACGGCGAAATCCCAAAGGAATAATGTTTCCTTAACTTACATCACCTTTGCAGCGATAACACACCTTCGCCCTATTCCAACGGCGAAATCCCAAAGGAACAATGTTACTTGCAATTACCTTCTTAGTGATAACACTCTTTATGCACCCTCGCCCTACTCCAACGGTGAAATTTCAAATCCTCTGAGCCCAAAGTCTCGCCTCCCTTTAGTGGGACACCTCCACCTCTTGGACCCTCTCATTCACCACTCCCTCATCCGTCTCTCCAAGCGCCATGGCCCCATCTTCTTCCTCTACTTCGGCTCCATGCTCACCGAGGTTGCTTCTTCTTTTGAACTTGATGAGCGGATAATTTATACGCTTTTTGGCATTGTTTTTAGTATATTTTTAGTAGGATCTAGTTACTTTTAGGGATGTTTTCATAAGTTTTTATGTTAAATTCACATTTCTGGACTTTACTATGAGTTTGTGTATTTTTCTGTGATTTCAGGTATTTCTGGCTGAAATTGAGGGACTTGAGCAGAAATCAGATTCAGAGGTTGAAGAAGGACTGCTGATGCTGTTGGATTCTGACCTCCCTGCACTCAAAGTGGATTTTCTGGAGATACAGAACTCGAAATGGCACGCTTCCAATTGCGTTGGAAAGTAGACATCCAGGGCTTTCCAGCAATATATAATAGTTCATACTTTGGCCAAGAATTGACGACGTAAACTGGCGTTCAACGCCAGCCTTCTGCCCAAATCTGGCGTCCAGCGCCAGAAAAGGATCCAAAACCAGAGTTGAACGCCCAAACTGGCACAGAAACTGGCGTTCAACTCCACAAATGGCCTCTGCACGTGCAACACTTAAGCTCAGCCCAAACACACACCAAGTGGGCCCCGGAAGTGGATTTATGCATCAATTACTTACTCATGTAAACCCTAGTGACTAGTTTATTATAAATAGGACCTTTTACTAGTCTTTTTGACCATCTTTGGTCTCAGTTTTAATAAATTGTTCATCTTAGGAGACTATTGATCACGCTTTAGGGGGCTGGCCATCTCGGCCATGCCTGGACCTTCACTTATGTATTTTCATACGGTAGAGTTTCTACACTCCATAGATTAAGGTGTGGAGCTCTGTTGTTCCTCAAAGATTAATGCAAAGTACTACTGTTTTCTATTCAATTCTTCTTATTTCTCTTCTAAGATATCCATTCGCACCCAAGAACGTGATGAAGGTGATGATTATGTGTGACGCTCATCATCCTTCCCCCTTATGAACGCGTGCCTGACAAACACTTCTGTTCTACATGAATTAAGCTAGAATGAATATCTCTTAGATCTCCTAACCAGAATCTTCGTGGCGTAAGCTAGAATGATGGCGGCATTCAAGAGAATCCGGAAGGTCTAAACCTTGTCTGTGGTATTCTGAGTAGGATTCAATGATTGAATGACTGTGACGAGCTTCAAACTCGCGAGTGCTGGGCGTTAGTGACAGACGCAAAAGGAGGGTGAATCCTATTCCAGCATGATCGAGAACCGACAGATGAATAGCCGTGCCGTGACAGGGTGCGTGAGCATATTATTCACTGAGAGGAGGGGATGTAGCCACTGACAACGGTGATGCCCTTTCATAAAGCCAGCCATGGAAAGGAGTAAGACTGACTGGATGAAGATAGCAGGAAAGCAGAGGTTCAGAGGAACGAAAAGCATCTCCATTCGCTTATCTGAAATTCCTACCAATGATTTACATAAGTATCTCTATCCCTATTTTATTATATAATATTCGAAAACACCATTATCACTTTATATCCGCCTGACTGAGATTTACAAGGTGACCATAGCTTGCTTCATACCAACAATCTCCGTGGGATTCGACCCTTACTCACGTAAGGTATTACTTGGACGACCCAGTGCACTTGCTGGTTAGTTGTATCGAAGTTGTAACAATTATGAATTAAGATCAAAGCACCAAGCTTTGGAGCCATTACCAGGGATTGTTCGAGCCTGGAGATCACAATTTCGTGCACCAAGTTTTTGGCGCCGTTGCCAGGGATTGTTTGTGTTTGGACAACTGACGGTTCATCTTGTTGCTCAGATTAGGTAATTTTCTTTTCGTTTTGTTTTCAAAAAAAAAAATTTCTTTCAAAAATATTTTCAAAAATCTCTCATATGTTTTCGAAAAAAAAAATAAAAAAATAAAAATGTTTTCAAAAATTTATTCAAGATTTTTAAGAATGAATTCTAGTGTTTCATGAAGCATGTGAAGCCTGGCTGGCTGTAAAGCCATGTCTAAATTTATTTGGACTAAGGCAGCAATTTGTTATCAAGGGCAAGCTAGTTGGAGTTAATCCACCTGCTACTGTTTCTGATTTACATGCTAAAGCTTGGCTGGCCATTGGCCATGTCTAGTGTTTTGGACTGGAGCTTTCTTTGAAAGCTTGGCTGGCTAGTGAGCCATGTCTAATTCCTGGACTGAAGCTTTAGACTAACATGGCAAGATTCCTGGAATTCATATTAAAAATTTTGGAATCCTTATTTTTTCTTTTAAATTTTTCGAAAAATATAAAATAAAAATCCAAAAAAATTTAGAAAATCATAAAAATCAAAAATATTTTTGTGCTCTTGTTTGAGTCTTGAGTCATATCATAAGTTTGGTGTCAATTGCATGTGTATCTTGCATTTTTCGAAAATTTCATGCATTCATGGTGTTCTTCATGATCTTCAAGTTGTTCTTGGTAAGTCTTCTTGTTTGATCTTGATGATTTTTTGTTTTGTGTCTTATCATGTTTTTCATATGCATTCTTGAATTCTTAGTGTCTAAGCATTAAAGAATTCTAAGTTTGGTGTCTTGCATGTTTTCTTTGCATTAAAAAAGAAAATTTCAAAATTATGTTCTTGATGTTCATCATGACATTCAAAGTGTTCTTGGTGTTCATCTTGACATTCATAGCATTCTTGCATGCATTCATTGTTTTGATCTAAAAATTTCATGCATTGCATATTTTTCATGTTTTTCATAAAAATTTCAAAAATCAAAAAAATATCTTTCCCTTTTTCTCTCATCAAATTCGAAAATTTGGATTGACTTTTTCAAAATTTTTTAAAATCAAGTTGTTTCTCATGAGTCAAATCAAATTTTCAATTTGAAAATCTTATCTTTTTCAAAATCTTTTTCAAAAATCAAATCTTTTTCAAAATTCTTAGTTATTTTCGAAAATTTCAAAAATATTTTTCAAAAATCTTTTTCTTATTTTATACCATAATTTTCGAAAATAACATAATCAATTAATGTTTTGATTCAAAAATTTGAAGTTTGTTACTTGCTTGTTAAGAAAGATTCAAACTTTAAGTTCTAGAATCATATCTTGTGATTTCTTATGAATCAAGTCATTAATTGTGATTTTAAAAATCAAATCTTTTTCAAAACTAATTTCTATCATATCTTTTCAAAAATATCTTCTCATCTTATCTTTTTCAAATATCTTTTCAAAATATCTTTCCTAACCTCCTAACTACTTATCTTCTCAAAATTGGTTTTCAAAATTTGTTTCAACTAACTAACTAACTTTTTGTTTGTTTCTTAACTTTTTCAAAACTACCTAACTAACTCTCTCTCTCTCTATTTTCGAAAATATCTTCCCCCTTTTTCAAAATTTCTTTTTAATTAACTAATTATTTTTAATTTTTATTTTTGATTTCAAAAAAATTTTCGAAAAAAAAAATTACTAAACATTTTTCAAAAACTATTTTCAAAAATCACTAACTCTTTTTCAAAATAATTTTCGAAAATTTTCCCTCCCCCATCTTACTCTATTTATTCATTCATATCCTAACATCTCATCTCATATCTCTAGCCTCCTCACAGTTGTGTTTCTTCCATTATATTACATTCTTTGTCTCCCCCTCTTCTTCCACTCACACAGGGATCCCTATACTGTGGTATAAAGGATCTCCATTATTATTATTATTATTATGTGCCTTCTTCTTTGTCATATGAGCAGGAGCAAGGATAAGAACATTCTTGTGGAAGCAGATCCAGAACCTGAAAGGACTCTGAAGAGAAAATTAAAAGAAGCTAAAATACAACAATCCAGAGATAACCTTTCAGAAATTTTCGAACAAGCAGAGGAGATGGCAGCCGAAGATAATAATAATGTAAGGAAGATGCTTGGTGACTTTACTGCACCTAATTCCAATTTACATGGAAGAAGCATCTCCATTCCTGCCATTGGAGCAAACAACTTTGAGCTGAAACCTCAACTAGTTTCTCTGATGCAGCAGAACTGCAAGTTTCATGGACTTCCATCTGAAGATCCTTTTCAGTTCTTAACTGAATTCTTGCAGATATGTGATACTGTTAAGACTAATGGAGTAGATCCTGAAGTCTACAGGCTCATGCTTTTCCCCTTTGCTGTAAGAGACAGAGCTAGATTATGGTCGGATTCTCAACCCAAAGATAGCCTGAACTCTTGGGATAAGCTGGTCACGGCTTTCTTAGCCAAGTACTTTCCTCCTCAAAAGCTGAGCAAGCTTAGAGCTGATGTTCAAACCATCAGACAGAAAGAAGGTGAATCCCTCTATGAAGCTTGGGAAAGATACAAACAGTTGACCAAAAAGTGTCCTTCTGACATGCTTTCAGAATGGACCATCCTGGATATATTCTATGATGGTTTATCTGAGCTATCAAAGATGTCACTGGACACTTCTGCAGGTGGATCCATTCACCTAAAGAAAACGCTTGCAGAAGCTCAAGAACTCATTGACATGGTTGCTAATCACCAGTTCATGTACACTTCTGAAAGGAATCCTGTGAGTAATGGGACGCCTATGAAGAAGGGAGTTCTTGAAGTAGATACTCTGAATGCCATATTGGCTCAGAATAAAATATTGACTCAGCAAGTCAATATGATCTCTCAGAGTCTGCATGGAATGCAAGCTGCATCCAACAGTACTCAAGAGGCATCTTCTGAAGAAGAAGCCTATGATCCTGAGAACCCTGCAATAGCAGAGGTAAATTACTTAGGTGAACCTTATGGAAACACCTATAACTCAACATGGAGAAATTATCCAAATTTCTCATGGAAGGATCAAAAGCCTCAACAAGGCTTTAATAATGGTGGAAGAAACAGGTTTAGCAATAGCAAACCTTTTCCATCATCAACTCAGCAACAGACAGAGAACTCTGAACAAAATGCTTCTAATTTAGCAAATCTAGTCTCTGATCTATCTAAGGCCACTGTAAGTTTCATGAATGAAACAAGATCTTCCATTAGAAATCTGGAAGCACAAGTGGGCCAGCTGAGTAAAAGGATCACTGAAATCCCTCCTAGTACTCTCCCAAGCAATACAGAAGAGAACCCAAAAGGAGAGTGCAAGGCCATTGACATAAGTGCCATGGCCGAACCTGAGAGGAGAGGAGAGGACGTGAATCCCAAGTAGGAAGACCTCCTGGGACGTCCAGTGATCAACAAGGAGCTTCCCTCTGAGGAATCAAAGGACTCTGAGGCTCATCTAGAGACTATAGAGATCCCATTGAACCTCCTTATGCCCTTCATGAGCTCTGATGAGTATTCTTCTTCTGAAGAGAATGAGGATGTCACTGAAGAGCAAACTGCCAAGTTTCTTGGTGCAATCATGAAGCTGAATGCCAAATTATTTGGCATTGATGCTTGGGAAGTTGAACCTCCCTTGTTCATAAATGAACTAAGTGATCTGGATCAACTGACATTGCCTCAGAAGAGACAGGATCCTGGAAAGTTCATAATACCCTGTACCATAGGCACCATGATCTTTAAGGCTCTGTGTGACCTTGGTTCAGGAATAAACCTCATGCCCCTCTCTGTAATAGAGAAACTGGGAATCTATGGGGTGCAAGCTGCTAAAATCTCACTGGAGATGGCAGACAGCTCAAGAAGACAGGCTTATGGACAAGTAGAAGATGTATTAGTAAAGGTTGAGAGCCTTTACATACCTACTGATTTCATAGTCCTGGATACTAGAAAGGAAGAGGATGAATCCATCATCCTAGGAAGACCTTTCCTGGCCACAGCAAGAGCTGTGATTGATGTTGACAGAGGTGAAATAGTCCTTCAATGGAATGAGAACTCCCTTGTATTCAAAACTCAAGGATCTCCCTCTGCAACCATGGAGAGGAAGCAGGAAAAGCTTCTCTCCAAGCAGAGCCAACCAGAGCCCCCACAGTCAAACTCTAAGTTTGGTGTTGGGAGGCCACAACTAAACTTTAAGTTTGGTGTTGAACTCCCATATCCAAACTCTAAGTTTGGTGTTGGAGAGTCTCAACAAAGCTCTGCACATCTGTGAGGCTCCATGAGAGCCCACTGTCAAGCTATTGACATTAAAGAAGCGCTTGTTGGGAGGCAACCCAATGTTTATCTAATTCTTATTTTTATTTTTTTTCGTGTTTTCTTAGGTTCATGATCATGTGGAGTCACAAAATAAATATAAAAATTAAAAACGGAATCAAAAACAGCAGAAGAAAAATCACACCCTGGAGGAGCATCTGTCTGGCGTTCAGCGCCAGAACAGAGCATGGTTCTGGCGCTGAACGCCCAAAATGGGCAGCTTCTGGGCACTGAACGCCAGAACAGGCATGGTTCTGGCGTTCAACGTCAGAAATGGCACACAGATGGGCGTTGAACGCCCAAAATGGCCACCAACCTGGCGCTGAACGCCCAGAGTTGGATACAAAGGCATTTTTACATGCCTAATGGGTGCAGGGATGTAAATACCTTGACACCTCAGGATCTGTGGACCCCACAGGATCCACTCCGGATCTGTGGACCCCACAGGATCCCCAACTACCTCCACTCACTTCTTCTCACCACTCTCTTTCACACAACCCCATAAACACTCTTCCCTAAAAACCCCTCACCAATCACCTCAATCTCTCTTCCCCACTAAACCTTCACCACTCACATCCATCTCCTCTTCCCCATAAACCTACCTCATAAACTCCACCTACCTTCAAAATTCAAAACCAATTTCCCACCCAAACCCACCCATATGGCCGAACCTTAACCCCCCCTCCCTTCCCTATATAAAGACCTCCATTCTTCACCAAATTCACACAACACACCCCTCTACACTCCTCTTGGCCGAAACCTCATCTCCCTCTCCCTCTCCATATTTCTTCTTCTTCTTCTTCTATTTCTTTTGTTTATTGCTCGAGGGCGAGCAATATTCTAAGTTTGGTGTGGTAAAAGCATAGCTTTTTTGTTTTTCCATTACCATTGATGGCATCTAAGACCGGAGAATCCTCTAGAAGAGGGAAAGGGAAGATAAAAGCTTCCACATCCGAGTCATGGGAGATGGAAAGGTTCATCTCCAAAGCCCATCAAGACCACTTCTATGATGTTGTGGCCAAGAAAAAGGTGATCCCTGAGGTCCCTTTTAAACTCAAAAGAAATGAGTATCCGGAGATCCGACATGAAATTCAAAGAAGAGGTTGGGAAGTTCTAACAAATCCCATCCAACAAGTCGGCATCCTAATGGTTCAAGAGTTCTATGCCAATGCATGGATCACCAAAAACCATGATCAAAGTAAGAACCCGGATCCAAAGAACTATGTTACAATGGTTCGGGGGAAATACTTAGATTTTAGTCCGGAAAATGTGAGGTTGGCGTTCAACTTGCCATACATGTAAGAGAACGCACGCCCCTACACAAGGAGAGTCAACTTTGATCAAAGGTTGGACCAAGTCCTTATGGACATATGTGTAGAAGGAGCTCAATGGAAGATTGACTCCAAAGGCAAGCCGGTTCAACTAAGAAGATTGGACCTCAAGCTTATAGCTAGAGGATGGTTGGGTTTATTCAATGCTCAATCATTCCCACTAGCAACCGGTCTGAAGTTACTATAGACCGGGCCATCATGATCCATAGCATCATGATTGGAGAAGAGGTGGAAGTTCATGAGATTATACCTCAAGAACTCTACAAGGTGGCTGACAAGTCCTCCACTATGGCAAGGTTAGCCTTTCCTCACCTCATTTGCCACCTATGCAATTCAGCTGGGATTGACTTAGAGGGAGATATCCTCATCAAAGAGGACAAGCCCATCACTAAGAAAAAGATGGAGCAAGCAAGAGAGCCCAGTCATGGAGTTCAAGAGGCGCAAGAAGCTCATTTCCATGAGATCCCTGAGATGCCTCAAATGCACTTTCCTCCACAAAATTATTGGGAGCAAATCAACACCTCCCTAGGAGAATTGAGTTCCAATATGGGACAACTAAGGGTGGAACATCAAGAGCACTCCATCATGCTGCATGAAATAAGAGAAGATCAAAAGGCAATGAGGGAGGAGCAACAAAGACAAGGAAGATACATAGAAGAGCTAAAGGACATCATTGGTTCCTCAAGAAGGAAACGCCACCATCACTAAGGTGGATTCATTCCTTGTTCTTCTTACTTCTGTTTTTCGTTTTCTATGTGCTTATCTATGTTTGTGTCCCCATTACATGATCATTAGTAGTTAGTAACTTTGTCTTAAAGATATGAATGTCCTATGAATCCATCACCTCTCTTAAAAGAAAAATGTTTTAATTCAAAAGAACAAGAAGTACATGAGTTTCGAATTTATCCTTGAACTTAGCTTAATTATATTGATGTGGTGACAATGCTTCTTGTTTTCTGAATGTATGCTTGAACAGTGCATATGTCTTTTGAAGTTGTTGTTTAAGAATGTTAAATATGTTGGCTCTTGAAAGAATGATGACTAGGAGACATGTTATTTGATAATCTGAAAAATCATAAAAATGATTCTTGAAGCAAGAAAAAGCAGCAAAAAAAACAAAGCTTGCAGAAAAAAAAAAAAAAAAAGAGAAAAAAATAGGCGAAAAAAAAAATAGAAAGAAAAAGAAAAAGCAAGCAGAAAAAGCCAATAACCCTTAAAACCAAAAAGCAAGGGCAAATAAAAAGGATCCCAAGGCTTTGAGCATCAGTGGATAGGAGGGCCTAAAGGAATAAAATCCTGGTCTAAGCGGCTAAACCAAGCTGTCCCTAACCATGTGCTTGTGGCGTGTAGGTGTCAAGTGAAAACTTGAGACTGAGCGGTTAAAGTCAAGGTCCAAAGCAAAAAAAAAAAAAGAGTGTGCTTAAGAACCCTGGACACCTCTAATTGGGGACTTTAGCAAAGCTGAGTTACAATCTGAAAAGGTTCACCCAATTATGTGTCTGTGGCATTTATGTATCCGGTGGTAATACTGGAAAACAAAGTGCTTAGGGCCACGGCCAAGACTCATAAAGAAGCTGTGTTCAAGAATCATCATACTGAACTAGGAGAGTCAATAACACTATTCGAAATCTGAAGTTCCTACAGATGCCAATCATTCTGAACCTCAATGGATAAAGTGAGATGCCAAAACTATTCAAGAGGCAAAAAGCTATAAGTCCCGCTCATATGATTGCAGCTATGTTTCATTGATAGTTTGGAATTTATAGTATATTCTCTTCTTTTTATCCTATTTGATTTTTAGTTGCTTGGGGACAAGCAACAATTTAAGTTTGGTGTTGTGATGAGCGGATAATTTATACGCTTTTTGGCATTGTTTTTAGTATATTTTTAGTAGGATCTAGTTACTTTTAGGGATGTTTTCATAAGTTTTTATGTTAAATTCACATTTCTGGACTTTACTATGAGTTTGTGTATTTTTCTGTGATTTCAGGTATTTTCTGGCTGAAATTGAGGGACTTGAGCAGAAATCAGATTCAGAGGTTGAAGAAGGACTGCTGATGTTGTTGGATTCTGACCTCCCTGCACTCAAAGTGGATTTTCTGGAGCTACAGAACTCGAAATGGCACGCTTTCAATTGCGTTGGAAAGTAGACATCCAGGGCTTTCCAGCAATATATAATAGTCCATACTTTGGCTAAGAATTGACGACGTAAACTGGCGTTCAACGCCAGCCTTCTGCCCAAATCTGGCGTCCAGCGCCAGAAAAGGATCCAAAACCAGAGTTGAACGCCCAAACTGGCACAGAAACTGGCGTTCAACTCCACAAATGGCCTCTGCACGTGCAACACTTAAGCTCAGCCCAAACACACACCAAGTGGGCCCCGGAAGTGGATTTATGCATCAATTACTTACTCATGTAAACCCTAGTGACTAGTTTATTATAAATAGGACCTTTTACTAGTCTTTTTGACCATCTTTGGTCTCAGTTTTAATCAATTGTTCATCTTAGGAGACTATTGATCACGCTTTAGGGGGCTGGCCATCTCGGCCATGCCTGGACCTTCACTTATGTATTTTCATACGGTAGAGTTTCTACACTCCATAGATTAAGGTGTGGAGCTCTGCTGTTCCTCAAAGATTAATGCAAAGTACTACTGTTTTCTATTCAATTCTTCTTATTTCTCTTCTAAGATATCCATTCGCACCCAAGAACGTGATGAAGGTGATGATTATGTGTGACGCTCATCATCCTTCCCCCTTATGAACGCGTGCCTGACAAACACTTCTGTTCTACATGAATTAAGCTAGAATGAATATCTCTTAGATCTCCTAACCAGAATCTTCGTGGCGTAAGCTAGAATGATGGCGGCATTCAAGAGAATCCGGAAGGTCTAAACCTTGTCTGTGGTATTCTGAGTAGGATTCAATGATTGAATGACTGTGACGAGCTTCAAACTCGCGAGTGCTGGGCGTTAGTGACAGACGCAAAAGGAGGGTGAATCCTATTCCAGCATGATCGAGAACCGACAGATGAATAGCCGTGCCGTGACAGGGTGCGTGAGCATATTATTCACTGAGAGGAGGGGATGTAGCCACTGACAACGGTGATGCCCTTGCATAAAGCCAGCCATGGAAAGGAGTAAGACTGACTGGATGAAGATAGCAGGAAAGCAGAGGTTCAGAGGAACGAAAAGCATCTCCATTCGCTTATCTGAAATTCCTACCAATGATTTACATAAGTATCTCTATCCCTATTTTATTATATAATATTCGAAAACACCATTATCACTTTATATCTGCCTGACTGAGATTTACAAGGTGACCATAGCTTGCTTCATACCAACAATCTCCGTGGGATTCGACCCTTACTCACGTAAGGTATTACTTGGACGACCCAGTGCACTTGCTGGTTAGTTGTATCGAAGTTGTGACAATTATGAATTAAGATCAAAGCACCAAGCTTTGAAGCCATTACCAGGGATTGTTCGAGCCTGGAGATCACAATTTCATGCACCAGAACTCTTCAAGCTCTTCCTTGAAACCCACGAGGTCACCTCTTTCAACACTAGGTTCCAAACCTCTGTCATCCGTCGCCTCACCTGTGACAACTCTGTCGCCATGATCCCCCTTCGGACCTTACTGAAAATTCATAAGGAAGCTCATCATGAACGACCTCCTTAAATGCTACCACCGTGGCCAAGCTCAGACCTCTCAGGAGCCAATAGATCAAGAAAGTTCTCAAGGTTCTTGCACAGATACGAGGGACAACCAAATCGTGGTGGCATGACGGAGAACCTCGAGGAGCAATCCTCCACCCGACACCCCAACTCAAACCCACAAAGCCCAACTCCTGAACTCCAAGATAACACTCCTCCCACCCATGGGAGGATAATAAACGCGGCACATCGCCAACTAACCCCAACCTAGCAACAACCAAGAGAGGACAACCGTCCTCCCACTAAAGCCCGGCCACCCGATGGCCTGGGAGAGAAGGCGGTCCAGATAATCCAAGAGTTGTGCCTCAGGGTGCAAAACCTCAAAGGCCGACTCACACCCAAAGAACGGTACCACCCGGAGCATACAAGTCAAGCGACCTCCAGGACCTAATCTCATCGCGATACCAGGAACACCAGGCCCCCTGCTGCAAACAGCACGATCGCAGCGTTTCCCTAGACCCGAAACACCGACGCGGAGAAGACGACCGACGGCACCATCGGGAGGCCAAACGAGCAGGAAACATGCACGTGATAATGGAAGCCATCCCGTTCACAGAAAAATCCTTGAGAGCCAAACTCCTGAAGGACTTCAACAAGCCCACTGACATGAAATAGGACGGGACCAACGATCCCCGGGAACACCTAACGGCCTTCGAGGCCAGGATGAACCTGGAAGGAGCCGCCGACATGATCCGGTGTAAGGCCTTCTCGATAACCTTAGATGGCCCTGCGATCAAATGGTTCAACGCCCTCCCAAATAGGTCCATAGCCAGCTTCCACGATATCACCAGAAAGTTCATGGCCCAGTTCACTATCAAAATCACCAAAGCTAAACACCCCATTAGCTTGCTCGGAATTACCCAAAGACAAGACGAATCTACGAGAAAATACCTGACGGTCGATGGACTCACGGACTCAGTCGCGAGCCTCTGCCTGACCAATGGACTTATGAATGAGGACTTCTGAAAGTATCTCACCGCGAAGCCAGTCTGGACTATGCACGAGATTCAGAGCGTCGCTAAGGATTACATAAACGATGAGGAGGTGAGCCAAGTCGTGGCGGCCAATAAACGGCAGAACGGCACTACGGTACCTTGCCAAAACACCCCACCAAGAGAAAACCAAAAGGAACATTCCAAACCGACAAATGCTCAAATTACACCCTCTTGTTAGCTCCTATCACCGAGATCTACCACCAAATAGCTGACCGAGGCGTCCTTCCGAAGGCCCGACCACTTAAAGAAAGAACGGGCGGCAACAAGAATTTATATTGTGACTACCACCGAGGATACGGGCACAGAACACAGCACTGCATCGACTTAAAAGACGCTCTGGAGCAAGCCATACGAGACGGCAAGCTCTCCGAGTTCGCCAAGATCATCAGGGAGTCGAAGCGCACAGAAAGAGACAGATCACCAGAGAGGGAAGGACGCAACCCAAGGACACAAAGACAAGCCCCTCGGGAAAGTCCGAAAACAGACCCGACCATAGTCGCAACGTCATAACAAGCAAGGATAAGCCGAAAAAGTCAAAATCGGCACTAAAAAAGAACCTCAAGGTCCTGGCAGTCAGAAACCAAACCCCAAAAATCATCACCAATAATGCGATAACATTCTCCCTCGAGGACTGCCAATACGGCACCTCGGCGAAAGATGCCCCCTTCGTTATCTCCGCAAAGATAGGAACCGGGCTGGTCAGAAGAATACTACTCGACACATGAGCAGATTCCAACATCCTCTTCAGGGGATCCTTCGACAAACTCGGGCTCCGAAACAAAAACCTACAAACCCACCATAATGGGTAACCGGGCTCGGGAATAACTTCCTTCAACCGGATGGCACCATCACACTTCCCCTCACCATCGGAGCCGGGAACCAAAGAAAGACCATCCTCTCCGAATTTGTCATCCTCAAGAACTCCACCACCTACAAACATCATCCTCGGGAGAAAGACCATTAACAACCTCTCGGCGGTCATCTTCACCAAATTCTTACTCATGAAGTTCCAAGCCGATGACGGCACTATCGGAAAAATACACAGAGACCGGAAAGTCGCGGTAGAGTGTGAGAACACCAGCTCGACCCTCCGCAAGAGATCCCGAGATGCGGCAGGCATCTTCCTCGCCGACCTTGATGTACACCAAGACCAAAGTCCGCACAGAATCGTGTGAGGAAACGACAAAGAGGCAGAGTGGGACCTTGCAGACAAGGTCAGGAGCATAGCACACCTACGGGAGCTAGCCCTAAAACAAAGAATAAGTCTAAGGTACAATGGCAGCACGATACGATGAGACTTTGGACCAGGAGACCTCGTCTTACGACAAAATGATATCGGTCCACCCACTCCTGGAGAAGGGATGCTCATGCCCAACTGGGAGGGTCCCTACCAAATTAGGACGGTAATCGAAAAAAGAGCCTATATGCTCGAAAGACTAGACGGGACCAAGCTTCCAAGATCCTGAAATTCCACTAACTTACGGTGCTACTATATGTAGAAACATCCTTCCAAAGCAACAAGATTGAGGTCGTTTAAGACTATCTCTTTACCCTTTATATTTTGCCTTTTTTACTTGCATTTATTGCTTAAGTCGTTTAATCGTATATTTTCTTACTGGGTACTCTTTCCTACCCACATTGGGAGGTTTTAACGAGGCCCAAACCATAAATGGAATTCATTTTCTCAAAAGCATTGCCCCGTCCGATGGCACAAACCAAACGCGGCTACACGGGAATCGATTACCCCGAGGCCAACAAAACGGATATCCAAATAAGCAAATGGCTACACGCGATTCGATTACCCCGAGGCCAACAAAACGGATATCCAAATAATAAAACGGATATCCAAATAAGTGAAAAGGCTACCCGGGAATCGATCACCCAGAAGCCAACAAACGGATATCCGAATAACAAAACGGATATCCAAATAAGTGAACGGTTACCCGGGAATCGATCACCCCAAAGCCAATAAAACAGATATCCAAATAAGTAAACAGCTACATGGGAATCGATTACCCGAGGCCAACAAAACGGATATCCAAACAATAAAACGGATATCCAAATAAGTGAACGGCTACCCGGGAATCGATCACTCCGAAACCAATAAAACAGATATCCAAATAACAGAACGGATATCCGAATAACAAAACGGATATCCAAATAAGCAAACGGCTATCGATTACCCCGAGGCCAACAAAACGGATATCCAAATAATAAAACGGATATCCAAATAAGTGAAAAGGCTACCCAGGAATCGATCACCCAGAAGCCAACAAACGGATATCCGAATAACAAAACGGATATCCAAACGGCTACACGGGAATCGATTACCCACGGATATCCAAATAAGTGAACGGCTACCCGGGAATCGATCACCCCGAAGCCAATAAAACAGATATCCAAATAACAGAACGGATATCCGAATAACAAAATAGATATCCAAATAAGTAAACAGCTACACGGGAATCGATTACCCACGGATATCCAAATAAGTGAACGGCTACCCGGGAATCGATCACCCCGAAGCCAATAAAACAGATATCCAAATAACAAAAATAGTGACTCGTGAATCGATCACCCGCAAAGCTAACAAAACGAAAATCCAAATAAGCTAAATAAACAAAGTCTTGAAATCGGCCCACCAAGAGGCCTAAAATAAGTTCACAATAACAACCCAAAAAAGGCCACACAAAACAGCATGAGCTGACGGTCTTCCAACTTTCGGAAAGCCAGACTGACCAACATCCTACCAATAAATGCAGGATGATGTCACGCCCTTTTCAGGTCCCTCACAGTCTCCCAAACTACAGAGAATCGGACTCCCCAACGACTTAGCATTGAGACCAAGAAAGCATACTCTCATGCTCCGGGGACAACTATTCCAGACCCGATCTCCGGACCCTTCTTCAGAACGGTCATCAAACCCGGCATGTGATGAGACGCCCAAACAACGTGCTCCTCGCCTGACCATGAAACGGCCAGGAACTCCCCAAATCCTCGACCTCGACTAGAAAAACCAAATAAATGATCTCCTTGCCAAACCACAAACGGCGAGGAAAAGGTTCCTCCAGCGATGAGACCGAGCACCCTCACTCTCTCGCTCCGGGGGCAACTGTTACGGATCCGACCCACGGATCCTACGCCCGGAATGGTCCCTGAACCTAGTTACCCGGGTCCGACCCGCTTCGCCCTTCTAGAAGGCCCGGAACCGGCCCTCTAGAGTTCCTAACCAACTTTCGAATTCAAACGTCTCCCTTATCTTAGCCAAACAAGATAAGATAAGATAACTACCATCACCTATAAATAGAGGACCCAGGTCCCTCCAGGTATTCATTCATTCCTCACACCTTATACCTCTTAGATCCATTTTGACTTGAGCGTCGGAGTGTCTTTGCAGGTACCTTCCCCCATTGCTCCAGTCAAGTGATCCAGCATTTACCTCAACCCGCAAGTTCTCGATCCATCTCTCAACCCGTACCAGAGACATCTTATACAATGACAGAAGTATAATAGATCATCCTCGGTCATTAAATTTTGTTTCTCTCTCTTTTTGTAGTATTTTCTGAGGGGTAAGATTTTACTATCTTTATGTTAGCTTAGGTACCAGACTAGAGGCTTATGTGTGGGTCAGGTTTCGAGATGTCCTATATATAGTATGCATATATGTAACTATAAATCTACTATGTACTAACTTCTAAATTATATATATCGTGGGTGAATACTTGTTATGACTTTTTATGTTATCAGTTGAATGTATGAATTAAACCTTGAGACACTATATGATGGTTGCTATATTTTATACTTTGTTATGTGAATATAAGGTTTCATCTATAATTGTTCTTTAATTTAAACATGAAAATATAAAATCTGACTAACTTACGCAATATCGGTAAGTGCGACAAGCTCATATCTAAGTATGTAATACAGAGTATAGAATTTTATTGGTCGACTAAATGATAACACCTAACGATTGGTAGTTGTCGGACATGCCAAAAGTTAGGTCATTACATATATTATTAATTTGACAAACTAAAATGTGTGAAGAAATATTCTTCTGTTATAATTAAAATAAAATCTTTTTTTTTTTAAATTAACAAATTCTCTCTCTCTTTCCTTCTCTCTTTTTCTCTCTCTATTCTATAAAAAATAAATTAATAAAATAATATAATTTAAATAAATTCATAAAATTATAAAAAATACATTAAATTTATAATTAAATATAATTAAAAATATTCAGTAATATTATTCACATAAAAAAATATATTATTATATACATATTTTTTTATTTAGTTTTAAATTTTCACCACTTATCTTTCTAATCTATATTTTCACTTCTCTTCCTTTAAATATTTATTATATATAATTTGAAGAAAATACTTATATTGTGATTAATAATTAGAATCAAGATTCAATTATTTCAAAAAAAGAATTTTAAATTAATTCTATAACTATCAATATAAATTCTTTTATACTAAAATCTAATTATATTTTTTTATATATAAAAAAATATTATTTGTAAATAATAAGTATAAAAATTAATTATTTTTATTTATACAACAGACTTAATACTTAATTAAGTATAAAAATATATACGTTAATTTTTTTTAAAATTTTAAATAATGAATATTAAAATTAATTATTAATAAAAAATTAAAATTTTTTTACATAAAAATAATAATTAAAAAATTTATTTGACTTTTTTTTTTACCTATAAATATTCTATTGTTATTAGCTCACAAAAATTTTTGTTTTCTACAATTTTTTATAAAAATAATTTTTTTTATAATTTATATTATCAGAATAAAATTGACATAATTTTAAAAGATATATATTCTCTAATGTTACTAAGATAAAAACAATAGTTTTATATAATTGGTGCAAGTTCCACTTTTATATTTAGTTATTTACTATTATAGTGCAGCGTGTCGTAAACTCATAGTCCACTTTCATGCGTATTCACGAAGATAAAGGTGATGGAACAATCGAACAAGAAACGACCGCAACCAATGTATCATTTTCATTATTTTCTGTTTATAAAATACCAGGCCTGTAGACTCCCTTCACTAGTCCAATATCACAAACTAAATTAAGCTGATAGCGGATGCATCTATACTAGCGATTCGAGACTTCATAATGGAGTTCCACACTTTTATAAGTGTGTTTGATTTGCATTGTTATTTTTATTATTTTCTGTTTATAAAATTCTGTGAAAAACAAAAGAAATACTAAAATTTTATTTTTCAATTTACTTTTTTTAATAAAATTCTAAAAATAAAGATAAAGTATATTTTTTTGTCTCTGAAATTTTACAAAAATTTTAAAAATATCTTTAAATTGTATTTTGTTTTAATTTTGTTCCACAAATTTTTTATTTGCATCAAATATACCTTAGACGGTTAATTTTTTTTTAAATTTAGGATTAAATCATAAAATTAATAACAATTTCATAAAAATAACTTTCAACACAAACAAATCAAAGCATAATTTTCATGCACTTTTGTTAGATTAATCTTAATTTTTTTGAAAATTTAGTTGTTGGAATATATTTAATACAAATAAAAAATTTTTGGAATAAAATTAAAACAAAATAAAACTTACAAATATTTTTAAAATTTTAGACAAATTTTAAAGACAAAAAATATACCTTACTCTAAAAATAAAGTAAAATAAAAAAACCAACTGCACCTTAATAATTTCATGGGGATCCGGAATTGGCAAATAAAACTAAGAATAGACTAAACTACCAAAAGTAACTATAAAAAATTGATTCGCTAACAAAAGTAACCATGAAAGATGATAACTCCTCAGATGCGTATAATTGATTAGCTCCGTTTGTCAAAAATAGCCAAGCCTGATGTAGCCTTAACAGAGTGGCATACGTGGACTGTTTTCTTCGTTCTTCTTAGTTGGAACCCAATTTTTGCAGGGTAAAATCATACCCGAGCACAATCATCCATCGTTCCAAGCTACTCCACAGGAGAACCCTAAATTCATTTATTCTCATAGAATTTGAGAAGGAAGCAAATTTTCAGGAGCTTCACATTCGAAGATGAAGAAGAAGAAAATTCTAGATGGAAGATGTCACTAGGTGAGTATGTTGTCTTGTTGAAATCTTTGACGGTTACTAATCCTGGAAGATGGTTTATTCGTTGCCCCTCTTCGAAGGTATGGAACATTACCCTCTTCGAAGGTATGGAACATTATTTATGATAGTTAGACAAGTATAGGGTTTCTCTGCATCTCTGATATTTCGATTTTTTGGCTTCTGTAAAGTCGCAATTGCAATTATTTTGTTTAATGATGAAATTGATGGGGGATAGCAAAGTTTGACAAAGTGTTTGATTAGAATACTGAATGAGCATGAATGTGGTGTTGCTAATCAAGATGTGTTGATTGCTTCAATAGATCACAGGGAGAGGAAAGTTAACATGGCCATGAAGGTTGAGAAAAAGATTAAAGGTGAAATCAAAGCTATGAGAATATGGCTTGTGTCCGTAGTTATTTTTGTCAAATAGAGCTAATCAATTGTAGGCATACGAGGAGTTATGATCTTCTGTGGTTACTTTTGTCAGCGAATCAATCTTTCATGGTTATTTTTGGTGGTTTAGTCCTAAGAATAATAGTAATATCCTAACTTATTTCAATATCCTAAGAAATTTTTAATGAGGTATTTTAGTATTTAATAAATTTTAATTATTAAATCAATCCCCAATTTTTTTATTTGTAAACTAATCAATCATAGGTCGTCTTCTAAAAATTTGAGAAGAATCAATCTCATCGATGAAAACTCTAAAAGAAATCAAAACTCAGAATTCTAAAAATTCTTAAACAGGTCCCTCTGCATAACAATTAATCTTTTTAGAAAAAATGTTCGATGAAAAAATCATTAGTATTCCTCTAAAACCAAGGATATGCTTATAAAGAGCACACAAAAATAGATTCAATTAGCCATGGGTAACGGTAAGCCCAAAAGTTTTGTTAAGAGGCTTAACCCAAGAGCTTAATCATTGACAGTTATGTTCGCTTCTCTTTGAAATGTCCTTGAATCAAAGAGAACCCTAAGTACTTCCAACATTAGAGCAAAATTGGATTATGATTCCACGTTTTTGGATGTTGCATTTACTAATTACTAACTTAGATTACAATCTCCATTAAACAGGCGGCAGAATGGATGCAACCTACACTCCAATGCTACTTTGACAAGCTGCTTGACGTGGAAGGAAGACAGTGAAGAGAAGAAAGAAAGACAATGAAGGACCAAAGCTACTATGACCACCGATTAGAAAATGTTAAAGCCATTGTAAAATGCTCTAATCACATCTCCCTGCACTTCTATTCAAAAGACAACAAAATACTCACCACAAAACGGTCCATAAATGTATAACTTGATGCCCCAAATGAACACAAGCCACAACCAAAAGCATCAAGCATAACCGAATCAAAATCACCAAACCCTAAAACAATCAATTTCTATTATAAATGCCAAGAAATTAAAGGCATAACAAACCCTTCATTCTTGTAAACCTATCACTATCACCTTAATATGCCGCATTTCAGATAAATGTTTTTAAATAAGCAGCGTCCAATTAATATGATCCCCACTTCAAATTTATAATCAAACATCCAACAGAAAAATTAGACTAAAGTACGAGCCAAACACTTCAACTAACCCAGCTAAAGTATATCATAGTAATAACAACATCCAACATCTTAAAATAGTCCAAAAACAAAAAATGTAAAAAGCATAAACCCTAAAATTATTCAAAAATAGAATAATACCCTAGAAATCAAGCGGTGAGAACAACAGCACCACCAGCCTCCTTGATCTTCTTCTCCGCAACCTTTGAAACAAGCTTGGCCTTCACGACCACAGGTTGGTTCTCAGGAAGAACCCCCTTCCCCAAAACCTTGAAGTAACCGAATTGCGTAACGTCAACCAACGGCGCCTTGGTACCGTCCTTGGAGGCCTTATCCTTCAACTCTTGAGGAACCAAGGACCAGAGCTTGTCAATGTTGACGATAGGGCAATGGAACTTGTTGCGGAGCTTGTGGAAGTACCGCATACCGACCTTGCCGAAGTAACCGGGATGGTACTTGTCGAAGAGGATGCGGTGGTGGTGCATTCCTCCGGCGTTACCACGACCTCCCGGGTGCTTCCGGTGCTTTCCAATACGCCCGTGGCCGGCGCTGACGTGACCTCTCTTCTTCCTGTTCTTCTTGAATCTCGTCGTCATTTTCTCTCCTTGTTTGCTGCCGCTGCTTCTGTGTGTGATAATGGAGCGGCCACAGGGGATGCAATTAGGGTTTAGGGATTTATACGCGAAGCCCATCCATTTCTCCTGATTTTACCAATATGACCCTTTTCGTATAATTTTAAACCTTATTTTATTTAGAATAATAAATAATTACCTACTCAAGAATGTTAAAAGTGGATATTTTAATCTCAAAAAAATTAATATACAAAAATATTTCGGAAATTTTATTCCGATAGATAAATCAGTCTCCAATTTATTTTTCGTTAGAGTAATTATCTAGTCCCTAAAAATTTTAAAAGCTGACATTTTAATCTAAAAAAAAATATAATACATAGATCAATTCCAACGTTTTTCTCCCTTAGACATAATAGTCTTTCGTAGAAAAAAGTAAAATAAAATTATTATTATTATTATTATTATTATTATTATTATTATTATTATTAATTACACAATAATACTGTAACATAATTTTTTTTATTTTTTGAACAAAAATGATGATAAATTTATTCATTAGATTCTTTTATATATATAGTCACTCAATAATAATAATAATAATAATAATAATAATAATAATAATAATAATAATGTTCAATAAAATTATTAGAGACTATTTTACAAGAAATTTAAGGTTAAATCATTTGATATTTTTGTATTTAATATAATCAAAAGATGTCCTACTTTAAAAAATATGTTTGTAATAAAAGATAATGTTTTAATTTGAATTTCAATGCATCATTATTCACCTTACTTGTTTCTAACGAAAAAGAGAGTATTAATATGCTAGTGTCATCGTCCACATGCACAAAGCTAAGTTAATAATAATAAAGGTTGATATCTAGTAAAAGTAAAATCGACGGAGGATTATTATGTTTGACAGAAAAAAACGTTGGGAATTGATCTGTATATTAACTTTTTTTGGAGACTAAAATGTCCACTTTTAAAATCGTTGGGGACTGATTTGGGTAATTACTCATTAATTTATTTATTTTTTGTTTAAAATTTTAAAAATAAAAAATAAAAAATTTACAAATTTTTTGTTTTATTAAATATTGCTGGACTTCATTTTATTTTTCTACTTTAAATAAAAAAATTTAATCTTATAATTTAAGAATTCAAAAATAAAAAAATTTATTTTTTAACATTTTAAATTTTTAAAAAATATTTTTTTGGTTTTTTATTCATCGAATAATAATCCATTATAATCAATCAACAACATCTCAAATTTAATGCCTATCTTAGGGTTTCTAGCCTAAGTTTTCACATCACATTACATTTTAGATATAGAAAACCGAAACCATACATTGGCCGATTCCCTGCTCAACCCGGAACACTTCCAATTTCACTTTCCTCAAGTAGATTTTTTAGCACCACAAGCCTACTCCAAGCTTTCCAACACCTCAGTTAAGCTCTAACATACATATATACACTTCCTAATACACATAACATACACCCACACATACAAACTCAATCACTAATCACAAAATCTTAAGTGTTTCACTTAGGGTTAAGGATCTTACCATACGCAAGAATCAAAGGAGTGAGATTGAACCTTCTCTTCAAGCTAATTAGATCCTATAACATCAAAGAGTTCAAAATATCAACACTTTTACTCAAGAATTTCGAATTCAAAGGGCTAGAAAACTGGAAGAAAAACGTGGCTTACCTTAGAAACAAAGTTATGAGCTTTGTAGAGCTCGGCGCCACGGTCGCGTGGCCGTAAACGGTGCGGCGATCGGAGCCTCGGATCAAAAGTTAAAAGGATTTGAAGGTAAAGCTAGGTTTTTGTTTTGGAACTCTCTTCTTCCCTCTTTCCTTAAGTTCTCAACGTGAATGGCTCATGAGGGAGGAAGAAGATGCTGAGTTCCTTTGTTTAATAAGATTTGGGTTGGGCCTTGGGCCCACTTTGGGTCTGGTTGATGCACCACTATTTCATGGTATACTTTAGGTTGAATTGAGTGGATTTTATCCATTATTTGCACACTTATTCATAGAATTCGCATGTTTTATATTTTCCTTCCTAATTTTGTGCTGTGATTGAAAATATGCTTCTTTGGCCTTAAATTTGCTAATTTTTAATCATCTTTTATTACCATTGATGCCGTGATATGTGCGTTAAGTGATTTCAAGTTTTCTAGGACAGGAATGGCTTAGAGGATGGAAAGGAACACAAGAAATTGAGGTCTTGGGAAGCTAGCAGCGACGCACACGCATGGATGACGCGTACGCGTGACCGATGCAGATGTCAAGCGACGCGTACGCGTGGATGATGCGTATGCGTGACCAAGAATTTGTTCAGCAACGTGTACACGTGGCTGACGCGTATGCGTGACAGAGCGTCACATGCTGCACCTAACAGAACTCGCTGGGGGCGATTTCTGGGTTGATTTGGACCCAGTTTCTAGCCTGAAAACGCATATTAGAGGCTGGGAGTGGAGCAGAATCAAGGATCTATCCATCATTCACTTTTCATACACACATTAGTTATGTTTAGATGTAGGTTTCTAGAGAGAGAGAGGCTCTCTCCTCTCTCTAGGTTTTAGGGTTTTTAGTCTTGTTCCTTCCCAAATTCAGATTTCTACCTTGTTTTAATTTAGTTTTCTTCTACTTTTATTTGTTCTAGTACTCTAGTTTATCTACTTCTCTTGTTGATTCCTTTATGTTGCCAATTTAGTTTATGAATTCTTCTTGTTCCCTTTAATCTATATTAATGCAATTTATATTTTCATATTTATGATTGCTTTCTTTAATTTGTTGTTATTGTTTCCTCTTGCAATTGTTAGTCTTAGAGTTTGCTAGGTCTTGTTAGTTTTCTATGCTTTTATTTTATTCCTTCCAAATATTTGATAAAATGCTTGGTTGGGTTTTAAATTAGATTTTTCTATTCTTAACTTGGATTGATTATTTAGAGACTCTTGAGTTATCAAAAGTCTTTTGTTGATTGGTGATTGAAGATTGTCGGTTAGCTTAAACTTCACCAAAGCTAGTCTCTTACTATGAGTTGACTAGGACTTGTGGACTCAAGTTGATTGTATGCACTTGACCTTCCTCCATTGGTTAGAGGTTAACTAAGTGAAGGTAATTCACATTTACCATCACAATTGATGATGATAATGAGGATATGACTTCTAATTATCATTCCTTGCTAAGAGCTTTCTTAGTTATTAGTTTATTTTCTTGCCATTTTACTTTCTTGTTTCTTATTACAAAACCCAAAAATATACTTTTCCATATCTAATAATAAATATACTTCCCTGTAATTTCTTGAGAGATGACCCGAGGTTTGAACACTTTGGTTAATTTTATTGGGTTTGTATTTATGACAAACAATCTAAATGTTGATTGAGGTTTAATTGTCGGTTTAGAACTATACTTGCAACGCGATATTTTTGTGAAAATCTTTACCGACATTTTCCCCCCATCAATTTTTGGCGCCGTTGCTGGAGAATTGCAAATGTGTGCCTTATTATTGGTTATTGTGAATATTATAAATATGTTTGCCTTTTCGTTTCCTTGTTAGTTGTTGCTAGTTTTAGGAGTTTATTTTCATTATTTTTTGTTAGTATTTGTTTTTATTTTCTCTCACTATCATGAATTCTCACCCCTTTGGCTATGAGTGTGGTTACAATTATGTTGTAGGAAGTGGAGATTACAATGAAGTCTTGCATCAAGGATGGGACAATCAAAGATGGGAGGAGTCACAAGGATTTGATCAACCCTCTTGGCAACAACCTCCTCCAATGTACTATGAGCAACAACCATTCCAAGATGCATATCAATCCAATAGCTATGGTGGATCCCGTTGTAGTTACCAATAACCCCCACCATATGCCTTTGAACCCCCTCCTCAACATAGTTTTGAACCACCGTACTCACAAGCCCCCTACCACCAAACACCTCCATATGACCATAATTCATATCCACCATACCAACCATCTTATAAGCCAAATGAACCATACATAGAGCCACCCTAATTCCAACACAATTACTCCCAAGAACCACCACCTCAATATACACCACCTCCAAAGTATGCGAACTTTCAACCACAAGATGAATTTTCCTTTCCACCACAACCCTCCATAGGGGAATGTCCATATCCATCAATCCAAGAGCAATATGATCCTAATTATGTTAGCCAAGAAGAACAAGAGCCACGTGATCATTTTAAGGAAGCAATGGGTCGACTTCAAGCAACCATCCATCAAATGGAGGGAGAGGAAGACCGAAAAGCACACGAAGCTCTCATGGCTAACATTGCCAAAATGAGAGCCACCATCGACCCATGGGACTCATTCAACAAACAAAGCATTTCCACGGATGAATGTGGAAAGTCAACTGAAGATCGGAGCATGAAGGAGATCTTGGAATCTCAACTTGAGAACAAGGGACTGGAGTGTGTTATGCAACAAGTGGAAAAGATGGAGAGTATTGAACCGCCACATCCTTATCATGATGAACCACCCTCCTATTATGAACCCCTTCTCCCAATTGATGAACCCTTCCATCCACCCCAATCTCCAATGGATGACACCCTTGATCTTATTTTTCATGGGCAAAGAGAAATGCTAGGGATGACACTAGAATTTGTGACTGCCGTGACTGAGTTAGTAAGTCGATTAGCTTTCCAACGTTTGGACACTCAAGGAACTCCCATGGCTACATGTGGAGAATCTGATTAAGAACATAGCATGAAAGAGAGACTAGGAACTCTGGTGGAAAGTGAGGAATGTGATTTTGAATTGGAACGATTGGAGGAAGCCATAATTGTTGAAGAGGAAGAAGTGGTTGAAGACTTAGGAGATGCTGAACCTCCATGGGAATCTAGAGTTGTAGATTATTCCTCCAAGAAGCTTGAAATTAATATTGAGGAGGGTAGTGCACAACCTCTAAGGCATATTCCCTATGAATAATTGGACGGGATAGATCAAGAGGCAAGTTCCCTTGGTGATGATGATCATGAATCAAGCCATCCTAATACTGAATTTGCATCCACAAGTGAATCCCTTGAGTTTGAAGAACCTTTTTCCCGTTGAAATTGAAAGCAACATTGAGGTAGATTTCTCTCAACCACATTTTTTTATTTGAGTGACGGAGAAGAGTTGGATGAACTCGGTAAGGAAGAGCTTGAAAGTGAAGAATCTTTTCAAAAGGTGGAAGTCCTTCGGCAAGGTTGGACAGGAATTGAATATGCTTTGTCAAGATCGTTGGAGACTTCTCTACCTAGGTTGCCGTCTACTCCTTCATTTGAGTAGGTAAAACTTATCTCTATTAGCTTTATTGTCCCACTTGAGTATGGTATTCTTGAAACGGATGGCCAACTTAGGAGGCTTTGTGGAATTAAGCGTAAGAGAAGGATGTTCAGTGCTTGGAGTTACAAATCAAGACTCATCAAGGTTGCGATTTCAAGAGCTAGATGCAAGGGTTGGACTAGTGATCAATTGGTTGGATCTAAGAGAAGAGTTTGGTACTTCATTGAGAATTCGGATTTCTTGCCACCCGGTTGGAACAATGATAATCAACTTTGGAAGCTCAAAACTTGTGAAGAACTTCATCAAGGCTTCATAAATTCACTTGGAAATGTTGGAGCTTATTGGAAGCACAAGCGTTGGTGGAAGTTTCAAGATGAGTTCAAGCACAAGCCACCATGACAAGGAGCTCACCAAATGTCCAACTTAAGGACTTTAACTAAAAGTGCTAGGTGGGAGACACCCCACCATGGTAAATTCTTCCTATTTTTCCTTTTATTTATATTGGTAATAAATTGAATTTTTCTTTTTAATTAGGTTTATTTAGTTTAAGTTGTGATCTAGCTAGTTAAATAATGTTTGGATTTACTTTGGTAGTGATGCCAGGGCATCTTAGCCTAGTTTTACTAGTCTTTTTTCTTTGTTTTTAATAGGTTTTATACACTTTCTTGAGTTACAAGTAAGCCATTTGGGTAGAAATTCATGTGTACTTGGATTCAATCAACCATGAGTAAATTGATGCATTTTCATGAGGTTTTGTGCTATAATTGCTTATATGTCAAGGATAAGAAGAAGTCTCATGATTTTAGCGTAGCTTTGATGCATTTGTTGATTGATGATAGGTGACCAAAAGGCTTGGAGGAAGGTTAAAGAAAGGGGATGGCAGGAATGGAAATAAAGGCAGCATTGAGAAGATCACGTTTGCCTCAAACGTGAACTCAAACGTGGATAACAGCACAGCCACCCTGGAGGAGCTCAACGTTTGCGCCAACGTTTGCCTCAAACGTGAGGTCAAACGTTGGCTTAAGAATACCCTGGAGGAGGAGCCACGTTTGCGCCAACGTTTGCCTCAAACGTGAGGTCAAACGTTGGCTGAAGATTGCCTTGGGGAGGATCACGTTTGAGCTCACGTTTGACCTCAAACGTGAACTCAAACGTGAGTGACAACAACCACCCGTTCTGCATAACGCCATCACACGAAGATGTTTGAGTCAACGTTTGCCTCAAACGTTGACTCAAACGTGAATGATCCCAAAGTCCATAGTGCAAACGGATTTCTTCTCAAGACCAAGAGCAATCAACAGAGGCTATCTTCAACCCAATTCCATCAAGGCCAAGGGCCCAAATTCAAGGATTAATGATCATTAGAAGATAGTGTATAAATAGCTTAGGATTTAAGTTTTGGAGGAGCTTTTCTTTTCAGATTTTTTTACTGGACTTCAGTGGAGAGCTCAATTTTATTTTTCATTGTTGTTCTTAAGATTTAGAGTTTTTGGGGAGAATTGGAAAAGAGAATTGAATTCTCTTCCTCTGGGTTTTCTTGTCTTCTTTTCTACATACTTTGCTTAAGTCTTGGGTGTTGAGAATTAAGGAAATTCTGTCTCAATCTCACCTTGAAATCTCTCGCTGTTTTCGTTTCACTGCACCATTTGAGAAATTGAGACTTGAATTTACTTCTTCTACTGTTTGATCTTTAATTCTCTTGCAATTGATCTTTGAATTGGATCAAGGAAGGCAGTGAGATCTAGACTTGGTTTTCTAGTCTCTTGACCCCTGAGATCCTTCATTTTTCTTTCTGTTTATCTGCTGAGGCTTCTTCAAGCCAATTTACCTTTCTGTTTGAGATTTATTTCGACTCAATTCATCTTTTACTTTCCTGCTTGTTGCAATTTACTTTTCCTTGTTTAAATTCTGCAATCCCAGCTCCTTGAACCCTTTAAGATTCCAGCAATTTACATTTCTTGCAATCTAAGTTTCTGTCATTTAATTTACTTGTTCTTTAAGATTCAGCACTTTTACTTATTTAGTTCTTTAATTTACTGCAATTCTTCCCTCTCCCTTTACAATTCATACAATTTAGCTTCGGTCAATTACAAATAACTCAAATCAACTCTTGTTCGCTTGACTAAATCAACCACAAAACTAAAGTTGCTCAATCCTTCAATCTCTGTGGGATCGACCTCACTCCTGTGAGTTATTATTACTTGATGCGACCCGGTACACTTGCCGGTGAGTTTTGTGTTGGATCGCTTTCCACACAGCAGGTAGCTTGTTAATTTAAAAAAAAAGTGTGTCCCACGCGTGCGAGAGACCGACGCGCATGCGTCACATGCGACGCTGCAATCTTTGGTATAATGAACAGAGAGTTGCGCTGGAACCATGCGGGTGGGGTGCCAGGCACACAACCCAACCCACGCGTGCGCGTCGTCGACGCGCACGCATCATTTGCATTTTTTTATCTTCCACGCGTCGTTTCTTCATGCTACCTTTGGTAAACCAAATAGAGAGTTGCGCTGGCACTGTGCAAGTGTTGTGTGAGGAGCACAATTCACACCCACGTGTACGCATGACTGACGCGTACGCGTCACCTCCTCATTCTGCAACCCACGCGTGCGCGTGGGCGACGCTTATGTGTCGCGTCTTCTTCTCCTTTCTTCTTCTTTCTTCTCTCATTTCTTCTTCTTTCCTCTTCCTTTCTCCCTTTCTTTTACTCCCTTTTCATCCTTATTCTCTTTCATTCTCTTTTAGTTATTGCATTTGCATACTTTCATTCATTCCATTTTAACTTTGTTCATGTTTTTATCTCCTTTTCTAGGTTTGCTATTTTTCCATTGGTGTTAAATTTTCTTACGCAACTATTGAATATTTTTTTTCCATTGTTTTGGTGCTTAGTGACTTGTTTTACATTGTTGGGTGATATTATTTATATGTCAATGCTAATCTTCTATAACACTTGTATTCCTTGTGCATTGATATGGACTCATATTGTCTTTCATGACCTACTCTCTCTCCCTCATTGTTCTAATTCTTGCACTATGGATATGCCATTCGCCTATATTATTTTCTCACTTGCATGTTGTAGCTACCATGTAGTTGAGAACCTCATTATTATTTGGCATTAGCCCACCCATATTTTATCTGTTTGTATATCTTTGTTTGTGGGGTATCCTTCTTTCTTTTTCTCTCCTTTCAGGATAGCCACCAAGGAGGGAAATGGAAAAGCTTTTGAATGGGGCGACAAACAAGTCCCTCCGTACAACCTTTTGGAGGAATTCATCAGTTGTAGCAACCCCAATCAACCTTGCTCTTCTTTGCATGCACCGAGGACGGTGTAACCTTTAAGTGTGGGGAGGTTGATACCGACTTCCGTGGGTAACTACTTCCTTGTCCAACACCAATGTTTAATTTTCTTTGTTAGATTAGTTGTTGCATTGCATAATAGATTGCATGTGTAGTTAATTGCTTGCATGTATGTACCACTTGGTTGAAGTAATAATTTCTTTTCCAAGAAACTATTTTAGGCATTTCACTAATTTGAATTAAAATCTTTGTTAAACTTGCTTGAAGAAATTTAATTTGAAACATGGTTTTAGAGCTCGAACACACAAAATCAGTGAGATTTTGAACCTATTTGATTGGTTGAATCTTATCAACCAATGTTTTATTTTGGTGTGTGTTGTTCTCTCTAAAATTGTGATCTTTGTCTTGCTTAATTCTATATTTTCATTGTTTGATGTATGCATACACTTATGTGATTGAGGCCTTTGTTTCACTATAGCTTACATACCCATATGACCTTACTCTTTCATTATCCTTTGCAAACCCATGTTGAGCCTATTTTACCCCATTTATTCTTTATATTAGCTTCTTTATATTAGCACATCATTAACTCTAAGCGAAAAACAATAATGTCCTTAATTTGAATCCTTTGTTAGCTTAGACTAGTGAGAGTGCTCATGATTTAAGTGTGGGAAATTTAGGATTGAAAACATTTGGTTTAGGAATTGGGTATTGTATATTTTTGTGAAAATGTGAAAAAGATAGTTAAGCACATATTCTTGCATCCAATACCTTAATCATATACATTGAGAAAAACAAAAATAAAAATAAAAAAAAGAAAAAAAAAGGAGAAAAAAGAAAACAAAAAGAGCAAATAATAAAAGGGGACAAAATGCCCCAAAGTAAATGGTGGTAGCAATGCATATGTATTGTACTCATATTTGGGATGCATGAATATGTGGCAAATGATAGTTAATGGGTAGTTAGATGATGGGTGGAAAAATGCCGGTTAAGAATCTCTGATAAAAATAGCGTTGCAAGTACAGTCTTAATCGACGAAAATTCCAATATCAATTTAGAATATGTCACAATTAAAAATGAATAACCGGGAGTAGAATCCCAGGTCATTTCGCAAAGAGTTGACACAAGATGCAAATTATTGGTTAGAAATTTTCTGAATGTTTTTTAAATTGAGAACAGAAAAATAAATGGCTAGGAATTAAAGCAATGAATAATAACAAGAGGTGTTATGTATTTAAAATAAATGGCCTTGGTTAGGGGAGATTAATTGGAGTTTCTATCCTTGTTGTCTTTCCCAAGTATGATAGTAAATATTCATTACTTCTACTTAGTTATCCTCTGACAAATTAAGGAAAGTCAAGTGGTTGTACTAATTCTGATTCACAAGTCCTAGTCACTTCATAAGGAAGGACTAGAGTTGGTGAAAATTGAGTTAGCCAGCAACTCCCAATTACAGATCACTACTTGAGTATCACAACTCAAGGGATCCCAATCAATCAACCCCTAAGCCAAGTTGAGAGCTTTAAGTCATTAACATGAATGCCATTTTCATAAATATATAATAGGAGTAAATAAAAGACATGGTAATTTTGAGAAATTAATCAAATTAAAAATGGCACGAATAATAATTAACAATGATCAAACAGATACTAAAATTAAACATAAAAATAATTCATTGCATTAATAAAATCCAAAAGTAACAAAATCCAAACATCAATTCAAGGTAATTAAATGGAAAAACAAAAGTAATAGAAGTAATAGGGAAGAAAATTGTAAGAACAATTACTCCAATTGAAGGTAGCAGCAGCTCTCTCGAATCCAATTCAAAAGCAAAACTAAGAAATCAAAACCCTAGAGAAAAGTAAGTGTTTTCCTCTCTAGAATTCAAAACTAAAACTAAACTAAAAATGAAAATTGAAGTGTGTCCAGTCTCAGCTCCACCCTTGCCTCTAGTCTGTGTTTTCGGGCTTGAAACTGGGTCCAAATCAGTCCATAAATCGCCCCCAGCGAGTTCTGTTAAGTGCAGCACGTGACGCTCTGTCACGCATATGCGTCGGCCACGCGTGTGCATAGCTAAACTTCTGCGCTGGTCACGCGTACGCGTCAGTCACGCGTATGCATCGCTGTAAGATGCTCCAAATCACGCGCACGTGTCAGCCATGCGTGCGCGTCGCTCCTCGCTTCTTAGCTCTTTAGTTTCTTGTGTTCCTTCCACTTTGACATGCCTCATCTTCATCCTTTAAGCCATTCATGCCCTGTAAACCTGAAAACACTTCACATACACATCACGGCATCGAATGGTAACAAGGAGAATTAAGAGTCAACACTTTTAAGGCCTAGGAAGCATGTTTTCAATCATATCATAAAATTAGGAAGGAAATGAAAAACATGCAATTTACATGAATAAGTGTGAGAATAGTTGACAAAACCCACTCAATTTAGTCCAAAATATATCATAAAATAGTGGTTTATCAAATCTCCCCACACTTAAACATTAGCATGTCCTCATGCTAAGCTCAAGGAGACCAAAAGAGTGAAGGGGAAAAGATGAGACTCATGCAATGCAACCTATCTATATGAATGCAACCACATGCTAAAATGCTTCTACCTACTTGGTTTAAAGTAAACAAATTCTCCATGAACAAATATAACTGGATTCCACTAATTTAAATCACACAACAAAGCACAAGTAGACTTGCAAGAAGAAAGTTCATGAAAGCCGAGAACAAAGAATTAAGCGTCGAACCCTCACTGGCAGTGTATGTACTCTAATCACTCTAGTGTTTGAGGGTCGAGTCTCTCAGTTCTCTACTAATCTTGCTTTCTAAGGCTTGCTCTTCTTCTACCAATCAACAGAAATTTGATGCACAAATACACATATTAAGAGGTCTTTGCAAGGGTTGTAATGGGGTTAGGGTCAAGGTAGGAATGTATTTGGTTAAGTGGACTAAAATTTGAATCCTTGATTAACCTAAACTTCCCACCTAACTTAAGACGTTCCATGTTATCACAATGCAAAGCCTTGCCACCCATTAACTATTTTTCCGCAAATCCATGTACCTTGATGTCTTTTGAATACAAATCATATGCATTAATTTAATTATTTCACTTGGGGCATTCTGTCCCCTTTTTATTGCTTCCTCTCTTTTTTTTCTTTTTTTTTCTCTTTTTTTTTGATATGTGATGAGCGGATAATTTATACGCTTTTTGGCATTGTTTTTACATAGTTTTTAGTATGTTTTAGTTACTTTTTATTATATTTTATTAGTTTTTATGCAAAAATCACATTTCTGGACTTTACTATGAGTTTGTGTGTTTTTTTGTAATTTCAGGTATTTTCTGGCTGAAATTAATGGACCTAAGCAAAAATCTGATTCAGAGGCTGAGAAAGGACTGCAGATACTGTTAGATTTTAGCCCTCCTGCACTCAAAGTAGATTTTCTGGAGATACAAAAGCCCAATTGGCGCGCTTTCAATTGCTTTGGAAAGTAGACTTCTTGGGCTTTCCAGCAATATATAATAGTCCATACTTTACCCGAGATTTGATGGTCCAAACTGGCGTTCAACGCCAGATAGAGACCCTTTTTTGGCGTAAAACGCTAGAACTGGTACCAGAACTGGAGTTAAACGTCCAAAATGGCATCCAAGCTGGCGTTTAACTCCAGAAAAGGCCTATGCACATGTAAAGCTCAATGCTCAGCCCAAGCACACACCAAGTAGGCCCCGGAAGTGGATTTCTGCACTCTTTGCAAGTAGTTACTCATTTTCTGTAAACCTAAGTTACTAGTTTAGTATAAAAACTACTTTTAGAGATTCATTTGGTAACTTATGACATTTATACATCTCATATTGTATCTTCTACAGCATGAGTTTCTAAAACCCATAGGTGGGGGTGAGGAGCTCTGTTGTGTTTCAATGGATTAATGCAATTACTATTGTTTTCTTTTCGATCACGCTTAATTCTGTTCTAAGATACTCACTCGTACTTCAATATAAAGAATATGATGATCCATGACACTCATCATTATTCTCAACATTATGAACGCGTGCTTGACAACCACTCCCGTTCTATTTGAGCTCAACGTAGTCATTGGGCGACAGCTTGAGTGCATATCTCTTGGGTCTTTGATCCACGGATTTGCCTTGCCTCTCCTGACAACAGAGCATTCGAATCTGTGAGATTAGAACCTTCGTGGTAGAGGCTAGAACCAATTGGCAGCATTCCTGAGATTCGGAAAGTATAAATCTTGTCTGTGGTATTCCGAGTAGGATCTGGGATGGGATGACTGTGACGAGCTTCAGACTCACGAATGTTGGGCGCAGTGACAGTGTGCAAAAGGATAGAGAGAGCCTATTCTGACACAAGTAAGAACCAACAGATGATTAGCCGTGCGGTAGCTGTGCCTAGTATTTTTCATCCGAGACGAGAGATCCGACAGTTGATTAGCCGTACAGAAACCATACCTGGACCATTTTCACTGAGAGGACGGATGGTAGCCATTGACAATGATGATCCACCAACATACAGCTTGCCATGGAAGGAAGCCATGCGTGTTTGGAGAAGAAGACAGTAGAAAAGCAGAGATTCAGATGACAGAGCATCTCCGGAACCTCAACCTGTTCCTCATTACTGAATCACAAGTATCATTCATTTCATGTTATTTAATTTTCATAAACAAAATCATTTTTATCGTTAATCTCCTGACTAAGATTTACAAGATAACCATAGCTTGCTTCAAGCCGACAATCTCCGTGGGATCGACCCTTACTCACGTAAGGTATTACTTGGATGACCCAATGCACTTGCTGTTAGTTGTGCGGAGTTGCAAAGGTGTGATTGCAATTCCGTGCACCAAGTTTTTGGCGCCGTTGCCGGGGATTGTTCGAGTTTGGACAATTGACGGTTCATTTTGTTGCTTAGATTAGGAAAATTTTATCTTTTTGGTTTAGAGTAACTAAATTTGAGTCTTTTATTTTCTTTTCAAAAATCTTATTTTTCTTTATTAATCTTTAGTTTTCCTTTGAGTCTTCTGTTTGAGTTTAGTTTCATTCTTTAAATTTGGTGTCAATTGCATGTTTTTATTTTCCTTCAAATTTTTCGAATTGTATGTTCTTTTTGTTCTTCATATTTTCGAATTTTATGTTCCTTGTTCTTCCTTAATCTTCAAGTTGTTCTTATTTATTTTCCTTGTTTGATCTTTAATTTTTCTTATTTTGTGTCTTTCCTTATTTTTCTTGTGCATTTTTGAATTATTAGTGTCCAAAGTATAAAAATTTTTAAGTTTGGTGTCCTTTGTGTTTTTATTTTCTTAAAGATTTCCAAAATTTGTTCTTAGTGTTCATCTTGATCTTCAAAGTGTTCTTGGTGTTCATCTTGACATTCAAAATTTTCTTCTTTGTTTTCTTTGTTTTGATCTAAAAATTCTAGGTTTGGTGTCATTTTATTGTTTTTCTCTTTCCTCATTAAATTCAAAAAAAAATATCTTTTCCTTTATTTACTCATCATTTTCGAATTCCTTAGGTTGATTTAGTCAAAATTTTTAAATTTTGGTAGTTTCTTGTTAGTCAAGTCAAAATTTCAATTTAAAAAATTTATCTTTTTAAATCTTTTTCAAAACAATTTTTTTTTCAATTTTCTTTTTATATTTTTCGAAAATCTTTTATAAAATTTTTCAAAATTTTTTTCTTTTTTTTTATATAATTTTTGAATTACTTGTCCTATCTTATTATTTTGATTGAAAAATTTTAAGTTTGGTGTTTTCTTGTTAAGAAAGTTTCAATCTTTAAAAATTTTAAAATCATATCTTTTTCAAATCTTTTCTTTTATTTATTTTCTTACAAGTATGTTTAATTTTAAGACATATCTTTTTCAAAACTTCCTAACCACTTTCTCTCTCTTCATTTTTCGAAAATCCTTACCCATAATTTTTCAAATCTTTTTAATTAATCAATTAATTTAGTTTTCTAATTTCTTTTATTTCTTTTCTTTTAATTTTTGAAACTTATACCATTTTTCCCATTTACTTTATTTTAATTTCTTTAATTTCAAATTAGTATTAAATAAATAAAATAAAAAAATATTTTAATTTTTCTTTTATTCTATTTTTATTTTTCAAAACATAATCCTTCTTTCACATCCCTTTTTTTTTCTATCCCATCTTCCAATACCAATGCTCTATATCCTGACATAGAGACACACATCTTTTGATTTCCTTGTTAACCGTGTATACAAAAACAAGAGAGGTTCATTATGGACTCAAGTAGAAATGAACAGTCCAGAAGGACTCTGGGGTCATATGCTAACCCCATTACTGCTTCTTATGAGAGTAGTATCTGTATACCCCCTGATAAACCACTATTTTATGGTTTATAATGTGTTTAATTGTGTGGTTTTATCATGATCTTTGCCCACTTATTCATATAATCAGCATGCATTTATATTTCCTTCCTAAAATTATTAGATGATTGAAAACTTGCTTCCTAGAGACTTTTAATTATGTATTTTAATTCTCCTTTATTCCATTTGATGCCGTGATCTGTGTGTTAAGTGTTTCAGGCTTTATAGGGCACGAATGAGTTGGAGATTGGAAAGAAAGCTTGCAAAAATGGAAGGAACACAAGAAATTAAGGAGATGACCAGCGAGAAGTGACGCGGCCGCATGGCTCACGCGACCGCGCAGATGGAATAGCACAAGCGACGCGGAGGCGTGGACGATGCGCCCGCGTGGAGAAGCAAAATGCCGAATGACGCGTCTGCATGAATGACGCGATCGCGTGACGTGCGCGATCTGCATAATCTGCAGAATCGCTGGGGGCAATTTTGGGCCCTATTTTGACCCAGTTTTCGGCCCAGAAAAGCAGACTAGAGCCAGAGAACATGCAGAAACCAACAACATCATTCATTCCACATAGTTTTAGTTTTTCAAATCTAGTTTTCCTCTCCTCTAGGTTTTCTTTTATCTCTACACATTCATAAATCTTAGGATTCTTATTTTCTATTGCTTTTTGCAATGGGATTTTGAGAAGAGTTATCACCTCATCAAGACTTCGTCATTCTAGTTCGTTTTCTTTACTTGGCTTTACTCTTCCATGTCCTTTAATTTACTTAATTTTACTATTGGATTATTTTAGAATTTATCAATACAAGAGTTACTTTTATCTTTAATTGATTCCTCGAGTTTTATTTATCATGTCTTTCTTTAATTCCCTTTCCTATGTTATGAATTCCACATTCACAATGAGTGAGTAGTTCCCTAACTTGATGGGGAGTTGATTGAAAGGAACCTTTGAGTTGGAATGCTCAAAGGAGAAATTGTAATTGTGTTTATTGTTGGATTGCTCTCTAGTCACTAACGCCAGTCCTTCCAAGTAAGCGGATTGGGACTTGTGAATAGAAATAGCATTCCAACTTGTTTGACTTTCCCTTACCTAGTAAGGGATAACTAAACAGAACAACCCCCAATTATCAATTAATCTTGAAAGTATTGCAACAAGAATAGGGCTTCCAACTAATCTACTCCCAGTCAAGGCTTTTATTTAAATTACATTAATTCTCCGATTTAATTTCCTGTCATTCAACTCAAATATTTTTGAAAACCATCTGATTAATAAAATAGCACACTTTCCTGCAACTCGTTGGGAGACGACCTGGGATTCATACTCCCAGTATTTTAATTTTAATTTCCGTGACACCCTTTTTAAATTGATAAGCGGATTTCTGGTTGGTTGAGGACTATACTTGCAACGCATATCTTATAACAATTCTTAACTCTCCAATTTCCGCCACGTCAATTTTTGGCGCCGTTGTCGGGGAGTTGCAATAGAGTGCTAAAGTTATTAATTGGAATTTATTTATTTGCATTTTATTTTATTTTGTTACTATGAGCTGCTTGTTTCTTTCACTAGATGACGCGTTCACTTCCTGATCCAAGCTTGCCAGTATTCGATCCTGAGATTGAAAGAACTATTTCACGAATAAGGCAAGCTCGGCGTCGGTTAGTCCTCTCTGAGGGCGGATCTGAAACGTCATTTGAGGAAAAAACCAGACCCCGTTCTACTGATTCGGTTGATTTACGTATAGGTGACATGGCAACACCTAGGAGAGTGACTATCCAGGAGGCTGGAGCCCCTGATTTTACAATGCAACCGTTTCAAGCGCATCATCCAGCGGTGGCTACAGACTTTGAAATAAAGACCGCACTGCTCAATTTGATGCCCAAGTTTCATGGCTTACCTGCTCAAGAGCCTATCAAGCACCTGAGAGATTTTCAAGCAGCCTGTTCTACTGTCAGGCGTGATGGTGCAGATGAAACTTCAATTTTGATGAAAGCCTTCCCGTTTTCTCTTGAGGGAAAGGCAAGAGAGTGGTACTACACTCAACCCGCTGCAACTGTATCCAACTGGGATACACTTAGAAGAGAATTTTTGGAAAAGTTCTTTCCAGCTGAAGTTACTGATAAACTGAGGAAAGATATTTCCATGATTGTTCAAGATGAATCTGAAACTCTCTATGAGTACTGGAAGTGCTTCAATAATCTTCTGGAAGCTTGCCCCCACCATATGATTGACAAGATAGTGTTACTCGGCTATGTCACACAGGGCATGAGGCCCCAAGATAAGACCACATTGGAAAGTGCTAGCAATGGGTCTATAAAAAAGTACAAGACCACTGATGAGGCATGGCAATTGATCAGCGACTTAGCTGAATCTACTAGGAATCTCAGGCAGAAACAAGGCCGTGCAAAAGCCGTTGCAGAAGTATCCTCTAGCAGAGAGACTGCTGCTTTAACTTAGAGTATTTGTGAAATGACCAACTTGTTGAAGCAGATGCAATTGAACCAACAACAAGTTCAGCAAGCTCAACCGTCTCCAACACAGCAAAACCAACAGTTAGTCCCACAGAGAGTTTGCAGAATCTGTACTGATTATAGCCACTATATTGATGAATGTCCGCAGCTCCAGCAGGAAGACAACACCGTGGCAGCCACTCATAACTTCTATGACCGCCCCAACCAAGGGTATAATCAAAGTGGCAATTACAACCATGGATGGCAGGACAATTCTAACCAGAATTGAAGGGACAACAATAACAGAGGAGGCAGAGATAATTAGGGAAATCAGAGGTAGAATAATAACAACAGGCAGCAGAACCAGTACCAGCCTTACAGAGCACCTCACCTGAGGCAATCCTAAGGACCACAGAATACCCAACAGCAGACCTCTCAAATTACTTATCCTTCTTCTTCTGCTAATGATGACTTACTACAATCTATTGATCAGAGACAACAGACCATAGAAAATAACATTAATGCCACTCTGAATGGTCTGAACGCTACTTTGCAAGCTCTTGTCTCCCAGATTGGATCAATGAATAACTCCAATAACCAACCTTTGAGCTCCAGTGAAATTCCCTCTCAACCATTACCCAATCCCAAGGGTGGTATTAATGCCATCACCCTAAGGTCCGAAACCACACTGCAGGAGAGGAACTAGGAGGATCCAAGCCCACCAGAACACACCTCAGCTGAAGAGGTAGTGGAAATAGAAGATGTTGAAGAGGAAGAAGACATATAGGACATAACTAAAAAAGAAGAAGTTCAACCACAGAAGGAAGCATCAAAAGGCGCAGACACTGCAGAAGATATCACTCCTATTCCATTTCCACAACTTGCAAGGAAGCCCAGGAAGCAGCTGGAACCTGATCCAAAAATGGTAGAGATATTCAAAAAGGTTGAGGTAACTGTTCCTCTATTTGATGTTATTCAACAGGTACCTAAGTATGCAAAGTTTCTAAAAGATTTATGTATACATAAGGACAAAATTAATGAATTAGAAACTATTCCTTTAGGAAGTTCCATATCTGCTTTAATGGGTGGTTTACCTGAAAAGTGTAGTGACCCAGGTCCTTGTATGGTTAATTATACTATTGGTGGTGTAGTATTTTCTGATTGCATGTGTGATTTAGGAGCATGTGTGAGTATAATGCCTTTGTCTATATATGATATTTTGAGGCTTCCCCCCTTAAAAAGGTCGGCAGCTCGTTTTGTGTTAGCAGATAAAAGCATTATTACAGTGGCTGGAGTTGCTGAAGATGTATTAGTGGGCATTAAGGGACTCACGTTCCCCACTGATTTTTATACCCTGGAAATGCCCCAAAATGACTCAGACAAGCCATCATCAATCCTACTCGGAAGGCCATTCCTGAAGACCTCAAAGTTTAAATTAGATGCTTTTTCAGAAAAATACTCTTTTGAAATAGATGGCCGAGTAGTGATCTTCAATCTGAATGGAGTTATGAAGCATCCTCCGGAAGATCACACTATCCTCAAGTGTGACATTAAAGATGAAACCGTGGCTGAAGTCCATCAGGAGGAATTTGAAGAGAAGCACGCAGGACAAGGTCCAAGTGTGGGGACATTCTCAGAGGACAATGACAGTGCTCTACCACTGTTACCAGCTCCAGACAACCCAGAGCCTGACCATGATCAAAAGTAAGAATTAAAACCCCTTCCTCCACACCTCAAATATGCTTACCTTAAAGATGGGCAGAGGTTTCCAGTTATCATTGCAAGGGAACTTACTTCTCAACAAGAAGAGTAGTTACTTAGTGTGCTGAGGAGGCACAAGAAGGCAATTGGTTGGAGTTTGGCAGACATAGTAGGCATAAACCCTCAAGTCTGTGAGCATAGAATATTTTTAGAAGAGGGAGCAAGACCTGTCCGTCAACCCCAGAGAAGACTGAACCCCACTATCCTAGAGGTTGTCAAAAAGGAAGTGACCAGACTACTAGAGGCAAATATCATCTATCCCATCTCAGTCAGTGAATGGGTAAGCCCAGTACAAGTGGTGCCAAAGAAGTCTGGAGTCACTGCAATGAAGAATGAGCATGGAGAGCTCCTGACAACCAGAGTTCAGAACGCCTGGAGGGTCTGTATTGACTACAAACGCCTCAACCAAGCAACCCGCAAGGATCACTATCCTCTTCCATTCATTGATCAAATGCTGGATCGCCTGTCACGTAGATCACATTATTGTTTTTTAGATGGGTATACAGGTTATTTCCAGATTCATATAGCTCCTGAGGATCAGGAAAAGACCACTTTTACATGTCCTTTTGGGACTTATGCTTACAAGAGAATGCCCTTTGGCTTGTGCAATGCACCAGCTACCTTTCAGAGGTGCATGATGAGTCTTTTCTCTGATCTTATTGAGGACTGTATGGAGGTTTTTATGGATGATTTTATTGTATACGGCGATTCCTTTAGCCTTTGCTTAGATGGATTATCTAGAGTATTAGATAGATGTGTCAGTACAAACCTTGTATTAAATTTTGAGAAATGTCACTTTATGGTAAAACAAGGTATTGTACTAGGACATGTTGTGTCTAATACTGGCATTTCTGTAGATCCAGCAAAGGTGGATGTTATTTCTAGTTTACCTTACCCCTCTTCTGTGAGGGAAGTCCGTTCGTTCCTTGGCCATGCAGGTTTTTACAGGAGATTCATTAAGGACTTCAGTAAGGTAGCACTTCCCTTATCCAGGCTACTGAAGAAAGATATTGAGTTCGAGTTCAGTGAAAATTGCAAATAAGCGTTTGATAAGCTGAAAACCGCCCTAACTCAAGCTCCAATTGTTAGAAGACCAGACTGGAGCCAACCATTTGAAATAATGTGTGATGCTTCCAACCATGCCGTAGGAGCAGTACTGGCTCAGCGTGAAGGTAAGGATCCTTTTGTTATTGCTTATGCTTCTAAAACTTTAGATGCCGCTCAGTCCAATTACACTACTACTGAGAAAGAGCTTCTTGCTATTATTTTTGCTCTGGATAAATTCCGAGCCTATTTACTTGGTACTAAAGTAGTAGTGTATTCAAACCACGCAGTTCTAAAGTATTTATTAGCTAAAAAGGAGTCCAAACCAAGACTTATACGTTGGATACTGCTATTACAAGAATTTGATTTGGAAATTAGAGACAGGAGTGGTAACCAGAATTTAGTGGCAGACCACTTGAGTCGCCTTGAACATATTACAGATGACTCCACTCCTATAGCTGATAATTTCCCATTTGATAACCTGCAAGCAGTATCTGAGATAGTCCCTTGGTATGCACCTGTAGCTAATTATCTAGTTAGCCGCACCTTTCCTCCAAACTTTTCTAAGCATCAAAGAGACAAGCTGAAAAGCGAGTTTAAATTTTATATATGGGATGACCCATATTTATGGAGATGTGGCGCTGACCAGGTAATTAGATGGTGTGTGCCTCAATCAGAATTCCAGTCCATCTTAGAGGCCTGTCACTCATCTGAGAGTGGAGGACATTTTGGCCCTCAAAGAACTACCAGAAAAATCTTAGACTGTGGATTCTGGTGGCCTACTCTTTTTAGAGACGCTGCTGAATTTTGTAGATCTTGTTTCCCATGCCAGAAATTTGGTAATATATCCAGGAGGGATGAGATGCCTCAAAAAATTATGCTTTTCTATGAAATTTTTGATGTTTGGGGCATTGACTTCATGGGTCCATTTCCAAATTCTAATGGTTATTTTTATATATTGTTATCTGTAGATTACGTTTCCAAATGGGTAGAAGTAATTCCTACCCGCACTGATGATGCTAACACTGTTGTTTCCTTTATGAGAAACCATATTATTTGTCGCTTTGGATCACCACGAGCAATCGTGAGCGATCAAGGCACCCATTTTTGTAACAGGAGACTAACCGGATTAATGAAGAAGCATGGGATAATTCATAAGGTTGCAACAGCATACCACCCTCAGACTAATGGGCAAGCCGAGGTGTCAAACAGAGAAATAAAGCGTATCTTGCAGAAGATAGTCAAACCTCATAGAAGAAACTGGAGCACCAGGCTACAAGATGCACTTTGGGCGTACAGAACCGCATACAAAACACCCATTGGGATGATTCCTTTCCGCTTAGTTTATGGAGAAGCTTGTCATCTCCCTGTTGAAGTAGAGCATAAAGCCTTCTGGGCAGTAAAGGAGTGCAACATGGGAATTGAGAAAGTCGGAGCTGAAAGGAAATTGCAACTGCAGGAATTGGAAAGCCTTTGCCTGGAAGCTTATGAGAACTCAAGACTATACATGGAGAAGATGAAGGCTGTACATGATCAGCACATCAGGAGGAAAGAGTTCCAACCTGGGGATTTAGTCCTCCTTTACAAATCTCGACTGAGGCTCATGCTAGGCAAGTTGAGATCAAGATGGGAAGGTCCATACAGAGTAGATAAGGCCGAACCGTACGGAGTTTATCACCTAAGCCATCCTTCAAACTCTGAACTTATCAAAGTTAATGGACATCGTTTAAAGCTGTACCATAGCGAGCAGCTGAAGAAAAACAAGGAGCTCGAGATCTTCCTCTTAGAAGATCCCCACATAGCCGAAGACTGAGCTAGTGGAGCGTCCAACTTACGGATGTTAAAGCAAAGTGCTAGGTGGGAGACAACCCACCATGGTATGATCGTTCTCTTCTTTATTTTTAGTTTTCCTATTCAATAACTCTTCTCTTTATTAGTACATTTCATGCATCTGCATTTACATACCTTTAAATTAAAAAAAAAAAGTTACGTGACGCGACCGCATCATTGACGCGTCCGCGTCGCAAGGGGATGTGAGAAAATAATAAACGAACAGTGAGTCACGCAGGAGCGTGGGAAAGACGGGGCAATGGCACAAATCGTCCCACATGACCGCATGACCGACGCGACCGCGTCAATCAGTTTAAGCGCAAGTCGCGCGACCATTTGCCTCACGCGACCGCGTCGCTTGCGCCACACAGTTTTCCTGATTTGCCAATTATCTTATATTTTTCTCCCCAAATTCTATTTTCTCTTTTCCCTCCTTATTTCTTTTTCTTCCCTTCTTCCTTCTTCCTTCTTTCTCACTTTTTACACTTTCTCTCTCTCTCTCTCACCCCTATTAACAAGGTTTTTCTTTCTCTCCTTCCCCCTTACTTTTCTATTATTCCTCTTATTTTTATATGTTATCTTCTTTTCTTTTCATTTTACCTTCACTATTCATATTTTCTTTTTCCTTTCTTTTTCCTTTTTATTTGGTGTTATAAATTTATGTGAGTCATTATATGCTTGTGGATTGTTATAAATTTGTTTGACAATTATATATTACTTTTTTCAAGGGATGCTTGCATGTTCAAATTCATGCTTTCAATAACTTAACTATCATGCATGCTATGTGTTTGTGAAAAGGCCCATATGGCATTAAGCATTTTTTCTACTTTATTCTACTTTTCAATGCTTGCTTTTCACAAAACCCTTTTTCTATTTTATTAATTTAATATAATTGTTATTACAAACAAATTGTTAGTTTGAAAGACTTGGTAATCTAACTTCAACATTGAATGCTTGATCTATGCTACTCATGCATTTGCCTGCATGCCAATAAACCCCTTGCATTTAATTGTCCCCACATGCACTTGCTATATTTTCATTGATGAACTTTTCGAGGTAAGCATTAAAGTGGTCGCTGAACTTATCCTCGAGGATCAAAGTAATTCCTGAACTTAAAAATTTATCTAGATCGTCCTTGAAGTTGATCTCTGGTACTCATAGTGGTCCTTCCGGTGAATTTTGTCCAGCTGGCGCAACCGGAAAGCTGACATGGCGTCGTTGGTGACACGTTAGCAGCCAAAAACGACATCATTTGTGGGGTGGCACCAAAAAAACATAAAATGTCATTGTTTTATGCGAAAAAATCCCCCTCCCTCAACGTTACACTAACGTCTCGTCTCCCACACTCAAACACACAAACACAACACAAAGCAGAGCCCTCTTCTTCTCCGTTACCCTCTTCACTGGTGCCAGTGCTATTGCAGTCACCGAAGCGTATTTCGGTGGAGAACCTAAACTCCAGAGGATCACTTTCATCATCTGCATCAGACAGAGAGTTGTGAAGATGGGTTTCTCTGATAAAGGTACGCAAAAAAAGCTTTAAATGTGTGGTGAAGCTCTGTTTTTTGAATTTTGTTGTTAATCTATTCTTCACAAGGGGAAAAAACTTTTTCTTGGAGTATTTTATATCGGAATGCATGCTTGTGTTTTGGGGTATTGGCTAGGGGTTTGATCAGGAGGAGGTTTCTTAGTGGTTAGGCTAACTATGGGGGTTTTTGTTAAGACGGAAACTTATTTTTTTTTGTCCAAGGGTTTACTGCAGTTACAGTTTTAGTTATGGAGTTAGTAAGTTGGTAATATGGTTGAAGTTTTGGGAGGCTGATATAAGATTAAAATTTTTTAAATTGCAGATGGGTGATGATTTGATTACCATCCTATTTCACCATGGAGGATCATTCATCATAGATGTTGATGGAGGTGTGACTTACAATGGTGGAGATGTCTCTGAGTTGCCAGGAGTTGATACAGACAAACTGGATGTCTTCTTTGTCCGAGACTACCACAAGGAACTTGGATATGACAAGGTCACTCAAACATAGTGGCTGGTTCCTAATAGGCCGTTGCAAAATGGTCTAAGGGCTTTAACAAATGACAAGGAGCTGTTGGAGATGTGCTACCTTGGTCAGCAGAACAAGGGGGTTGTTCATGTCTACTATGAACATGGAGTCTCAGAACCTCTGTACATTGAGGAAGCAGAGGCAGTTTCATCTAAAGGGAAGGAGCTCTTGGTGATACAGGATTTGAATCCCACCCCAAACCCCACCATCAATGATAATGCTGAGCCAATTCCCACCACAACAGCATCTACTCCAACCTCTGCACCAAATGACAGCACTATTCCCACCCAAAAACTAGACTCAACTACAAAGCTCCCACCTATTTCAATTACTGTTACTAAACCAACAAAAAAATACACCCCTACCCCACTGCAACTCCTATGTCAAACCCCAATCCACCCCCAAAAACAGTGACTCAACCCAGTAAAACCAAGCCGAAAATCCCACCCAAAAAAATGTCGCTACCCACTGAAATGCCTAAACCATGGTCGAAATCAAAAGAGACCAAGAAGTCTGCTGTACCAAGGAGAGGGACTAGGAATGTAAAATCTGCAGCACCAAAACCATATGGAAGGAGGCCATTAACAAGAGCAGCTGCTAGTGGAACTAGTGTAAGAGGTAGCGGTAAAGGAAAACAGCCCCAAACAGAACATGTGGCATTGTCTAGCTCAGAGGATTCCTCAGAGAGTGAAGCGAGTGATGGTTGTGAGGAGGATGAACCATATCGGCCTGATGGTGATTTAGTGTCTAGTGAGGAAGATGTGGGTGTGGAGAAATTAGCTGGAAAGAAAAAGACAAATGTGAAGGAGAGAACCAGGATAGCTAAGAAAACTTCTAAACAAAAGAGGGCTGTAATGGTTGAGGATGATGGTCCCGTGTGTGTTGACTCAGGCTTTGAGGATGATGCACGTTTTTTTGGACAAATTCCTAGGTTCGGGTCCATGGGAACATATGATGATGCCCAAGATGAAGGTTATGAGGAATCTGATGGTGGAGACTCATGGCACTCAGAAGAACTAAAGACTCCTCCAAACTCTGAGGATGAATTGGAGGAGGTTGATTCGGATGAGGTTTTTCCTATGTTCAGAGATAGAGGTAGGTTTGGGGAGCTTAGGCTTGCTGTTCGAATGACATTTACTACAAAGATAGAGTTCAAAGAGGCTGTGCGTGAGTATTGTATATAGGAGGGTCGGAGGATTTGGTTTAAAAAGAATGATAATGTAAGGATGAGAGCAGTGTATAAGGATGACAGCTGTGGATGGCTTGTCTATGCTGCTAACAACACTGAGAATAATTACTGGCAGATCAAGACGTTCAATGATGATCATAGTTGTGCAAGGGAAACCAAAAATAGATTGGCTAATAGGAAGTGGCTGGCCGGAAAATTGGTGAAGAAGCTATGAAAATATCCTAACTTAAGACACTGTGAGGCTGCTCAGTATTTTAAGACAAAATGTGACTTGGAACTAAGCAAGTGTTCACTGACTAGGGCCTTAGGAGATGCAAGGGCTGTTGTGTATGGTGATGCTGCTGCCCAGTATGGGATGGTAAGGGATTATGGGTTGACACTGCTTAGGAGTAACCCAGGCTTTACTGTCACAGTTGGAGTTATCCCTTAGCCCAACCCTGATGATGAACCAATATTTGAAAAGATGTACATCTGCTTGGATGCTTGTAAGAAGGGATTTCCGGCTGGCTGCAGACCGCTCATAGGCTTGGATGGAGCTTTTCTGAAGACCCAGCATGGTGGCCAGATCTTGTCTGCAATTGGACAAGATGCAAACAATCACATATATGTGATTGCATATGCAATTGTTCCTGTTGAAAATACTGAAAACTGGAGGTGGTTCTTGAAATTACTTCATCAAGACTTGGGAGATTATAAGCAAAACAAGCTCTGTTTCATTTCAGATATGCAGAAGGTACGTTTTATCCATGTTTTTGTTGTTTTGTTGTTGTAGTTGTTGTATAGGCTGCTCTGATATTAGCATGAGTAATTGCATAATTTGTATAATTTGTATAGGCTGCTCTATGTTTTTGTTGTTTTGTTGTTGTATAATTTCGTTTTATATATTCTGAACTGCTGAACTGCTGTGTTTGTAATGAACAACTGCTTTGCTTAAATAGATGGACTACTGCTCGATGAACTGGTATATATATATTGAATTGATATGTAATGCAACGAACAGGGACTAAATTTATGTCACTTATAAAACTGAAGGGACTAATTTGATGTCACTTATAAAACTTAAGGGACTAAATTGATGTCACTTATATAACTTAAGGGATCAGTTTGATGCTCGATAACTTGTATGTGACTGTTTTCTTTTTTTAAATTCAGGGCCTAATCCATGCTGTTAAGGAGGTTTTTCCAGGTGTCCATCACAGATTCTGTGTGTGGCACTTATGGAAGAACTTCAACAAGCAGTGGAAAGATCTCCACCTGAGAGGGTTGCTATGGGAGTGTGCAAGGTGCACCAGCCAAGATGGGTTCCTAGAGAGTATAAAAAAGATTGAGAGGGTTAACAAGGAAGCTTGGGAGTATTTGAACAAGTGGCCTAGAGACTCTTGGAGCCGGGCTTTCTTCAGCAACGCACCTAAAATAGACAATATCTGCAACAATGCTTATGAAGTCTTCAACTCAAGGATCAAAAAAGCTAGAGCCAAACCTATCATTACATTGTTAGAGGAAGTCAGACTGTATACAATGAGGTCAATTGCTAGGAACAAAGTGAAGCTTAATTCGAACACTGGTATTCTACCTCCTATACAGCGCAGCAGATTGGAAAAAATAAGGAAGGAGTCAAAGAGTTGGGTCCCGATCTGGTCTGGTGACTCTGAGTATGAGAAATTCGAGGTTCACGGGTGGCCGACTAACATGGTTGTTGATCTAGGAAAGAGGCTCTGCACATGTGGTTTTTGGCAATTGAGTGGTGATATACTTTTACTTGTTTCTTGCTTTGTTTATTTTTTTCTTGACTGTTGGCTTAATATTTGTAATCTTTGGACTTGTGATAATGTTATTTAGGGATGCCGTGTGTGCATGCTTGTGCTGCATTGGCAAGGGTTGGTAGAAGACCAGATAAGTTTTGTCACCAATGGTTGACAATGGAAGCATATAATAACACATACGCCTTCCATATCAACCCAATTCCAGGTCAAGCCCTATGGGAAAAGTCACCACATAACAGACCACAAGCACCTAAATTTAGAAAGAAATCAGGTCCACTTACGAAAAAACGAAGAAATGATGCAGATGAGGAGCCAAGTGGTGGTAAAAAGCAGAGGAAGAAGATGAAAAGAATCTATCAAAAAGGTCACTGTCGTTATTGTGGTGAATCGGGACACACGAAGAGAAACTGTGGAAAGAGAGCTGCTGATGAGGTGGCTGCTGCTGCTGCTAAGGCTGCTGCTGCAGCTAAGGCTACTGCTGCAGGGGCTACTGCTGTCCAACCTCCAGCTGCTAATGGTAGTGAAGCCACCCTTGTCCCAGAACCCCCCACCGAAATTCAACTTGATGTCAGTCAACCACCATTGTCACAAACCGATGACTCTCAAGAGGTTCACAAAATTAAATCACATTTAATCTTATTATGTGCATGTTCTTCTCCACTTTTACTAACTATTATACATGTCTTCACTAATAGGTCTTGCCTCCTCCTGTGAGGCCACCAAAACTGCCTCCCAAAAAAAAAGTCATCCAAACAAGAAAAGACAACTCCAGGAAGCAGCTCTCAAGCAGCAACCACCCCACCTGCTCCCACTCCACCAGCAACCAGTCAGCCCACAACTCTTCCTCCGTCTCATCCTATGCAAGGTGCATCACAGGGGACCGTAACAAGACTTTTTAACTTCATGAAGTTTGTTCCGAATCCTGGATTCAGACCACCAAGAAACAAAAAATGAAGACTAGCTTTATTATGTTTAGGAGAACATTATTTTGTTTAACTATTTTGATGAAGCAGTGTGCTTTCTGCATTTAGAACCCAAGTGTTGGGAATTTTTTTGTTCAAAACTTGTGTTCTCAATATGTTGAGAACTTCTGACATACTTGCAGAATATTGCCCTGGCTCTTCCTTGCCTATTTTGAATATGTTTTCTGCATTAATATATGATTATGGATTATGACCTCACTGAACTTGAGCTGTGCCATATTTTCTTTTGGTTGTTCTCTGATATGCCATTACGATTAAAAAAATTAGAGGATTCCATTAGTACTGCAGGAAAAATTATTTACATATAACCTCTACTTTATTCAGATTCTAAATTACACTTGAACAGTCATGTGAAACAGTTTAATCTGCATTCCTTTCAACCAAAATGACAAGTGCAATTACATGAACAGAACAACATATGCATGTCACATTTTACTTAGTTTTTGGCTAAACACAATTGACTCTGCTGCCTATCCAATCTTAAGACAAGCACAACAACTGTAACTAGCAGCAGCAGCATACATGTAAACAAGAAAATCCCCCCCATTTTCAGAACTCTAACTTCAGACTCTAGTCTTCCAAGTTTCCAAATAATCCTCATCTTCCATTCTTCGTTTTTGTTTGAAGGGCTTGTTCTACCATTACATGTCACCGCATCTTCTTCCAGAATTTTGTCCACCCAGAGAAACAACCCACACCACCTCTTACCTGCAGTCTAAACCCAGGAAAGTGAATCAACCAACCTCTACATTTACCACAAGGAACATCATCAAGCACTTACATTGTAGTTTGGGCAACCCACGAACGGTCTCCCTGGATTAGAATCTGTCGCTGACCATCGCAGCACTGGTCTCGACCCACATGCACACCATTCTGGCAGATGCGCATCTCTGTTTCTATTCATCCTCCTCATGATGCTTCCAAATGATCTTGGGTTGTTGGAGCTCCCAGCTGTGTTGCTTGCGCTAGCCATAACGTCTGGTGCTTGAAGATGAAGACAACACTGAAGACTCACCTCTGGTGCGATGGAGAAGAACGGAGAGAAGACGAGAACAGCATGTGCGATGGAGAAGAAAGGAGAACAGAGTCAATTTGGGGGTTAGGGTTTTTAAACTAAAATTAGGGAACAAATTGACTCCAAAACGTTTACTAGGCCACGTCAGCTAGCCGTTGGGCTGCTAACGTGTCACCAACGACGCCAGGTCAGCTTTCCGATTGCGCCAGCTGGACAAAATTCACCGGAAGGACCACTATGAGTACCGGAGATCAACTTTAGGGACGATCTAGACAAATTTTTAAGTTCAGAGATTACTTTGATCCTCGAGGATAAGTTCAGGGACCACTTTGATGCTTACCTCTGAACTTTTCATATGTAGTCATGACCATGTGTTAACGTCATTCTTCTTTATTGTGCATTGATTACCACCTTCCCCGTTCTCTTCCTTGCTCTGCCCCTTTAAATTTAATTTACTTTCTCTTTCCTTTTTCAGGATGGCCACCAAGAAAGGAAAGGAGAAAGCTACTCCCAAACAACCCGCAAGAAGAGGAACAAAAAGAGCATTAGTGGTAGAACCCTCTTCAACTGCAGTTAAGCCCTCAACAAAGAAATCTAAAAGGATTATAAAGGTTGATGATAAAGAAAGAGCCTTCCCAGCAAAGGACACTGCGCGATTCCCCAATCGCTACTGTGAGCAGATGTTCCCCATCCTGGCAGAAAGGAGTTACAACAACGAAAACCTTCTTCTCCTCCCAAACCACATTGCTACATTTGTTGAGCCGCAGATTGCACGAAGACAATGGGATTTCCTACAGAGACAGCCAAGGTAGGTCAATTTTTCTTGGGTAGTCGAGTTCTGCTCCAACTTCCACCTACCAACCCTGCAGTCTGTCTACGTCTGCTAGAAGCAAGTCTCCATTACAGAAGAGGCCATTCAAAAAGCTCTAGGTCTTCCCCCTGTTCCAGAAGGATTGGACGCCTTTTAAGAAGCCGCACTCAAGCGCCAGATGTACCACTTTGACTGGGACGCCGTTCTCAGAGTTATGGTACTACCTGGCAGCCGTTGGATCTACAGATACCATCGCACCCGCTCTAAGGGAATATCGGCTTCAGCACTTACCATGGAGGCTCGCGTATGGGCACAGATCATGTCCCATTACGTCTTTCCGAGCACTCACGAATCATCCTTCACTACGGACATGGCCATTCTTCTATGGTGCATCCTTACAGACAACCTCTGAATCTACCTAGACATATCAGGAATGCCATGGGACACGTACAAATTACGGGCAACTTACCTTTCCCCGCCCTGGTCTCAGATCTTATCTCAGCCGCCGGAGTCTCCTACAGAGCTGGGGACACCAAAGCCATACTTCTGCGGGATGATCAATACGTCCCTAATGGGAAATATATCAGACCTCCAGCCGCCACTATCAGCCAGCCTACTGAACCAGTTGAAGATATTCCTTCTTCAACACCACAAGCACCTACTACAGACCAACTGCTCCAGCAGATACTTGCAAGGTTGGATCGACAGGAACAGAAAGCTAAGATGAGAGAGCGTCGTAACAAGCGCCAATTCACATACCTCAAGGAGCTGATTTTGGGAAAATTCAAGGACTCAGACACCCCAGACTCCACTTCCTTTACTAGCACAGGGAGCCATGATGGCCCCGACGATGGAGATACTGCTACCAACCCACCTTTGTTCCTGACAGATGGCACCGAGGACGGTGCAAAGCCTTAAGTGTGGGGAGGTCGGTCAGTACCTTACTTCCGGAGGTAATTTTTCTTCCCTAAACACCAATAAATTAGGATATTTAGCTAGATTTTCTTTTGTAGAATAGGATAAATTACATAGTAATAGGTTAGTTGCATGCATGTTCTGCTTGATTGAAAAGGCAATAAGTTTCTTCTAAGACCCTATCTTTGGAACAAAATTTCACTAATTTTAATTAAAACTTTTATGTTAAATTTTCTTGAAGTTGTATTTGGAACATGATTTTTGAGCTAAAGAACACACAACCTGTGAGATTTGAGCCTTTATGAATGGTTACATTATTTAACCATAACTATTTTATTCTTGTGTGTTTACTTCTCTATGATTGTAATCTATATTTTGTTTCATCCTATATGTCTAATGTTTATTATATTTTTATGTTTGCATATAATTGAGGCTATTATTTGTTTAGCCCACTTATCCAAATTAAGCCTACCCCTTTCAATTTCCTTTGTTAGCCACTTTGAGCCTTTAAATCCCATTTGTTTTATATTTTACCACATTACTAGCCTTAAGCGGAAAAATAATTATATATCCCAAATTGAATCTTTGGTTAGCTTAAGATAGAATTATGTGTGTCAATCAAGTATGGGAAATTGTGGGAACAAAAGATAATAAGGGAATGTGTCATGATAATATAATGGGAATTTGGATACCTACTCATGTGAAACTATAAGAATTAAAAATCTATGTGCACTGATAAGCTATGTTTATTTTTATGTTTATAAAAAAAAATAAAAAAATAAAATAAAATTTTTCAATAAATAAATAAGGGGACAAAATTACCCCAATGTTAAGTTAAGAATTCAAGGATCAATGCATGTATGATAAAATTAAAATGAAAAGTTGAAACATGAGTATGGAATGTGAAAGAGATTTCTGGGTATCTAGGTATGAATTCTAAAGTTATATAGAATATACATAGAGGTTAGGTGAAAGCTTGGGTTAAATAAAGATTCAATTTATAAGCTTACTTAGCCATATATACATCCTTACCCTTACCTTGGCCCCATTACAACCTTGAAAAGACCTCATGATGTTTGCATTGGTATATTAAATGTTGTTGATTAGTTAGGAGAAGAACAAAAATTAGAAAACATGATTAGAGAAGAATAGAGTAATTACCCTATACACTAGAGAGACTAGAGTGTACATACATCATCAGTGAGGGTTCCATGCTTGAATTTCTATGTTCTCTGCTTTCATGAGCTATCTTCTTGCATTTTTATCTGTTCTTACTGTATAAGAATTGAGTTAGTGGAATTTGGTTTGTAATTATTTTGAAGAGCTTATTTACTTTTGATCAAGTAGACAAGAATCGTATAGTTGCATTCACATATATAGGTTGCATTGCATTGCATGAGTTCTACATGTTCCTACTCATTCATATTATCTCCTTCAACTAAGCATGAGGACATGCTAATGTTTAAGTGTGGGGAGGTTGATAAACCACTATTTTATGGTTTATAATGTGTTTAATTGTGTGGTTTTATCGTGATCTTTACCCACTTATTCATATAATTAGCATGCATTTATATTTCCTTCCTAAAATTATTACATGATTGAAAACTTGCTTCCTAGAGACTTTTAATTATGTATTTTAATTCTCCTTTATTCCATTCGATGCTGTGATCTGTGTGTTAAGTGTTTCAGGCTTTATAGGGCACGAATGAGTTGGAGATTGGAAAGGAAGCTTGCAAAAATGGAAGGAACACAAGAAATTAAGGAGATGACCAACGAGAAGTGACGCGGCCGCATGTCTCACGCGACCGTGCAGATGGAATAGCACAAGCGACACGGAGGCGTGGACGACGCGCCCGCGTGGAGAAGCAAAACGCCGAATGACGCGTCCGCATGAATGACGCGATCGCATGACATGCGCGATCTGCATAATCTGCAGAATCGCTGGGGGCGATTTTGGGCCCTATTTTGACCCAGTTTTCGGCCCAGAAAAGCAGACTAGAGCCAGAGAACATGCAGAAACCAACAACATCATTCATTCCACATAGTTTTAGTTTTTCAGATCTAGTTTTCCTCTCCTCTAGGTTTTCTTTCATCTCTACACATTCATAGTTCTTAGGATTCTTATTTTCTATTGCTTTTTGCATTGGGATTTTGAGAAGAGTTATCACCTCATCAAGACTTCGTCATTCTAGTTTGTTTTCTTTACTTGGCTTTACTCTTCCATGTCCTTTAATTTACTTAATTTTACTATTGGATTATTTTAGAATTTATCAATACAAGAGTTACTTTTATCTTTAATTGATTCCTCGAGTTTTAGTTATCATGTCTTTCTTTAATTCCCTTTCCTATGTTATGAATTCCACATTCATAATGAGTGAGTAGTTTCCTAACTTGATGGGGAGTTGATTGAAAGGAACCCTTGAGTTGGAATGCTCAAAGGAGAAATTGTAATTGGGTTTATTGTTGGATTGCTCTCTAGTCACTAACGCCAGTCCTTCCAAGTAAGCGGATTGGGACTTGTGAATAGAAATAACATTCCAACTTGTTTGACTTTCCCTTACCTAGTAAGGGATAACTAAACAGAACAACCCCCAATTATCAATTAATCTTGAAAGTATTACAACAAGAATAGGGCTTCCAACTAATCTACTCCCAGTCAAGGCTTTTATTTAAATTACATTAATTCTCTGATTTAATTTCCTGTCATTCAACTCAAATCTTTTTGAAAACCATCTGATTAATAAAATAGCACACTTTCCTGCAACTCGTTGGGAGACGACCTGGGATTCATACTCCCAGTATTTTAATTTTAATTTCTGTGACACCCTTTTTAAATTGATAAGCGGATTTCTGGTTGGTTGAGGACTATACTTGCAACGCATATCTTATAACAAATCTTAACTCGCCAATTTCCGCCACGTCACTCCCCATTAGAGCCAGCAGTTTTGAGCTAAACCCTTAGCTCATTATCATGGTGCAGCAAAATTGCCAGTATTCTGGTCTTCCACAGGAAGAACCTACTGAGTTTCTGGCACAGTTCTTACAAATTGCTGACATAGTACATGATAAGAAAGTAGATCAGGATGTGTCTACAGATTATTACTGTTTCCATTTGCTGTAAAAGATCAAACTAAGAGGTGGCTAAATAACCAACCCACAGCAAGCATAAGAACATGGAAACAGTTATCAGACAAATTCCTGAATTAATATTTCCCTCCAAAAAGGATTCTAAGTGTTTTGTTTTCAAGAATTTTACTTGATACATAAACACCACAAGTACTTAACAATGAAATTGTCATTGGTACTCAGAGCCTTCAGCTTTCTCATTCTTTCCCTTTTTCTTTCTTGCCTTAATTTGTAATTGCTTTTTCAAGGTTTTCATGATTTCAAAAGATTTCACAAAATGTCCTAGATGAAAACTTCAATTAAATAAAATCTAATGCAATTGAGCAACAATTAACCAGACTAGCCTTTCAATACTTGTATGCACATGCTAAGTTCTTCTTTAATTCCTTGTTTGTTTATGATCATGATGCGTTTTTTTGCTTTTGAATTCACAAAACTCAATTTGGTAGTCATAATATTACAGCAACATGTTGCAAATCAAAATTCAAGCTATGCTTATTCATACCACACATGCATACAGAGAGATAAAGACAATCATGCAATTTAGAGTACTGGAAACAAATGAGAGGAAAAGGGACTTTACAACCTTGTAGTTCATCTTCATCATTGTTGTCCTTTTTCGTCTATTCTTCCTCTTCCCTTGCCAAACTCAGAATGCTTGCTCATCCTCAAGCAATAATTAGAATAACGGCTATGGGGCTAAGATGGATCATGAATGTCTTACACAATGAAATGTTAGTAGTACATGTGTTCTAAGCAAGCAAAATTAAAGATATCAAGGCACAAGAAACAGAGACATTGTGATTGTAAAAATAAGAAGGTGAGCATAATACATTGCATAAAAGATAAGTGGCACACCAAACTTAGTGTGATACTTTCACTTGGAATTGATGCAAGTATCTTGTAAGGAATAGAACCAAATTTTGTTGCATAGCAACACTGGTATGCGAAATTGCTACTCAGGTTGTGAATTGTTGTTCGAAATTGATTCCCTGTCAATGGCACCAAAAATGGATGCACAGAACCATGGTCTAAACATATCTTCACAACTTCGCATAACTAACCAGCAAGTGCACTGGGTCGTCCAAGTAATACCTTACGTGAGTAAGGGTCGAATCCCACGGAGATTGTCGGTATGAAGCAAGCTATGGTCACCTTGTAAATCTCAGTCAGGCAGATATAAAACAGTAATGGGTTTTCGAAAATAAATAAATAAAAGAAGGGATAGAAATACTTATGTAAATCATTGGTGAGAGTTTCAGATAAGCGAATAGAGATGCTTTCGTTTCTCTGAACCTTTGCTTTCCTGCTATCTTCATCCAATCAGTCTTACTCCTTTCCATGGCTGGCTTTATGTGATACATCACCACTGTCAATGGCTACTTTCGGTCATCTCTCGGGAAAATGATCTAATGCCCTGTCACGGCACGGCTAATCGCCTGGAGGCATCACCCTTGTCAATGGCTTCATCTTATCCTCTCAGTGAAAATGGTCAACGCACCCTGTCACGGCACGGCTATTCATCTGTCGGTTCTCGATCATGCTGGAATAGGATTTACTATCCTTTTGCGTCTGTCATTAACGCCCTGCAATCGCGAGTTAGGATCTCGTCACAGTCATTCATTCATTGAATCCTACTCAGAATACCACAGACAAGGTTTAGACTTTCCGGATTCTCTTGAATGCCGCCATCATTCTAGCTTACACCACGAAGATTCTGGTTAGGAGATCTAAGAGATACTCATTCAGCCGAAGGTAGAACGGAAGTGGTTGTCAGGCACGCGTTCATAGGGAATGATGATGATTGTCACGTTCATCACATTCAGATTGAAGTACGAATGAATATCTTGGAAGCGAAACAAGATGAATTGAATAGAAAATAGTAGTACTTTGCATTAATCTTTGAGGAACAGCAGAGCTCCACACCTTAATCTATGGAGTGCAGAAACTCTGCCGTTGAAAATACATAAGTGAAATGTCCAGGCATGGCCGAATAGCCAGCCCCTCTAAAACGTGATCAATAGTCTCCTAAGATGAACAATGGATTAAAACTGAGACCAAAGATGTCTAATACAATAGTAAAAGGTCCTATTTATAATAAACTAGTCACTAGGGTTTACATGAGTAAGTAATTGATGCATAAATCCACTTCCGGGGCCCACTTGGTGTGTGCTTGGGCTGGGCTTGAGTGTTGCACATGTAGAGGTCCTTCTTGGAGTTGAACGCCAGCTTTTGTGCCAGTTTGGGCGTTCAACTCTGGTTTTGGCTCCTTTTCTGGCGCTGGATGCCAGATTTGGGTAGAAAGCTGGCGTTGAATGCCAGTTTACGTCGTCTATTCTTGGCCAAAGTATGGACTATTATATATTTCTGGAAAGCCCTGGATGTCTACTTTCCAACGCAATTGGAAGCGCGCCATTTCGAGTTCTGTAACTCCAGAAAATCCACTTTGAGTGCAGGGAGGTCAGAATCCAACAGCATCAGTAGTCCTTCTTCAACCTCTGAATCTGATTTCTGCTCAAGTCCCTCAATTTCAGCCAGAAAATACCTGAAATCACAGAAAAATACACAAACTCATAGTAAAGTCCAGAAATGTGAATTTAACATAAAAACTAATGAAAACATCCCTAAAAGTAACTAGATTCTACTAAAAACATGCTAAAAACAATGTCAAAAAGCGTATAAATTATCCGCTCATCACAACACCAAACTTAAATTGTTGCTTGTCCCCAAGCAACTGAAAATCAAATAGGATAAAAAGAAGAGAATATACTACAAATTCCAAACTATCAATGAAGCATAGCTTCAATCATATGAGCGGGACTTATAGCTTTTTGCCTCTTGAATAGTTTTGGCATCTCACTCTATCCGTTGAAGTTTAGAATGATTGGCATCTATAGGAACTTCAGATTTCAGATAGTGTTATTGATTCTCCTAGTTCAGTATGATGATTCTTGAACACAGCTTCTTTATGAGTCTTGGCCGTGGCCCTAAGCACTTTGTTTTCCAGTATTACCACCGGATACATAAATGCCACAGACACATAATTGGGTGAACCTTTTCAGATTGTGACTCAGCTTTGCTAAAGTCCCCAATTAGAGGTGTCCAGGGTTCTTAAGCACACTCTTTTTTTTTTTGCTTTGGACCCTGACTTTAACCGCTTAGTCTCAAGTTTTCACTTGACACCTACACGCCACAAGCACATGGTTAGGGACAGCTTGGTTTAGCCGCTTAGACCAGGATTTTATTCCTTTAGGCCCTCCTATCCACTGATGCTCAAAGCCTTGGGATCTTTTTTATTTTCCCTTGCCTTTTGGTTTTAAGGGTTATTGGCTTTTTTTGCTTGCTTTTCCTTTTTCTTTCTATTTTTTTTTCGCCTATTTTTTTTTCTTTTTTTTTCTGCAAGCTTTGTTCTTTGCTGCTTTTTCTTGCTTCAAGAATCATTTTTATGATTTTTCAGATTATCAAATAACATGTCTCCTAGTCATCATTCTTTCAAGAGCCAACATATTTAACATTCTTAAACAACAACTTCAAAAGACATATGCACTGTTCAAGCATACATTCAAAAAACAAGAAGCATTGTCACCACATCAATATAATTAAACTAAGTTCAAGGATAAATCCGAAACTCATGTACTTCTTGTTCTTTTGAATTAAAGCAGTTTTTATTTAAGAGAGGTGATGGATTCATAGGACATTCATAACATTAAAGCATAGTTACTACTACTAATGATCATGTAATGAAGACACAAACATAGATAAGCACATAACATAGAAAACGAAAAACAGAAGAAATAAGAACAAGGAATGAATCCACCTTAGTGATGGTGGCGTTTCCTTCTTGAGGAACAAATGATGTCCTTGAGCTCTTCTATGTCTCTTCCTTGCCTTTGTTGCTCCTCCTTCATTGCTTTTAGATCTTCTCTGATTTCATGAAGGATGATGGAGTGCTCTTGATGTTCCACCCTTAGTTGCTTCCAATAATTGTGTGGAAGAAAATGTATCCCCTGAGGTATCTCAGGGATCTCTTGATTTGCAGTCAAATGTTCTACCACTGAGCTATAGACCTTTGATGGAAGCTTTTGTCTTCCCTTTCCTCTTTCTAAAGGTTTCTTTGGCCTTAGGTGCCATCAATGGTTATGGAAAAAACAAAAAAGCTATGCTTTTACCACACCAAACTTAGAATGTTGCTCGCCCTCGAGCAAAAGAAGAAAGAATAGAAGAATAAGAAGAAGATATGGAGGAGATGGATGGGAGTGTGTATTCGGCCATATGGGTGGGATTGGGTGGGAGAGAGATTTTGAATTTTGAAGGTAGTGGGTGTATGGATGTGAGTGGTAAATGGAAAACAAAAGGGATGATCATGAATGGAAAGAGAGATGATGAGGTAGGTGGGGATCTTGTGGGGTCCACAGATCCTGAGATGATCCTGTGGGGTCCACAGATCCTGAGGTGTCAAGGCATTTACATCCATGCACCAATTTAGGCATGTAAAATGCCCTTGCACACAACTCTGGGCGTTCAACGCCAGGTTGGTGCCCATTTTGGGCGTTCAATGCCCATTTGCTGCCATTTCTGGTGTTGAACGCCAGAACCATGCTTGTTCTGGGCGTTCAGCGCCAGGATGCTGCCCATTCTGGGCGTTCAGCGCCAGAACCATGCTCTGTTCTGGCGTTTGAATGCCAGACAGATGCTCCTCCACGGTGTGATTTTTCTTCTGCTGTTTTTGATTCCGTTTTTGATTGTTTTGTTTGTTTTGTGACTCCACATGATTATGAACCTATAAAGACATATAACTAAGAAAAATATAGTTAGATAAATAAACATTGGGTTGCCTCCCAACAAGCGCTTTCTTAATGTCAATAGCTTGACAGTGGGCTCTCATGGAGCCTCACAGATGTGCAGAGCTTTGTTGAGACTCTCCAACACCAAACTTAGAGTTTGGATATGGGAGTTCAACACCAAACTTAGAGTTTGGTTGTGGCCTCCCAACACCAAACTTAGAGTTTGACTGTGGGGGCTCTGGTTGACTCTGCTTTGAGAGAAGCTTTTTCTGCTTCCTCTCCATGGTTGCAGAGGGAGATCCTTGAGTTTTAAACACAAGGGAGTCCTTATTCCATTGAAGGACTATTTCACCTCTGTCAACATCAATCACAGCTCTTGCTGTGGCCAGGAAAGGTCTTCCTAGGATGATGGATTCATCCTCTTCCTTTCCAATATCTAGGACTATGAAATCAGCAGGGATGTAAAGGCCTTCAACCTTTACTAACACGTCCTCTACTTGTCCATAAGCCTGTTTTCTTGAACTGTCTGCCATCTCTAATGAGATTTTAGCAGCTTGCACCCCATAGATTCCCAGTTTCTCTATTACAGAGAGGGGCATGAGGTTTATTCCTGACCCAAGGTCACACAGAGCCTTAAAGATCATGGTGCCTATGGTACAGGGTATTATGAACTTTCCAGGATCCTGTCTCTTCTGAGGCAATGTCAGTTGATCCAGATCACTTAGTTCATTGATGAACAAGGGAGGTTCAACTTCCCAAGCATCAATGCCAAATAATTTAGCATTCAGCTTCATGATTGCACCAAGAAACTTGGCAGTTTGCTCTTCAGTAACATCCTCATTCTCTTCAGAAGAGGAATACTCATCAGAGCTTATGAAGGGCATAAGGAGGTTCAATGGAATCTCTATGGTCTCTAGATGAGTCTCAGATTCCTTTGGTTCCTCAGAGGGAAGCTCCTTATTGGTCACTGGACGTCCCAGGAGGTCTTCCTCCTTGGGATTCACGTCCTCCTCTCCCTCATTGGGTTCGGCCATTTTGCTTATGTCAATGACCTTGCACTCTCCTTTTGGATTCTCTTCTGTATTGCTTGGGAGAGTACTGGGAGGGATTTCAGTGATCCTTTTACTCAGCTGGCCCACTTGTGCTTCCAAATTTCTAATAGAAGACCTTGTTTCATTCATGAAGCTCACAGTGGCCTTGGATAGATCAGAGACTAGATTTGCTAAATTAGAAGCATTTTGTTCAGAGTTCTCTGTCTGTTGCTGAGTGGATGATGGAAAAGGCTTGCTATTGCTAAACCTGTTTCTTCCACCATTATTAAAGCCTTGTTGAGGCTTTTGATCATTCCATGAGAAATTTGGATGATTTCTCCATGATGAGTTATAGGTGTTTCCATAAGGTTCACCTAAGTAATTCACCTCTGCTATTGCAGGGTTCTCAGGATCATAAGCTTCTTCTTCATAAGAAGCCTCTTGAGTACTGTTGGATGCAGCTTGCATTCCATGCAGACTCTGAGAGATCATATTGACTTGCTGAGTCAATATTTTATTCTGAGCCAATATGGCATTCATAGTATCAACTTCAAGAACTCCCTTCTTCATAGGCGTCCCATTGTTCACAGGATTCCTTTCAGAAGTGTACATGAACTGGTTATTAGCAACCATGTCAATGAGTTCTTGAGCTTCTGCAGGTGTTTTCTTTAGGTGAATGGATCCACCTGCAGAAGTGTTCAGTGACATCTTTGATAGCTCAGATAAACCATCATAGAATATATCCAGGATGGTCCATTCTGAAAGCATGTCAGAAGGACACTTTTTGGTCAACTGTTTGTATCTTTCCCAAGCTTCATAGAGGGATTCACCTTCTTTCTGTCTGAAGGTTTGAACATCAGCTCTAAGCTTGCTCAGCTTTTGAGGAGGAAATTACTTGGCTAAGAAAGTCGTGACCAGCTTATCCCAAGAGTTCAGGCTATCTTTGGGTTGAGAATCCAACCATAATCTAGCTCTGTCTCTTACAGCAAAAGGGAAAAGCATGAGCCTGTAGACTTCAGGATCTACTCCATTAGTCTTAACAGTATCACATATCTGCAAGAATTCAGTTAAGAACTGAAAAGGATCTTCAGATGGAAGTCCATGAAACTTGCAGTTCTGCTGCATCAGAGAAACTAATTGAGGTTTCAGCTCAAAGTTGTTTGCTCCAATGGCAGGAATGGAGATGCTTCTTCCATGTAAATTGGAATTAGGTGCAGTAAAGTCACCAAGCATCCTCCTTGCATTATTGTTATTTTCAGCTGCCATCTCCTCTTCCTGTTCGAAAATTTCTGAAAGGTTATCTCTGGATTGTTGTATTTTAGCTTCTCTTAATTTTTTCTTCAGAGTCCTTTCAGGTTCTGGATTTGCTTCAACAAGAATGTTCTTGTCCTTGCTCCTGCTCATATGACAAAGAAGAGGGCGCACAAAAAATAATAATAATAATATGGATCCTTTATACCACAGTATAGGGATCCCTTTGTGAGTGGAAGAAAAGAGGGGGAGACAAAGAATGTAATGTAATGGAAGAAACACAACTGTGAGGAGGGTTGAGATGTGAGATGAGATGTTAGTAAATGAATAAATAAATAGAATAAGATGGGAGAGAAGGAATTTTCGAAAATGATTTTTTTGAAAAAGAGTTAGTGATTTTTGAAAATAGTTTTTGAAAAATGTTAGTAATTTTCGAAAATTAAGATTTAAAAATTAAAAATTAAAATAATTAATAAATTAAAAAGAAATTTTGAAAAGGGGGAAGATATTTTCGAAAATGAGAGAGAGAGAGATTAGTTAGGTAGTTTTGAAAAAGTTAAGAAACAAACAAAAAGTTAGTTAGTTAGTTGAAACAAATTTTGAAAACCAATTTTGAAAAGATAAGAAGTTAGGAAGTTAGAAAAGATATTTTGAAAAGATATTTTTGAAAAAGATAAGATAAGAAGATATTTTTGAAAAGATATGATAGGAATTAGTTTTTGAAAAAGATTTGATTTTTAAAATCTCAATTAATGACTTGATTCATAAGAAATCACAAGATATGATTCTAGAACTTAAAGTTTGAATCTTTCTTAACTAGTAAGTAACAAACTTGAAATTTTTGAATCAAAACATTAATTGATTATGTTATTTTCGAAAATTTGGTATAAAAATAAGAAAAAGATTTTTGAAAAATATTTTTGGAATTTTCGAAAATAACTAAGAATTTTGAAAAAGATTTGATTTTTGAAAAAGATTTTGAAAAAGATAAGATTTTCAAATTGAAAATTTGATTTGACTCATAAGAAACAACTTGATTTTAAAAATTTTTAAAAAAGTCAACCCAAATTTTCGAATTTGATGAGAGAAAAAAGGAAAGATATTTTTTGATTTTTGAATTTTTATGATGCAAGAGAGAAAAACACTAAAAAGATGCAATGCATGAAATTTTTAGATCAAAACATGTGATGCATGCAAGAATGCTATGAATGTCAAGATGAACACCAAGAACACTTTGAATGTCAAGATGAACATCATAGACACAATTTTGAAAAATTTTTAATGCAAAGAAAACATGCAAGACACCAAACATAGAATTCTTTAATGCTTACGCACTAAGAATTCAAGAATGCATATGAAAAACACCAAAAGACACAAAACAAAAAATCATCAAGATCAAACAAGAAGACTTACCAAGAACAACTTGAAGATCATGAAGAACACTATGAATGCATGAGAATTTTCGAAAAATGCAAGATGCACATGCAAATAACACCAAACTTATAACATGACACATGACTCAAACAAGAAACAAAAAAATATTTTTGATTTTTATGATTTTCTAATTTTTTTTGGATTTTTTTCGAAAATTATATGAAAAAGGAAAAATAAGGATTCCAAAATTTTTAACATGAATTCCAGGAATCTTGCATTCTTAGTCTATAGCTTCAGTCCAGGAATTAGACATGGCTCACTAGCCAGCTAAGCTTTCAATGAAAGCTCCGGTCCAAAACACTAGACATGGCCAATGGCCAGCCAAGCTTCAGCAGATACCTCTCATGTATACAACAGCAAATTTTATTGGCAACAACTAGCTTGCTCTTGTGATGATGGTCAGGAAGCCTCAGTCCAAAAGAGTTTAGACTTGGCTTTACAGCCAGCCAGGCTTCACATGCTTCATGAAACACTAGAATTCATTCTTAAAAATTTTGAAGAAAAATATTTTTTTAAAAACATTTTTATTTTTTTCGAAAACAGATGAGAAAATTTTAGAAATATTTTTGAAAATATTTTTTTTGAAAAGAAAACAAAAAGAAAATTACCTAATCTGAGCAACAAGATGAACCGTCAGTTGTCCAAACTCAAACAATCCCCGGCAACGGCGCCAAAAACTTGGTATGCGAAATTGCTACTCAGGTTGTGAATTGTTGTTCGAAATTGATTCCCTGGCAATGGCACCAAAAACGGATGCACAGAACCATGGTCTAAACATATCTTCACAACTTTGCATAACTAACCAGCAAGTGCACTAGGTCGTCCAAGTAATACCTTACGTGAGTAAGGGTCGAATCCCACGGAGATTGTCGGTATGAAGCAAGCTATGGTCACCTTGTAAATCTCAGTCAGGCGGATATAAAACAGTAATGGGTTTTCGAAAATAAATAAATAAAAGAAGGGATAGAAATACTTATGTAAATCATTGGTGAGAGTTTCAGATAAGCGAATAGAGATGCTTTCGTTCCTTTGAACCTCTACTTTCCTGCTATCTTCATCCAATCAGTCTTACTCCTTTCCATGGCTGGCTTTATGTGATACATCACCACTGTCAATGGCTACTTTCGGTCATCTCTCGGGAAAATGATCCAATGCCCTGTCACGGCACGGCTAATCGTCTGGAGGCATCACCCTTGTCAATGGCTTCATCTTATCCTCTCAGTGAAAATGGTCAACGCACCCTGTCACGGCACGGCTATTCATCTGTCGGTTCTCGATCATGCTGGAATAGGATTTACTATCCTTTTGCGTCTGTCACTAACGCCCTGCAATCGCGAGTTAGGAGCTCGTCACAGTCATTCATTCATTGAATCCTACTCGGAATACCACAGACAAGGTTTAGACTTTCCTGATTCTCTTGAATGCCGCCATCATTCTAGCTTACACCACGAAGATTCTGGTTAGGAGATCTAAGAGATACTCATTCAGTCGAAGGTAGAACGGAAGTGGTTGTCAGGCACGCGTTCATAGGGAATGATGATGATTGTCACGTTCATCACATTCAGATTGAAGTACGAATGAATATCTTGGAAGCGAAACAAGATGAATTGAATAGAAAACAGTAGTACTTTGCATTAATCTTTGAGGAACAGCAGAGCTCCACACCTTAATCTATGGAGTGCAGAAACTCTGCCGTTGAAAATACATAAGTGAAATGTCCAGGCATGGCCGAATGGCCAGCCCCTCTAAAACGTGATCAATAGTCTCCTAAGATGAACAATGGATTAAAACTGAGACCAAAAATGTCTAATACAATAGTAAAAGGTCCTATTTATAATAAACTAGTCACTAGTGTTTACATGAGTAAGTAATTGATGCATAAATCCACTTCCGGGGCCCACTTGGTGTGTGCTTGGGCTGGGCTTGAGTGTTGCACGTGTAGAGGTCCTTCTTGGAGTTGAACGCCAGCTTTTGTGCCAGTTTGGGCGTTCAACTCTGGTTTTGGCTCCTTTTCTGGCGCTGGACGCCAGATTTGGGTAGAAAGCTGGCGTTGAACGCCAGTTTACGTCGTCTATTCTTGGCCAAAGTATGGACTATTATATATTGCTGGAAAGCCCTGGATGTCTACTTTCCAACGCAATTGAAAGCGCGCCATTTCAAGTTCTGTAGCTCCAGAAAATCCACTTTGAGTGCAGGGAGGTCAGAATCCAACAACATCAGTAGTCCTTCTTCAACCTCTGAATCTGATTTCTGCTCAAGTCCCTCAATTTCAGCCAGAAAATACCTGAAATCACAGAAAAATACACAAACTCATAGTAAAGTCCAGAAATGTGAATTTAACATAAAAACTAATGAAAACATCCCTAAAAGTAACTAGATTCTACTAAAAACATGCTAAAAACAATGTCAAAAAGCGTATAAATTATCCGCTCATCAAACACCAAACTTAAAATGCAATCATATGTCAATTTATTTGAATTAAAACTAAGCAAGTGAAACTGTTATTTGTTAAGTACAATCACCAAGTCAAGAATCTTTCATGAATAAAGCTCTCTTGGTGATGTATTAACAAACACAGTAAATAAGAAAACTAAAATGAAAGCATTTACAAACAGAAAAATGACTAAAGAAAGTGGAATGAAAAAGTGTCAAATTAAAAAAGAAAAATAAAACTGCAGAGGCATTATGATTATGCAGATAAGTAGTGTTGCTTGAATGAATTGCATAAAAAATAAGTGGCACACCAAACTTAGAATCTTGGTGTGTCACTTTCATTTTTGATTTGATGTAATCATCCAAAAAGATTGAAAACAATTTGTTGCAAGGCAACACCAAACTTAGAATGTAACCATATGCTAATTTATTAAAATTTAACAAAGCAGACAAAGAAATTAAACGAAGCGAATAAAAGAAATATTACCTACGGTTGACATGTTCTTCACTTTCTTCCTCTTCTTCCAATTTGTTAAGAGGAATGACCTCAAGGGAGGAGAGGATTCAGCTATTGCCCCCTGTCTTGGTCTATCCTCAGCAAGCTTTCTTTTGTTAATAGCTTGATTGAGCTTGCTTGCTGGATCAGGGGGAGGATTGCTTGTAGTTGACCTTTTCCTCTTCATGAATATTGTCCTTTGTAGCTTGGTCACAATCCTCTTCTCGGTGCTTTTGTTAATTGCCTTCACTTCCTTGAATCTAAGTCTTGGTGGTTGTGTGATTGTTGGAGTTTTGTCTTCATCAAGAGTTCCTTGCAATGGTGGTTCAATGAGCCCTTCCTCTATGCATTTCTCTGCTTCCATTGAGTGTGATTTCTCTTGAGTGTCTTCCTCCATTTCTTCTTCATGATTTTCCATTAATTCCTTTGGGAGGGAATCTTTATGTTCCATTGTCACCTCAAGTAGCTTTTGTGAATGTAGAATCCTTGGCTCATATTCCTCATCCTTCATTGCAATTTCACTTGACACAGGGACCTTTTGTTCTTGTTTTTCCACTTCTTCACCCACAAATTGGTCTTCATTCTCACTATTTGATGGTTCTAAGTTCCCCCTTGTTTGCTCTAAGGGCCCATTCATCTTCTTGAGGATGATTTTTTTCCAGGATTGGGGTTGTGTGTATCTTTTCATGAGTTTTCTATGTATTTCAATGGCTTGAAGGTAATCCACATCTGCTGGTTCAAGAGATGAAGGTTGAGAATAATTTTGGTGACATGGATGTGTTGCGGTGAAGTTGTGTTGAGGGGTGTGGAATGAGTTGTGTGATTGATGGGATGACTTGTATGGATTTTGGAGGAAACTTTGTGTTGAGGCATAATCAAGTGATGAAGAACTTTCAAATGAGAAACTGGGACGTGAGGGTGGATGCTCTTTCATTCCTTGGTGATACTCCCAGCCACCATTAGAATAATGACTTGAATCATTTTGTGGTGGTGGAAAGTATCCCATATGATTCTCTTGCTCATCTTGTGTCTCTGAAGCAAATCTCCATGGATTGGAGTGCTCAGAATTTGTATTTTCTTGGTGATATTCCCAGCCATCATTAGAGATTGGTGATGGTGGGTAATATCCCATAAATTTTGTTTGATCATAAGATGAGTTGAACTCCATTTGAATTTTGGGAAACACAACACCAAGGAAAATTGAAATTACTCATATCAGAGATGAGAATTTCTTAGTGAGGCAAAAACTCAAACACCTTGGTTTCAATCTAAAACAGAGAACAAAAATAAAGAAAATGCTTGATCTAGACTTCTCACCCACTTAATCATTGTTAATCTTTGCCAATCCCCGGCAACGGCGCCAAAAACTTGATACGCAAAAATTAGAGTATTAACGCGCAACCAACAAGTATACCGGGTCGTATCAAGTAATAAAACTCACTAAGAGTGAGGTCGATCCCACGGAGATTGGTGGATTAAGCAACTTTAGTTAAATGGTATATTTAGTCAAGCAGACATGGTTTTGATTTCATGAGATTTGTGATTTTTAAACATAATTGCAAAAATTTAAATGGAAAGGAATTTAAAAAACTAGAATAGAGAAAGAAAATGAAAGTGAATAATTGAAACTTAAAGTGTAAGAAACTTAAATGACATGGAAAATAAATTGCAAGAAAGTAAAGATTGCAGAATTTTAAAGAGCAAAAGAGTAAATTGCAAGAAATAGAGAAACAGAATGTAAATGGCAAGAATAATAAATTGCAAGAATGTAGAGGGGAACTGGGTAGTGAGTATTCAAAGAACTAAAGAACAAAAGAGATGAGAATTAATGATGGAAGGATCATTAGGGATCAGAGATGTGAATTGTCATGAATTGACTTTGCTCATCTCCTTCTCAATCATGGGTATAGATCCATGGCGGATTGTGAATAATTGAATCCCAATCTATTGGCAATTCAATTTCTCTCAACACAATCAATTGCCACTCTCGTGATCTAATTGGTCATGAGAAGAGGTGAAGTTCAATTTCTAATCCAAAGCCACACAACTTCCAGAATCTCAACTAAGGGAGGTTACATCTCACATACCAACCCAAAATGTATTGATCAAAGAAATCATGAAAGGATAACTCTAAACTGAATTATATAGATTCTTTCTCAAGTTCACCATATAATTCATCTAGACTCAACCCTTCTCTCGAATGTAACTGAATCTGTGAAGAACAAGAGTTTCTCCTTGGATGAACCACTTGAATTGAGAAGGAAAAGAATAGTTGTCAACCCATTCAAAAAATAGAGTTCCTCCCCCTAATGAAGGTGGGGTTTAGTGAATCATAGCTCTAAATTCAACAATAAATGTAAAAGTAGAATTAAAATTGAGTAGTGAAGAAATGAAGAGTGAAGAAGAAGTTCTTAGAAAAACTGAAATTCAAAATTGCTTCCAAAAGTCTCTCCTAATGATCTCTGTGTAAAAGTATCTAATAAATTTCTAAAAAAGTAAAAAATGCAAAAGTGTAGGAAGTAAAAAGCCTCCAGCAGTCCTCTCTTAAAGTACAAAACTCTACTCTATTTATACTACTCCTAAAACTCATTTGGATATCTTCAATTGGGTTAGCAGTGTGGGCTTTATCCTTGTTGAATATTGGCTCAATGGAGGAAGTGTTGCCAAACAGAGGAAACAGAGCTCATTCTTCTCGCTTCTGGCCCAATGGTCTGGTGTTACTGGCAAACACGCCAACTTTATGCACGTTGGCAACGTGCCCAAGAATTTCCTGGGCTGGGAACTTGGTGCTTGGGCGTTGCCAGCCCAAGTTGTTGCCAAACACTTTGCCCTTTCTGCCTTTTTGAACTCAAAGCAGCAAGAAGCCAAGAAAGGAACATCTGACAGAGGATGACCAAACCACTGCCCAAAATCCCTCTAAGGACAGCAGGAGCCCAGAGAGAAATGATTCTGGCGTTCAAATGCCAGAAAAGGGTAAGAAGTTGGCGTTAAACGCCCAGTGGATGGCCAATTCTGGCGTTCAAATACCAGAAAAGGGTGGCAATCTAGTGTTGAACGCCCAAAAAGCACCCAGTTCTGGCGTTCAAACGCCAATAAGGGATCAGACACCTGCAAGTGCTGATAACAACCCCATTAAGCAGGTTTCTCCAGCCACTTATGTAGGAAATAAACCTGCAGCAACTAAGGTTGATGAATATAAAGCCAAGATGCCTTATCCTCATAAACTCCGCCAAGTGAAACAGGATAAACAATTTGCCTGCTTTGCAGACTATCTCAGGACTCTTAAAATAAAGATTTTGTTTGCAGAGGCACTTGAGCAAATACCCTCTTATGCTAAGTTCATAAAAGAGATCTTAAGTCATAAAAATGATTGGAGAGAAACTGAAAAAGTTTTCCTCACTGAAGAATGCAGTGCAGTCATTCTAAAAAGCTTACCAAAGAAGCTTAAAGATCCCGGAAGCTTTATGATACCATGCACATTAGAGGATGCTTGTACCAAGACAGCTCTATGTGATCTTGGGGCAAGTATCAACCTGATACCTGCATCCACTATCAGAAAGCTTTGGTTTGACTAAAGAAGTCAAACCAACCCAAATATGTCTCCAACTTGCTGATGGCTCCATTAAAATTCCATCAGGCGTAATTGAGGACATGATTGTTAAGGTTGGGCCATTTTCCTTTCCCACTGACTTTGTAGTACTGAAAATGGAGGAGCACAAAAGTGCAACTCTCATTCTAGGAAGACCTTTCCTAGCAACTGGACGAACCCTCATTGACGTCCAAAAAGGGGAGATAACCCTGAGAGTCAATGAGAATGAGTTTAAGTTGAATGCTGTCAAAGCTATGCAGCATCCAGACATATCAAAAGACTGCATGAGCGCTGATATTATTGACTCCCTGGTGGAAGAGGTCAATATGACTGAGAGTCTTGAATCAGAGCTAGAGGACATTTTTAAAGATGTTCAGCCTGATCTGGAGGAACCAGAGAAAATAGAAAAACCTCTGAAAACTCCCCAGAAAGAGGAGAAGCCTCTTAAACCCGAGCTCAAACCACTACCACCATCCCTGAAATATGCATTTTTGGGAGAAGATGACACTTTTCCGGTAATCATAAGCTCTGCTTTAGAGCCACAGGAAGAGAAAGCACTAATTCAGGTGCTGAGGACACACAAGACAGCTCTTAGGTGGTCCATAAGTGATCTCAAGGGCATTAGCCCAGCCAGATGTATGCATAAGATCCTATTGGAGGACAATGCTAAGCCAGTGGTTCAACCACAGAGGCGGCTGAATCCAGCCATGAAGGAGGTGGTGCAGAAAAAGGTCACTAAGTTCTAGAGGATGGGATTATTTATCCTATTTCTGATAGCCCCTGGGTGAGCCCTGTCCAAGTTGTCCCCAAGAAAGGAGGTATGACAGTGGTTCATAATGAAAGGAATGAACTGGTTCCCACAAGAATAATTACAGGGTGGCATATGTGTATTAACTACAGAAGGCTCAATACAGCCACCAGAAAGGATCATTTTCCTTTACCATTCATAGGCCAGATGCTAGAGAGACTAGCAGGTCATGAATACTACTACTTTTTGGATGGCTATTTAGGTTACAAATAAATTGCAGTAGATCTGTAGAACCTATGCACAATTACTCAAGAGGGGGGGGGTGAATTGAGTATTGCAATAACAATGAATCTTTTTGCGAAAGTTAAAGACAATATACAAAAGTGTTATTGTACTAGTATTTTTCCAAGAGCTTAACTCAATTGCTAAGCATTTATAAGGAGCTTTTACTTTCCAATAGACACCAACTCAAATAAATTGATCAAGCTTTTCACCAATCGGACTTAAGCCATTCCTTAAGTACTTACGAAGCTACTTTTCGATCACAATTTATTTGCTCAAAGGTAAAAGACAATAATATTGAAGAGATGAGTTTGGAGAGATGCAAACGCTATTTAGAGTGGTTCGGCACAATCCTTGTCCTACGTCCACTTTCTTTCTCAATCGCTATTGAGAAGTTCCACTATTGCCAAGCTTCAAGGTGCTCGCGCAAAACCTTTTACAATCCGAGTCCTTAGTTTCTAACACCTCACGGTATATGATCACCACTCGTATACTAACCCACTCCACTTAGATATACCTTCTCTAAGATTTGCCTTGAGTACTTAGTATACTTCTTTGGTATCCTCACCGACTATAGTGTTTATAACTCTTGACTCAACCTTGGAGATCACACTCCAATTTACAAAGTGTTACAAGAAAACAATTCTCAAAGAATTGTTGAGATGAAATGAGTACTCTCTAGAAGAGTGTATGATTACAAGTTTAGCACTATTGAACCAATTGATATTGCTCTCTCAAATTGTGTATTATAACACCTTAAAAATGTGTAGAATGAAAGAATATGAACAAGATAGTTTGCAAATACTCACGTATATGAAATAAGGCTTCAATCCATCTACTTATAGACTTCCCAAACCTTAGAAACGTTGGGGAGTTAATGGGATGGAGCCGTTTTGTTAAAACTAGCCATTTTTTATGTTTTTGAATCATTTGCATCGATGCATAACACTTTGCATCGATGCAAATGTGTCTTTGAAGCTGAAATTTGAATTTTCATCTAGGTTGCATCGATGCAAACATCTTTGCATCGATGCAACAAGTCGTTGCATGCTTTGCATCGATGCAAGATGAGTGTGCATCGATGCAAACCTTAAAGAATGGCTTAAAATCACTTCAAAATACTTAGGATTGATCTCAAACTTGTTGGAGTCAATTCCTATGCTTTTGTACCTTTGAAAACAAGTTTTTAAATCATTTGGCTAGCATCGAATTGCAAGATGTGCATCAAAACATTTTGTGAGTGTGTGTTGAGAGATTTAGCAATTGGTTCTTAACAAGAAGTTACCTAAGTCCTAAGACACTATACTTGTCTTCAAATGTTGTGGACTTAAGTTTCTTGTTGTTGTTGTGTTGCTTTCAACTTTTCATTCCTCAACGTTGAATGTTGGTTGATCTTTCAATATGCTTGTTCATTCAAGTTGTTTGTTGGTTTGTCTTTCATGTCGTTTGTTGGTTTGTCATTCATCAAAACCTACGAATACAAACTTCGCATACAAGCAACATGATTTACAATTTCCCCTTTTTTGATAATGACAAACCAATTTTGAGGATATGCATTTATAAATGATTTTGAAAGCAACAATAATGCACTTTGTTTTATAGAAAGCTTTGGAGAAGACTTCAAAAAAAAATTTTGCAGGAGTTCCCCCTAAATATGTGCATTTGTTCCCTTAAAGGGCGTTTATCAAAGAAAACGATTTAGATATCAAAAGTTTTTGCTTAGCGGAAGTCTTTTTGAAATCATTGTTTCGCAAACTTATTTCTTCTTTTCAAATCCTCAAACTTCTTCTTTTTCAAAAGTTCAAAACTTCAAATATCCTCAAACTTTTCTTCCCCCTTTTGACATTATCAAAAAGAAAGGAGTTTGAAATGTGTCATAGAAGCATGCATAAAACAATGAATTTTTTTAAGTTCAATATCTCTATTAATCTCAAGGATGAGATATTCCCCCTTTCAAAAAGAATTTGATTTCCTCTTTTTATATATAACAAGCATGCATAATTCCCCCTAAAGAAGTGAAATATATCAAGACATGCACATTAACTTAAAATAGGGGTACCAAGCCTATTTTGAGTTATTCACCAAATAAGCATACAAGCATTAATCATTAAACAAAATTATGAAGGAAATATCAAAGTATTTAAACCATAATAGAAATCCTTAGCTTACTAGGAGTTAGTTTAACAATTCATATAATCAAATAAACATAATATAAACTTCAATTTGTTGATCCTCCATTGTTTATAATCTTCAAATTCTTCAATCTACCTCAAGATTAATCACTCATTCATCAACTCATAAACCTACAAAACAATGGCTAATTGGATATCTCCAATGCTTAAGTTAGTAAGAGATACAAAAATAGCAATATAAATACAATGAATTCAAACAAATCATATTAGATTAGAATCCAAGATACCAAGTTCATTTCGGATGTTAAAAAAACTTTCTTTACATAAAGGTTTAGTGAAGATGTCCGCTAGTTGTTTACTAGTTTCGACAAATTCAATAACCACATCACCCTTTTCAACATGGTCTCTTATGAAGTGATGTCTAATCTCAATATGCTTGGTTCTTGAATGTTGAACCGGATTCTTGGTTAAATTTATTGCACTAGTATTATCACATTTGATAGGAATGTGATCAAGCATGAGTCCATAGTCCACAAGTTGTTGTTTCATCCATAAAATTTGGGCGCAACAACTACCGGCGGCTACATACTCGGCTTCGGCGGTAGATAAGGCTACACTTACTTGTTTCTTACTATGCCATGAAACAAGAGAGTTTCCTAGCAAGTGACAAGTGCCGCTAGTGCTTTTCCTATCCAATTTGCAACCGGCAAAATCGGAATCGGAATAACCAATCAAATCACAAGTGGATCCTTTCGGATACCACAATCCAACATTTAATGTTCCTATGAGATACTTCATAATCCTTTTCACCGCACTTAAGTGAGATTCCTTAGGATTAGCTTGGTATCTTGCACACATGCATACACTAAACATGATATCTGGCCTACTTGCCGTTAGATAAAGTAATGATCCTATCATGCCTCTATACTTCTTTACATCTATGTTTTTACCTTGTTCATCTTTGTCAAGGTAGCAAGTAGTGCTCATTGGTGTGTCCATTGCCTTAGCATTGTCCATTCCAAATCTTTTGAGCAATTCCTTGCAATATTTGGTTTGGCCAACGAAAGTTCCTTCTTTTCCTTGTTTGATTTGAAGACCAAGGAAGAAGTTGAGTTCGCCCATCATGGACATTTCAAATTCACTTTGCATGAGGTTTGAGAAAAACTTGCAAAGTGATTCGTTAGTTGAACCAAATATTATGTCATCAACGTAAACTTGTACCAAAAGGATATTTTTGTTTTCAATCATGATAAATAAAGTTGTATCAACCTTCCCTCTTCTAAAACCCTTTTCTATTAAAAACTTGCTCAAACGTTCATACCAAGCTCTTGGAGCTTGTTTAAGACCATAAAGAGCTTTCTTGAGTTTAAAAACATGATTAGGATTTTCATAATCCTCAAAACCGGGAGGTTGTTCAACATATACTTCTTCTTGAATGAAACCATTAAGAAAGGCACTCTTAACATCCATTTGATAAAGTTTGAAGTTATAAGAGGATGCAAAAGCAAGTAACATCCTAATAGCTTCTAATCTAGCTACGGGAGCATAAGTTTCGTCATAATCAATGCCTTCCTCTTGATTATAACCTTTAGCTACCAATCTAGCTTTGTTTCTAACAATTGTACCATTTTCATCGAGTTTATTTCTAAAAACCCATTTTGTTCCTACAATTGTTTGATTACTTGGTTTAGGCACCAATTCCCAAACGTCATTTCGTTTGAATTGGTTAAGCTCCTCTTGCATTGCCATAGCCCAATGTTCATCATCAATTGCGGACTCAATGGTAGATGGTTCAATTTGAGAAACAAAAGCACTATATGTAAATAAATTTCTAAAAGTAGATCGAGTTGTTACCCCTTTCGAAACATTACCAATGACGTTGTCTAGAGGATGATCCTTTGAAGTACGCCAGTCCTTTGGAAGTGCATTTATTTGTGCTTGTGATGGTTCAATTTCTTCAACTTGAACACTATCCTTTGTTGAGCTTGTAGAGGCTTCATTTAAATCTTTTTCTTTGTCTTCACCATTCAAATTTAGTGAATCAAAGTTTTCTACATTTTCATCAAAATCTTTTCTAGCACAAAAACGGTTAGTTTCATCAAAAGTGACATGAATACTTTCTTCCATAGTCATGATGCGTTTATTATATACTCTAAAAGCTTTGCTAGTTAAAGAGTAGCCTAAGAAGATTCCTTCATTAGCCTTAGCATCAAATTTGCCTAAGTTATCTTTTCCATTATTTAGAATAAAGCATTTACAGCCAAAGACGTGAAGGTGGGAAATATTTGGCTTTCTTCCTTTGTACAATTCGTACGGTGTTTTCTTAAGAATAGGTCGAATGATAATCCTATTCATAACATAACACGCGGTACTAACCGCATCCGCCCAAAAGTACTTAGGAATATTAGCCTCATTGAGCATAGTTCTCGCCATTTCTTCTAAATGACGATTTTTCCTTTCAACCACACCATTTTGTTGTGGTGTTCTAGGAGAGGAAAAATTATGCTCAATGCCATTTTCTTCACAAAAAGTTTCAAAAAGATTGTTTTCAAATTCTCCACCATGATCACTTCTAATAGATGATATATGCAAATTCTTTTCATTTTGAATAACATTGGCTAATCTTTTGAATGCTCGAAATGCATCACTCTTGTTTGCTAGGAACAAGGTCCATGTAAATCGAGAGTAATCATCAACAATAACTAAAGCATAGTAATTGCCACCAAAGCTCATAGTCCTAGAAGGACCAAATAAATCCATGTGCAAAAGTTGTAATGGCCTTGTTGTTGAAACAATGTTTTTGGATTTAAAAGAGGCCTTTACTTGTTTTCCCTTTTGACATGCGTCGCAAAGGACGTCTTTTTCAAAACGTAGCTTTGGTAAGCCAATTACTAACTCTTTAGAGACCAACTTGCCAAGATGGTCCATGTTAGCATGAGCTACTCTACGATGCCATAACCAAGTTTTATCATTTTTACTAACAAGGCATTTCACATCATTTGAGGAAACTTCATCTAGATTAATCATGTATACATTGTCAACACGGTGCCCAATTAGCACAATTTCATTAGTGTCTTGCCTTTTTATCAAACAACATTTTGAATCAAAGGTGACTAAGTTTCCTTTGTCACAAAGTTGGCTAACACTAATGAGATTATGTTTCAGACCTTTGACAAGTATAACATTATCTATGGAGGTAGAAGAATTTTTACCAACTTTTCCAACGCCGATTACTTTGCCGGTGTTGTTGTCTCCATAGATCACGTTTCCTCCGTTTGTAGGTTCTATTGCGGTGAACTTTGATTCATCGCCAGTCATGTGTTTGGAGCATCCACTATCAACATACCAATTTGTATCCTTAGCTCCAACACGTACCTACAAAACAATTAAAATTGGGATTTAGGTACCCAAGTGAATTTGGGTCCTTGATGATTAGTATGAGCATAATGCCCATAAGGTGCCCATCTCGTATCTTGACTACGAAAGTTTATATGTTTAATTCTAGTAAAGCATACGGGTGCTATATGACCTACTTTATTACAATAATGACATATGACATTTGGATTATGCATCCTATGCATGTTTCTAAATGGTTGCCTAGGTTGTTTCCTAAATGCAACATCTTTTGATCTATATGCATTGTGATTATAATTTCTAAATGAAGCATGTTGAGGAAGATGTTTAAAGGCTTCATTCCTTTTAGGCATGCTTTCCTTTTGGGCTTGCGGTTGCCTAATAGGAGTTTTAGTATTTTTAAATTTTCCTTTTTCAAAACCTAAACCTTCCTTATTATGAACATGCTTTTGGTTTTTCAACATTTTATCTAAGTTCTTTGAAGATTCATTGAACTTAGCTAAAGTGTTCTTAAGATTTGTAATTTCATTTTCATGCATTTTACAAGATTTGTATGGATCACTACTTGTGCTACACTTATCTTTTCCAAGATTGATATTCTCGTTTTTCAACATCTCATTTTGTTTTAAAAGATCCATATTCTTTTTCTTTAGGAGAGAATAATCTTGGGTAAGTTTTGTGTACACCTCAAGTAAGGCATCATATTCATCTTGTAAATTAAAAGAAGTGGAGTTGTCATTACTAACCTTTTCTTCGCTTGCCATTAAGCAAAGATTTGCAACCTCGTCGTCATCGGAGTCGGATTCATCCTCGTTCTCCCATGATATGTATGCTTTCTCCTTCTTCTTAAATTTCTTGTTTTTGTCCTCCTTTTGAAGTTTTGGACAATTGGGTTTAATGTGTCCAACTTCTCCACACTCATAGCATTTTGGTACCTTTGTTTTGCTCTTGAAGTTTTTCTTCATTGCAAACTTATTGAATCTTTTTAATAAGAGTGCAAATTCTTCATCTCTTTCTTCTTCATTATCATCACTCTCTTCTTGTAGTGATGTTGTTTTAAGGGCGAGACTTTTCTTCTTGCTTTCTTCACCTTTTTGTCTATTTAGCATAGTCATTTCATAGGTGAGAAGATTACCTCGTAGTTGATCAAATGTAAGTTGATCATAGAGCCTTCCTTCCACAATGGCGTTCACTTTGGAGTTCCATTTTGGTGTAAGGCTTGTAAGCACCTTGGTCACAATTTGTTTATCATTGTATTTTGTGCCATGCATGCTTAGGTTGTTGAAGATCTTGGAGAGTCTTTCAAGAGCTTCTTCAATGCTCTCTTCATCTTTCATTTTAAAATTTTCCCATTCATGAACCAACATAAATACCTTTGATTCTTTAACGTGGTCGGTTCCTTCGTAAGTGATTTGGAGTTTATCCCAAATCTCTTTAGCGGTTTCACATGTAGAGATCTTCATATAATCATGCTCGTTAAGTGCACAATGAATGAAGTTGATGGCTTTATCATTCATTGCCACTTTCTTCCAATCATCGTCACTATATTCATTTTCTCCTTTCGGTACTTGCTTTAAGACGGAGACTTCTCCTTCTTTAGCGCTTGTTGTCTTTGTTGGAATGTGATTTCCATTCTCAATCACTTTCCAAATTCTCACATCTTGAGAACGGATCCAAATTCTCATCTTATTTTTCCAATAAGAGTAATTTGTTCCGCTAAAAAGAGGAGGTCTAGCGGTTGAGTTACCTTTACTAGTGTTGTTGTTGTTAAAGCTTGTGCTTGCCATGATCTTTTCCCTTAAACGGTTAAGTCTTTCAAAGGGTTAAGCTCTGATGCCACTTGTAGAACCTATGCACAATTACTCAAGAGGGGGGGGGGTGAATTGAGTATTGCAACAACAATGAATCTTTTTGCGAAAGTTAAAGACAATATACAAAAGTGTTATTGTACTAGTATTTTTCCAAGAGCTTAACTCAATTGCTAAGCATTTATAAGGAGCTTTTACTTTCCAATAGACACCAACTCAAATAAATTGATCAAGATTTTCACCAATCGGACTTAAGCCATTCCTTAAGTACTTACGAAGCTACTTTTCGATCACAATTTATTTGCTCAAAGGTAAAAGACAATAATATTGAAGAGATGAGTTTGGAGAGATGCAAACGCTATTTAGAGTGGTTCGGCACAATCCTTGTCCTACGTCCACTTTCTTTCTCAATCGCTATTGAGAAGTTCCACTATTGCCAAGCTTCAAGGTGCTCGCGCAAAACCTTTTACAATCCGAGTCCTTAGTTTCTAACACCTCACGGTATATGATCACCACTCGTATACTAACCCACTCCACTTAGATATACCTTCTCTAAGATTTGCCTTGAGTACTTAGTATACTTCTTTGGTATCCTCACCGACTATAGTGTTTATAACTCTTGACTCAACCTTGGAGATCACACTCCAATTTACAAAGTGTTACAAGAAAACAATTCTCAAAGAATTGTTGAGATGAAATGAGTACTCTCTAGAAGAATGTATGATTACAAGTTTAGCACTATTGAACCAATTGATATTGCTCTCTCAAATTGTGTATTATAACACCTTAAAAATGTGTAGAATGAAAGAATATGAACAAGATAGGTTGCAAATACTCACGTATATGAAATAAGGCTTCAATCCATCTACTTATAGACTTCCCAAACCTTAGAAACGTTGGGGAGTTAATGGGATGGAGCCGTTTTGTTAAAACTAGCCGTTTTTTATGTTTTTGAATCATTTGCATCGATGCATAACACTTTGCATCGATGCAAATGTGTCTTTGAAGCTGAAATTTGAATTTTCAGCTAGGTTGCATCGATGCAAACATCTTTGCATCGATGCAACAAGTCGTTGCATGCTTTGCATCGATGCAAGATGAGTGTGCATCGATGCAAACCTTAAAGAATGGCTTAAAATCACTTCAAAATACTTAGGATTGATCTCAAACTTGTTGGAGTCAATTCCTATGCTTTTGTACCTTTGAAAACAAGTTTTTAAATCATTTGGCTAGCATCGAATTGCAAGATGTGCATCAAAACATTTTGTGAGTGTGTGTTGAGAGATTTAGCAATTGGTTCTTAACAAGAAGTTACCTAAGTCCTAAGACACTATACTTGTCTTCAAATGTTGTGGACTTGAGTTTCTTGTTGTTGTTGTGTTGCTTTCAACTTTTCATTCCTCAACGTTGAATGTTGGTTGATCTTTCAATATGCTTGTTCATTCAAGTTGTTTGTTGGTTTGTCTTTCATGTCGTTTGTTGGTTTGTCATTCATCAAAACCTACGAATACAAACTTCGCATACAAGCAACATGATTTACAAGATCCTCAGGACCAAGAGAAAACAGCATTCGCATGTCCATCTTGAGTATTTGCCTACAAAAGGATGCCATTTGGTCTGTGCAATGCACCTGCAACCTTTCAGAGGTGCATGCTCTCTATCTTCTCTGATATGGTAGAGAAATTTTTGGAAGTCTTCATGGATGACTTTTCAGTATTTGGAGACTCATTCAGCTCCTGTCTTGACCATCTAGCACTTGTTCTAAAAAGGTGCCAAGAGACTAACCTGGTTTTAAACTGGGAGAAATGTCACTTTATGGTGACTGAAGGAATTGTCCTTGGACATAGAATTTCGAACAAGGGAATAGAGGTGGATCAAGCTAAGGTAGAGGTAATTGAAAAATTACCACCACCTGCCAATGTTAAGGCAATCAGAAGCTTTCTGGGGCATGCAGGATTCTATAGGAGGTTTATAAATGATTTTTCAAAAATTGCAAAACCTCTGAGCAATCTGCTAGCTGCTGATACACCATTTATCTTTGACACAGAGTGTTTGCAGGCCTTTGATACTTTGAAAGCTAAGCTGGTCACAGTACCAGTCATTTCTACACCAGACTGGACATTACCATTCGAACTAATGTGTGATGCTAGTGACCATGCCATTGGTGCAGTATTGGGACAAAAGCATGACAAGCTTCTGCATGTCATTTATTATGCTAGCCGTGTTTTAAATGACGTGCAGAAGAATTACACAACCACAGAAAAGGAGTTGCTTGCAGTGGTTTATGCCATTGACAAGTTCAGATCTTATCTAGTAGGATCAAAAGTGATTGTGTACACTGACCATGCTGCTCTAAAATATCTCCTCACAAAGCAGGATTCAAAACCCAGACTCATAAGATGGGTGTTGATTCTGCAAGAGTTTGATATAGAAATAAGAGACAGAAAAGGGACAGAGAACCAAGTAGCTGATCACCTATCCCGAATAGAACCAGTAGCAGGAGCATCTCTCCCTCCTACTAAGATCTCTAAAACCTTTCCGGATGAGCAACTCTTTGCCATTCAAAAAGTACCGTGGTTTGCAGACATTGCAAACTATAAAGATGTGAGATTCATACCCAAAGAGTACAGTAGGCAGCAAACAAAAAAATTGGTTTCTGATGCAAAGTACTACTTGTGGGATGAACCATATCTCTTTAAGAGATGTGCAGACGGAATAATCCATAGATGTGTGCCTAGAGAAGAGGCACAGAAGATCCTATGGCATTGCCATAGATCACAATATAGAGGACATTTCGGAGGTGAGCAAACAGCCACAAAGGTTCTCCAATGTGGCGTCTACTGGCCTACTCTCTATAGAGACTCCCGAGAATTTGTACGTAACTGTGACAGTTGCCAGAGAGCTGGTAATCTACCTCACAGTTATGCCATGCCTCAGCAAGGGATCTTAGAGATTGAGTTGTTTGATGTATGGGGTATTGACTTCATGGGGCCTTTCCCACTATCATATTCAAACACTTATATTCTGGTGGCAGTAGACTATGTATCTAAATGGGTAGAGGGAATTGCAACACCTACTAAAGATACTAAGATAGTGATGAAGTTCCTCCAGAAGCATATCTTCAGCAGGTTCGGTATTCCTAGGGTATTGATCAGTGATGGAGGCACTCATTTCTGTAATAAACACTTGACTCTGCTCTGATCCGATATGGAATTAACCATAAAGTGGCAACTCCATATCATCCACAGACAAATGGGCAGGCTGAAGTCTCAAATAGAGAACTAAAATAAATCCTGGAACGGACTGTAAGTACCCGTAGAAGGGAATGGGCAAGAAGTCTGGATGATGCTCTGTGGGCATACAGAACCGCATTCAAAACTCCCATAGGGACCCCTCCATACCAGCTTGTGTATGGAAAAGCCTGTCATCTGCCAGTGGAACTGGAACACAAGGCCTACTGGGCAACCAGATTCCTAAACCTTGATGCTAAGGTAGCTGGAGAGAAAATATTACTCCAGTTGAATGAGCTGGAGGAGTTCAGACTCAATGCTTTCGAAAATGATAAAATTTACAAGGAGAAAGCAAAAAGGTGGCATGATAGAAAGCTGTCATCTAGAGTCTTTGAGCCAGGACAGAAGGTTCTGCTGTTTAACTCTAAGCTCAGATTGTTCCTTGGGAAATTGAAATCCCAGTGGAAGGGACCATATGTGATTACAAGTGTGTCACCATATGGATATGTGTAGCTTCAGGATATTGACTCTGACAAAAAGTTCATTGTTAATGGACAGAGAGTCAAGCATTATCTTGAAGGCAATGTTGAGCAAGAATGTTCAAGACTGAGACTAGATTAAAGCTCAGTAATGTCAAGCTATTGACAGTAAAGAAGTGCTTATTGGGAGGCAACCCAATCTTATTTATCTATGCTAATTAATTTTTTATTTCATTTTCCATTGTTATTTTATATTTCTTTAGGTTGATGATCATGTGGAGTCATAAAAATAGCTGCAGAATTAAAGCGGAATCAAAAACAGCATTAAAAATAGCACACCCTGGAGGACAAGCTTACTGGCGTTTAAAGGCCAGTAAGGATAACGGAATGGGCATTTAACGCCCATGCAGGCAGCATTCTGGGCGTTAAACGCTAGAAATGGCAGCATTCTGAGCGTTCAGAAAAATGCCCAGTAAAGAAGGATTCCTGACGATTAACGCCAGCCAGAGTATCTGGCTGGGCGTTAAACGCCCAAAGAGGCAGACAAATGGGCGTTAAACGCCAGAATGGATAGCATTTTGGGCGTTTAATGCCAGGATGACACAAGGGAGGTAATTTTGTTTCCAATTCGATTTTTTTTAATTTTTCATGTTTTAATTCATAATTTTTTGCATCAAACATATTTTAAATGTTCATCTTTCAATTTCTATTTCCAAAAATTAATAATCTTTCCAATTCTTTTTAATTCTTTTTCAATTCTTTTCAATTCCTTCCAAAATGTTTTCAAAACTTACATATCTTTTCAAATTCTTTTCAACTCTTTTTAATTTTTCTTGTATACAGTAATAAGTTTTCAAAATTAATTGCATCATTCTTCTTCTACTCCCTTCTATCTTATTTTGCTCGAGGACGAGCAAAGCTTTTAAGTTTGGTGTGGAAAAACTCAGCTTTTTACTTTCCATAATCACTAATGGCACCTAAGGCTGGAGAAACCTCTAGGAAGAGGAAAGGGAAGGCAGTTGCTTCCAACTCGAGTCATGGGAGATAGAGAGATTCATCTCGAAAGCCCGTCACTAGAAAGAGGATGGAGCAAACAAGAGAGCCCACTCATGGACCTCAACAAGAGCATGAGGAAGTCCCTCATCAAGAAATCCCTGAGATGCCTCAAGGGATGCATTTCCCTCCACACAACTATTGGGAGCAACTCAACACCTCTTTAGGAGAATTGAGTCCCAACATGGAGAAACTAAGATTGGAGCACCAAGAGCACTCCATCATCCTCCATGGAATTAGAGAGGACCAAAAGGCCATGAGAGAGGAGCAACAAAGGCAAGGAAGAGACATAGAGGAGCTCAAGAACTCCATTGGATCTTCAAGAGGAAGAACTAGCCGCCGTCACTAAGGTGGACCCGTTCTTTAATTTCCTTGTTCTTATTTTTCTATTTTCGGTTTTTATGCTTTATGTTTTAACTATGTGTGTGTCTTCATTACATGATCATTAGTGTTTAGTGTCTATGTCTTAAAGCTATGAATGTTCTATGAATCCTTCACCTTTCTTAAATGAAAAATGTTTTCTGAAAAAGAAAAAAAAGTACATAAATTTCGAATTCTATCTTGAAAATAGTTTAATTATTTTGATGTGGTGGCAATACTTTTTGTTTTCTGAATGAATGCTTGAACAGTGCATATTTTTGATAGTGAAGTTTATGAATGTTAAAATTATTGGCTCTTGAAAGAATAATGAAAAAGAGAAATGTTATTGATAATCTAAAAAATCATAAAATTGATTCTTGAATCAAGAAAAAGCAGTGAAAAACACAAAGCTTGCGAAAAAAAAAAAAGAAGAGAACACAGAGAGAACAAAAAAAAAAGAGAAAGAAAAAGAAAGAGCAAGCAGAAAAAGCCAATAGCTCTTTAAACCAAAAGGCAAGAGCAAAAAGCCAATAACCCTTTAAACTAAAAGGCAAGGGTAAAAAAGATCCAAGGCTTTGAGCATTAATGGATAGGAGGGCCCAAAAGAATAAAATCCTGGCCTAAGCTGCTAAATCAAGCTGTCCCTAACCATGTGCTTGTGTCATGAAGGTCCAAGTGAAAATCTTGAGACTGAGTGGTTAAAGTCGTGATCCAAATAAAAAAGAGTGTGCTTAAGAACTCTGGGCACCTCTAACTGGGAACTCTAGCAAAGCTGAGTCACAATCTAAAAAGGTTCACCCAGTTATGTGTCTGTGGCATTTATGTATCCGGTGGTAATACTGGAAAACAAAATGCTTAGGGTCACGGCCAAGACTCATAAAGTAGCTGTCTTCAAGAATCAACATACTAAACTAGGAGAATCAATAACACTATCTGAATTCTGAGTTCCTATGGATACCAATCATTCTGAACTTCAAAGGATAAAGTGAGATGCCAAAACTGTTCAGAAGCAAAAAGCTACTAGTCCCGCTCATCTATTTAGAACTAAGCTTTATTGATATTTTGAAATTTATTGTATTTTCTCTTCTTTTTATCCTATTTTGTTTTTGGTTTCTTGGGGACAAGCAACAATTTAAGTTTGGTGTTGTGATGAGCGGATAATTTATACGCTTTTTGGCATTGTTTTTACATAGTTTTTAGTATGTTTTAGTTACTTTTTATTATATTTTTATTAGTTTTTATGCAAAAATCACATTTCTAGACTTTACAATGAGTTTGTGTATTTTTTTTTTGTAATTTCAGGTATTTTCTGGCTGAAATTAATGGACCTGAGCAAAAATCTGATTCAGAGGCTGAGAAAGGACTGCAGATGTTGTTGGATTCTGACCCTCCTGCACTCGAAGTGGATTTTCTGGAGCTACAGAAGCCCAGTTGGCCCGCTCTTAATTGTGTTAGAAATTAGACTTCTTGGGCTTTCCAGCAATATATAATAGTTCATACTTTCCCCAAGATTTGATGGTCCAAACTGGCGTTCAACGCCAGCCAAAGACCCTTTTTTGGCGTAAAACGCCAGAACTGGCACTAGAACTGGAGTTAAACGCCCAAACTGGCATCCAAGCTGGCATTTAGCTCCAGAAAAGACCTATGCACGTGTAAAGCTCAATGCTCACCCCAAGCACACACCAAGTGGGCCTCGGAAGTGGATTTCTGCACTCTCTGCAAGTAGTTACTCATTTTCTGTAAACCTAAGTTACTAGTTAAGTATAAAAACTACTTTTAGAGATTCATTTGGTAACTTATGACATTTTTTACATCTCATATTGTATCTTCTACAGCATGAGTTTCTAAACCCCATAGGTGGGGGTGAGGAGCTCTGCTGTGTTTCAATGGATTATTGCAATTACTATTGTTTTCTTTTCGATCCGGCTTGATTCTATTCTAAGATACTCACTCGTACTTCAATATAAAGAATATGATGATCTGTGACACTCATCATCATTCTTAACTTTATGAACGCGTGCTTGACAACCACTCCCGTTCTATCTAAGCTCAACATAGTCATTGGGCGACAGCTTGAGTGCGTATCTCTTGGGTCTCTGATCCACGGATTTGACTTGCCTCTCCTGACAATAGAGCATTCGAATCTGTGAGATTATAACCTTCGTGGTAGAGGCTAGAACCAATTGGCAGCATTTCTGATATCCGAAAAGTCTAAACCTTGTCTGTGATATTCCGAGTAGGATCTGGGATGGGATGACTATGACGAGCTTCAAACTCATAAATGTTGGGCGTAGTGACAGTGTGCAAAAGGATAAAGAGATCCTATTCCGACACAAGTAAGAACCGACAGATTATTAGCCGTGCGGTAGCTGTGCCTGGTATTTTTCATCCGAGACAAGAGATCCGACAGTTGATTAGCCGTACAGAAACCGTACCTGGACCATTTTCACTGAGAGGATGGATGGTAGCCATTGACAATGGTGATCCACCAACATACAGCTTGCCATGGAAGGAAGCCATGCATGTTTGGAGAAGAAGACAGTAGGAAAGCAGAGATTCAAACGACAGAGCATCTCCGGAACCTCAACCTGTTCCTCATTACTGAATCACAAGTATCATTCATTTCATGTTATTTACTTTTCATTAACAAAATCATTTTTATCGTTAATCTCCTGACTAAGACTTACAAGATAACCATAGCTTGCTTTAAGCCGGCAATCTCCGTGGGATCGACCCTTACTCACGTAAGATATTACTTGGACGACCCTGTGCACTTGCTGGTTAGTTGTGCGGAGTTGTAAAGGTGTGATTGCAATTCCGTGCACCAATATGCATAAAGGAGGTAGTGCATATAATTAAAGTGATAGATGCATGAACAAGTGCCTAACTATATTCACATTTTCACATAGGAATATAAAATACCCAATTTCCTAAACATGTATTCTCCAATTTAATTTCTCCACACTTAATTCATGTACACCTCACTAGTCTAGGCTAATCAAGGATTCAAATTAGGGACTTTTTTTTGTTTTCCGCTTAGAGTTAGTAATGTGCTAAAATAACGAATAAATGGGGTAAAACGGCTCAACATTGGGTTGCAACGGGAATGATAGGATAAGGCCATATGGGTATGTGAGCTAAGTGAAACAAGGCCTTAATCACATAAGTGTATGCATACATCAAACAATGGAAATATAGAATCAAGCAAGACAAAGATCACAATTTTAGAGAGAACAACACACACCAAAATAAAACAAAGGTTAACAGATGCAACCAATCAAATAGGTTCAAATTCTCACTGGTTTTGTGTGTTCGAGCTCTAAAACCATGTTCCAAAATAAATTTCTTCAGGCAAGTTCAACAAAAAATTTTAATTCAAATTAGTGAAATGCTATAAAATAGTGTCTTGAAAAAGAATTTATCACTTCAACCAAGTAGTACCTAAATGCAAGCAATTAACTACTCATGCAAGTTATCCTATCTATCAAAAGAGAATTAAAATATTGGTGTTGAGAGAGGGTTGTTACCTTCGGGAGTCAGTTACCGACCTCCCCACACTTAATGCTTGGCACGGTTCTCCGTGCCGTTAGTGATCCGCAAGGTGTGTCCGGGATCGCCACTTCCAATGGCCAAATGATGGGGGGATAGGGGTGCTCCGTGTTCATAGCTTGATCGCTTGCATTGCCATCACTGGAAGTAGAGTCCGAAGTGTCGGGTTCCTCTGGAGGTGGGTGAGTGAAACTAACACTACAAGAAAACCAGGATTTTGCTACGCTTTTAAAGCGTGGAAAAAAGTTGAAAAAAGCGTAGCGATAGCTTTTCGCCACGCTTTTTGAGCTACCGGCATGCTTTTGAAAGGGTCACAACTGCTAGCGTGCCGGTTGCTCTATCGCCACGCTTTTGTTGACCTATGGCCACGCTTTTTCTATCACCATGCTTTTATCTATTGCCACGCTTTTAAGCGTGGCTGTATGTGAAAGATATCGGTACGATTTTAAAGCGTACCAATGGCTGGAGATACGGCTACACTTTTAAAGCATGCCAACAGCGAGAGATATCGCTACGCTTTAAAGCGTGCCAGAAGCAAAAGATATGGCTACGCTTTTAAAGCGTGCCAGTAGCAAGAGATATGGCTACGCTTTAAAAGCGTGCCAGTAGCAAGAGATATGGCTACGCTTTTAAAGTATAGCTGTTAATGACTGTTGTACAATATCACTACGCTTTTAAAGCGTAGCTATAACTTTGTTCAGGTTCTATTGTTCTTTTTCTAATCTTTGTAATAAAATCTTATAAAATTCATAGATAATTGTAAAATTTATACAATGACCATTAATTTTAAATCAACTAATCCAATCTTTCTAAACTTGTCACCAAATATAGTGTGATTGATCACATGACATGCTCTAACAAAATACCAAAAATCAAAATCATTACAACAACTATTACATTATCTACTTCCTTTACATATTATTACATAAGAGAAAAAATTTTAGAATCAATAAGAAGTTACAAAAGAGACCACTAGTTTTTACCCAAGCTAACGAAGATTCTAAGCAAGCTACCATCCTTGAATTACATATTACTAATCCAGGAGCCATCATTTCAATCCACCTGGATCATATACCAAACGCAATGCCATGCAGCTCTTGAGAAAATAAGAGCCATCATTTCAATCCACCTGAAGAAAATAGATAATCTTCCTTCAAGTCTAGGAAAGTAAAGAGAAAGCCAATTGAATTACTTATTATCGAAACTTTACCTGGTACAAGGAGGAGCAGTGCTGCTCAAATCACAACCTCCAATTTTGTATGTCCTTCTTGCAAGCACAACAACCAAAAGTATGTAAGAACATGATTGTAAGTATATGCATCTTCAAAAGCTTGCCGTTAAGCTATGCTTTTTTTCTATTTAATTTTCTCTATTTACAACATTGATTCCGTTGTAAACTACACATAAAAAAATAAAAAAAATAAAAAAAGAAGTGAAATAAAGTAAGAAAATTAAAAAAAACCTCTGAGTAATTATTTATCAAACAACTAATATACTATTGGATATATGACTCCACAGTCTGCAGTTTACCATTACCAATCATGTCAAACAAATAAATAATGCACACCTATATCAACTAGGGCACAAACTTGGAAATGTGTGTTTAACCTGAAAGCAGCAAATTGTTCGTAGCTCCCACCCCCACCAGATAAACCCCTTTTTAATCATCAATCAAAAGCATGGATATGAAACTAGAATAGTTATGTATAACTTATTTCAATTAACTCTAGAATTCGTTCATATCTTTTCACTTACTACACTGAAGAGTAGTTCTCTCTCCACAAATCATATCTTAGGGAACTTAATACACAAATGTATGAAGCTGCCAACACTTATTTTAATTTTAAATTTAAGAAAAAAAAAGACATGTATTTACAGTGAGAACTGGACCAATTGTCAAGTCCTCTAGCTTTTTTCTCTCAGAAAGACCTTTCAATTTGGATACCAAGGAAGTCGAAGCCTGATGAGCGGATAATTTATATGCTTTTTGGCATTGTTTTTAGTATGTTTTTAGTATATTTTAGTTAGTTTTTATTATGTTTTTATTAGTTTTTAAATAAAAATCACTCTTCTGGACTTTACTATAAGTTTGTGTGTTTTTCTATGATTTCAGGTATTTTCTGGCTGAAATTGAGGGACCTGAGCAAAAATCTGATTCAGAGGCTGAAAAAGGACTGCAGATGCTGTTGGATTCTGACCTCCCTGCACTCAAAGTAAATTTTCTAGAGATAAAGAAGCTCAATTGGCACGCTCTTAATTGCGTTGGAAAGTAGACATCCTGGGCTTTCCAGCAATATATAATAGTCCATAGTTTGCCTGAGATTTGATGGCCCAAACAGGCGTTCCAAGTCAGCTAAAGAATTCTAGCGTTTAACGCCAGAACTGGCACAAAAGCTGGAGTTAAACGCCCAAACTGGCACAAAAGCTGGCGTTTAACTCCAAGAAAAGTCTCTACACATGGGAGCTTCAATGCTCAGCCCAAGCACACACCAAGTGGGTCCGGAAGAAGATTTATGCATTAATTACTCATTTCTGTAACCCTAGGCTACTAGTTTTCTATAAATAGGACCTTTTGCTATTGTATTTTCATCTTTGGATTATCTTTTGATCCTTTGATCACGATTTAGAGGCTGGCCTCTCGGCCATGCCTAGACCTTGTTCTTATGTATTTTCAACGGTGGAGTTTCTACACACCATAGATTAAGGTGTGGAGCTCTACTGTTCTTCATGAATTAATACAAGTACTATTGTTTTTCTATTCAACTCAAGTCTATTTCTTCTCCAAGATATTCATTCGCACCCAAGAACATGATGAATGTGATGATTATGTGACACTCATCACTATTCTCACCTATGAATGCGTGCCTGACAACCACTTCCGTTATACATGCAAACAAGCTTGAATGTGTATCTCTTGGGTTTCTAATCTAAGATTAGAACCTTCGTGGTATAGGCTAGAATTATTGGCGGCCATTCCTGAGATCCAAAATGTCTAAACCTTGTCTGTGGTATTCTGAGTAGGATCTGGGAAGGGATGATTGTGACGAGCTTCAAACTCGCAAGTGTTGGGCGTGTGACAGACACAAAAGGATCAATGGATCCTATTCCAACATGATCGAGAATCGACAGATGATTAGCCATGCGGTGACAGCGTGCGTAGAACATTTTCACTGAGAGGACGGGAAGTAGCCATTGACAACGGTGATGCCCAACATAAAGCTTGCCATAGAAAAGAGTATGAATGATTAGAAGAAGGCAATAGGAAAGCAGAGGTTCAAGAGGAACAAAGCGTCTTCATATGCTTATCTGAAATTCCTACCAATGAATTACATAAGTATCTCTATCTTTACTTTATGTTTTATTTATCTTTTAATTATCAATCCTCCATAACCATTTGAATCCGCCTGACTGAGATTTACAAGATGACCATAGCCTACTTCAAGCCGACAGTCTCCGTGGGATCGACCTTTACTCACGTAAGGTATTACTTGGACGACCCAGTGTACTTGCTGGTTAGTTGTGAGGAATTGTGACAAAGTGTGATTCACGTTTGAGAGCTCCAAGTCTTTGGCGCCATTGTTGATGATCACAATTTTGTGCACCAAGTTTTTGGCGCCGTTGCCGGGAATTGTTCGAGTTTGGACAACTGACGGTACATCTTGTTGCTTAGATTAGGTAATTTTACTTTTTATTTTCGAAAATTTTTTTTTTTAAAAAAAATACAAAAAAAAATTTCTCTATTTTGTTCTTCAGAGTTTTTAAAAATGAATTCTAGAGTTTCATGATGATTTGTTGAAGTCTGGCTGGCTGTGAAGCCATGTCTAATCTTTTGGACCGAGGTTTCAACTTATCATCACAAGAGCTTGTTGATTTCTATCAATTTTGCTGTTGTGAGCAATGATGTGCTAAAGCTTGGCTGGCCATTGGCCATGTCTAGTGTTTTGGACTGGAGCTTTCACTGAAAGCTTGGCTGGCTAGTAAGCCATGTCTAATTCCTGGACCGGAGTCTTAGACTAACATTGCAATGATTCCTGGAATTCTTATTAAAAATTTTGAATCCCTTTATTTTCTTTTCCACTCAATTTTCAAAAAACCACAAAAAAATTTATAAAATCATAAAAATAAAAAATATTTTATGTTTCTTGTTTGAGTCTAGTGTCAATTTTTAAGTTTGGTGTCAATTGCATGATTTCTTCTTCTTGCATTTTTCGAATATATACATATTGTTCTTCATTGATCTTCAAGTTGTTCTTGATGATTTCATTGCTCTGATCTTTAAATTCTCTTGTTTTGTGTGTTTTGTTGTTTCTCATATGCATTCTCAATTTGTTAGTGTCTCTTATATGAAAATTTTTAAGTTTGATGTCCTGCATGCATTGTTTGTTTGATTTGAGTTTCCTAAGATTAGTTGTATTTTGATTGTTTCTCATCATTGAAAAATTCAAAAAAAATTTTCAAAACTATGTCTTTTCAAGTCAATAATACAGAGAATTGAAGATTCAGAACTTCAGCAGAGGAATCAAACAGAAAAAGCTGGGCATTCAAAACGCCCAGTAAAGAAGTAAAACTGACATCCTGGCTGGCGTTTAACGCCCAAAAGGGTAGCATTTTGGGCGTTAAATGCCAGAATGGATACCATTCTGGGCGTTTAACGCCAGAAGGACACTAGAGGGAAGATTTTGTGTTTAATTCAAATCTTTTTCAAATTTTCATAATTTTTCAAAATCAAATCTTTTTCAAATCATATCTTTTCAATCATATCTCTTCAAAATCAATTTCTTTCCATTTTTTTTATTATTATTATTTTTGAAAATCCTTGCTATAATTAATGATTTACTTCAAAATTTTCAAGTTGTTACTTGCCTATTAAGAAAGGATCAAATTTTAAATTTTAAAATCATATCTTTTAATTTCTTGTTAGTCAAGTAATCAACTTTAATTTTAAAAACTTTCTTTTTTTTAAATTGATTTTCAATCATATCTTATCAATCATATCTTTTCAACCACATCTTTTTCAAAATTTACTCTCAATCATATCTTTTTGATTTCTAATTTCAAAATCTTTTTCAAAAATCACTTAATTTCTTTCCCAATCTTAATTTTCAAAAATCTCAATCAAATTTTCAAATTTCTTTTTATTATTTCAAAATCTTTTTAATTTATTTTCGAAAATTCTTTCCTTCTTCTCACATCCTTCTATTTAAGGGACTAACACTCCTCTTCAAGGTGTAATTCGAACTCTATCCCTCTTGATAAGTTTGAATTCTCTTCTATCTACCTCCTCCTTCTATTCTTCTTTTCCTCTGGCACCTCAAGGAATCTCTATACTGTGACATAGAGGATTTCCTACTTTCTTGTTCTCTTCTCTTTCATATGAGCAGCAGCAAAGATAAAGGCATACTTATTCAAGCTGATCCTGAACCTGAAAGGACCTTGAAGAGAAAGCTAAGAGAAGCTAAAGCATAATTCTCTCTAGAGGCCTAACAGAGCTTTTCAAAGAAGAAGAAACAATGGCAGCTGAAAACAACAATGCCAACAATGCAAGGAAGGTGCTTGGTGACTTTACTGCACCTACTCCCGGCTTCTATGGGAGAAGCATTTCAATCCCTGCCATTGGAGCAAAGAACTTTGAACTTAAGCCTCAATTAGTTTCTCTAATGCAACAGAATTGCAAGTTTCATGGACTTCCATTGGAAGATCCTCATAAGTTCTTAGCTGAATTCTTACAAATCTGTGACACTGTCAAGACCAATGGGGTTGACCCTGAAGTCTACAGACTTATGCTCTTTCCTTTTGTTGTAAGAGACAGAGCTAGGACATGGTTGGACTCACAACCTAAAGAAAGCCTGAACTCTTGGGAAAAGCTAGTCAATGCCTTCTTGGCAAAGTTCTTTCCACCTCAAAAATTGAGTAAGCTTAGAGTGGAAGTCCAAACCTTCAGACAGAAGGAAGGTGAATCCCTCTATGAAGCTTGGGAAAGATACAAGAAATTGATCAGAAGATGCCCTTCTGACATGCTTTTAGAATGGAGTATCATAGGAATCTTCTATGATGGTCTATCTGAACTGTCCAAGATGTCATTGGACAGCTTTGCTGGAGGATCTCTTCATCTGAAGAAGACGCCTGCAGAAGCTCAGGAACTCATTGAAATGGTTGCAAATAACCAATTCATGTACACTTCTGAAAGGAATCCTTTGAATAATGGGACAACTCAGAAGAAAGGAGTTCTTGAGATTGATACTCTGAATGCCATATTGGCTCAGAATAAAATATTGACCCAACAAGTCAATATGATTTCTCAGAGTCTGTCTGGAATGCAAGCAGCAACAGGCAGTACTAAGGAAGCTTCCTCTGAAGAAGAAGCTTATGATCTTGAGAACCCAGCAATGGAAGAGGTGAATTACATGGGAGAACCCTATGGAAACACCTACAATCCTTCATGGAGAAATCATCCAAATCTCTCATGGAAGGATCAACAGAGACCTCAACAAGGTTTCAACAACAATAATGGTGGAAGAAACAGGTTTAGCAATAGCAAGCCTTTTCCATCATCTTCTCAGCAACAGACAGAGAATTCTAAGCAGAGCCACTCTGACTTAGCAACCATTGTCTCTGATCTAATCAAAACCACTCAAAGTTTCATGATTGAAACAAAGTCCTCCATTAGAAATTTGGAGGCACAAGTGGGTCAGCTGAGTAAGAAAATTACTGAACTCCCTCCTAGTACTCTCCCAAGCAATACAGAAGAGAATCCAAAAAGAGAGTACAAGGCCATAACCACAACCCACACGGCCGAACCTGGAGAGGAGGAAGAGGCAGTGATCTCCACTGAGGAAGACCTCAATGGACGTCCACTGGCCTCCATGGAGTTCCCTGATGAGGAACCATGGGAATCTGAGGCTCACACAGAGACCATAGAGATTCCATTGAATTTACTTCTGCCATTCATGAGCTCTGATGAGTATTCTTCCTCTGAAGAGGATGAAGATGTTACTGAAGAGCAAGTTGCTAAGTACCTTGGAGCAATCATGAAGCTAAATGCCAAGTTGTTTGGTAATGAGACTTGGGAGGATGAACCTCCGTTGCTCATCAAAGAACTGGATGACTTGACTAGGCAGAAATTACCTCTGAAGAGACAAGACCCTGGAAAATTCTCAATCCTTTGTACCATAGGCACCATGACCTTTGAGAAGGCTCTGTGTGACCTAGGGTCAAGTATAAACCTTATGCCTCTCTCTGTAATGGAGAAGCTAGGGATCATTGAGGTACAAGCTGCTAGAATCTCACTAGAGATAGCAGACCCTTCCTAGCCACAGCAAAAGCTGTGATTGATGTTGACAGAGGATAATTGATCATTCAAGTGAATGAAGACTCCCTTGTGTTTAAAGCTCAAGAATATCCCTCTGTAACCATGGAGAGGAAGCATGAAGAGCTTCTCTCAATACAGAGACAAACAGAGCCCCCACAGTCAAACTCTAAGTTTGGTGTTGGGAGGCCACAACCAAACTTTAAGTTTGGTGTTGAACCCCCATATTCAAACTCTAAGTTTGATGTTGGGAGGTTCCAACATTGCTCTGAACATTTGTAAGGCTCCATGAGAGCCCACTGTCAAGCTATTGACATTAAAGAAGCGCTTGTTGGGAGGCAACCCAATCTTTAATTATCTATGTTAAATTTCTATTTTCTTTTGTTATTTTATGTTTTCTGTAGGTTGATGATCATGTGAAGTCACAAAAACAATTGAAAAAGCAAAAACAGAAGGAAAAACAGTATTAAAAACAAAACACCCTAGAGGAGAAACTTATTGGCATTTAAACGCCAGAAATGGGCACCAGACTGGCATTTAACGCCAGAAAAGGGCAAGAAGCTGGTGCTAAACGCCAGAAATGGGCAGCAGCCTAGCATTTAACGCCAGGATTGGCAGAAAGGGGCATTTTTGCACGCCATTTGGTGCAGGGATGATATATCCTTGACACCTCAGGATCTGTGGACCCCACAGGATCCCCACCTACCCCACCTCTCTCTCTATTCTTCACCCATTCACCAATCACCTATATACCTCTTCCCCAAAAACCCCTCGCCTATCAAATCCTACCCTCTTCTCTATAATCTCTTCATCAATCCACATCCATCCATCATAAAACCCCACCTACCTCACCATTCAAATTCAAAACGCTTTCCCTCCCAAACCCACCCTATATGGCTGAACCCAAACCCTCTCTCCACCCCTATATAAACCCATCTTCACTCTTTCATTTTCACACAACATAAACACTACTTTTCCCCCTTGGCCGAAACACCAACCCACCTCCATCTCCTCCATTTCTTCTTATTCTACTCTCTTCTTTCTTCTTTTGCTCGAGGACGAGCAAATCTTCTAAGTTTGGTGTGGTAAAAGCATTGCTTTTTGTTTTTCCATAACCATTTATGGCACCAAAGGCCAGAGAAACCTCTAGAAAGAGGAAAGGGAAGGCAAAAGCTTCCACCTCCGAGTCATGGGAGATGGAGAGATTCCTCTCAAGGGTGCATCAAGACCACTTCTATAAAGTTGTGGCCGAGAAGAAGGTGATCCTCGAGGTCCCTTTTAAGCTCAAAAAGGGCGAATATCCGGAGATCCGACATGAGATCCGAAGAAGAGGTTGGGAAGTTCTCACCAACCCCATTCAACAAGTCGGGATCTTAATGGTTCAAGAGTTCTATGCCAATGCATGGATCACCAAGAACCATGATCAAAGTGTGAACTCGGGCCCTAAGAATTGGCTTACAATGGTTCGGGGGAAATACTTAGATTTTAATCCGGAAAATGTAAGGTTGGCATCAACTTTGATCAAAGGTTGGACCAAGTCCTCATGGACATCTGTGAAGAGGGCGCCCAATGGAAGAGAGATTCAAGAGGAAAGCCGGTTCAACTAAGAAGGCATGACCTCAAGTCAGTGGCTAGGGGATGTTGGAGTTCATCCAACGCTCGATCATTCCCACTAGCAACCGGTCTGAAGTTACTATAGATCGGGCTATCATGATTCATAGCATCATGATTAGAGAGGAAGTAGAAGTTCATGAGGTTATATCCCAAGAACTCTACAAGGTGGCGGACAAGTCCTCTACTTCGGCAAGGTTAGCCTTCCCTCATCTCATTTGTCACCTCTGCAATTCGGTTGGAATTGACATAGAGGGAGACATTCTCATTGATGAGGACAAGCCCATCACTAAGAAAAGGATAGAGCAAATAAGAGAACCTCACCAAGAGCATGAGGAATTTCCTCATCATGAAATCCCTGAGATGCCTCAAGGGATGCAATTTCCTCCACAAAACTATTGGGAGCAAATCAACACATCCTTGGGAGAATTAAGTTCCAACATGGGACAACTAAGGGTGGAGCACCAAGAGCATTCCATCCTCCTCCATGAAGTTAGAGAAGACCAAAGAACCATGAGAGAGGAGCAACAAAGGCAAGGAAGAGACATTGAGGAGCTCAAGCACTCCATAAGATCTTCAAGAGGAAGAACAAGCCGCCATCACTAAGGTGGACCCCTTCTTTAATTTCCTTGTTCTTTATTTTCCTGTTTTTTGAATTTTTATGCTTATGTTTATCTATGTTTGTGTCTTTATTACATGATCATTAGTGTCTTAGAGTCTATGCCTTAAAGTTATGAATGTCCTATGAATCCATCACCTTTCTTAAATAAAGAGTGTTTTAATTGAAAAAGAAAAAGAAGTACATGAATTTCGGATTTTAAAACAATTTAATTATTTTGATGTGGTGGCAATACTCTTGTTTTCTGAATGAATGCTTGAACAGTGCATATTTTTGAATTTGATTGTTTATGAATGTTAAAATTGTTGGCCCTTGAAAGAATGATAGAAAAAGGAGAAATGTTATTTGATAATCTGAAAAATCATAAAATTAATTCTTGAAGCAAGAAAAAGCAGTGAAAAGCTTGCAGAAAAAAAAAAGAAGAAAAAAAGAAGCAAAAAAAATAATAATAAAAGAAAGAGAAAGAAAAAGAAAAGCAAGAAGAAAAAGCCAATACCCCTTTAAACCAAAAGGCAAGGGTGATAAAAAGGATCCAAGGCTTTGAGCATCAGTGGATAGGAGGGTCCACAGGAATAAAATCCTGGCCTAAGCGGCTAAACCAAGCTGTCCCTAACCATGTGCTTGTGGCGTGAAGGTGTCAAGTGAAAACTTGAGACTGAGCGGTTAAAGTCGTGGTCCAAAGCAAAAAGAGTGTGCTTAAGAGCTCTGGACACCTCTAATTGGGGACTCTAGCAAAGCTGAGTCACAATCTGAAAAGGTTCACCCAGTTATATGTCTGTGGCATTTATGTATCCGGTGGTAATACTGGAAAATAAAATGCTTAGGGTCACGGCCAAGACTCATAAAGTAGCTGTGTTCAAAAATCAACATACTTAACTAGGAGAATCAATAACACTATCTGGATTCTGAGTTTCCTATAGAAGCCAATCATTCTGAACTTCAAAGGATAAAGTGAGATGCCAAAACTGTTCAGAAGCAAAAAGCTAATAGCCCCGCTCATCTAATTAATACTGATCTTCATATATGTTTTTGGAATTCATTCTATATTCTCTTCTTTTTATCCTATTTGATTTTTAGTTGCTTGGGGACAAGCAACAATTTAAGTTTGGTGTTGTGATGAGCGGATAATTTATACGCTTTTTGGCATTGTTTTTAGTATGTTTTTAGTATATTTTAGTTAGTTTTTATTATGTTTTTATTAGTTTTTAAATAAAAATCACTCTTCTGGACTTTACTATAGGTTTGTGTGTTTTTCTGTGATTTCAGGTATTTTCTGGCTGAAATTGAGGGACCTGAGCAAAACTCTGATTTAGAGGCTGAAAAAGGACTGCAGATGCTGTTGGATTCTGACCTCCCTGCACTCGAAGTGGATTTTCTGGAGCTACAAAACCCCAATTGGTGCCCTCTCAATTGCGTTGGAAAGTAGACATCCTGGACTTTTCAGAAATATATAATAGTTTATACTTTGCCCGAGATTTGATGGCCCAAACAGGCATTCCAAGTCAGCTCAAGAATTCTGGCGTTTAACGCCAGAACTGGCACAAAAGCTAGAGTTAAACGCCCAAACTGGCACAAAAGCTGGCGTTTAACTCCATGAAAAGTCTCTACACATGGGAGCTTCAATGCTCAGCCCAAGAACACACCAAGTGGGCCCGGAAGAAGATTTATGCATTAATTACTCATTTTTGTAACCCTAGGCTACTAGTTATCTATAAATAGGACCTTTTGCTATTGTATTTTCATCTTTGGATTATCTTTTGATCCTTTGATCATGTTTTGGTGGCTGGCCTCTCGGCCATGCCTAGACCTTGTTCTTATGTATTTTCAACGGTGGAGTTTATACACACCATAGATTAAGGTGTGGAGCTCTGCTGTTCTTCATGAATTAATACAAGTACTATTGTTTTTCTATTCAACTCAAGTCTATTTCTTCTCTAAGATATTCATTCGCACCCAAGAACATGATGAATGTGATGATTATGTGACACTCATTACCATTCTCACCTATGAACGCGTGCCTGACAACCACTTCCGTTCTACATGCAAACAAGCTTGAATGTGTATCTCTTGGGTTTCTAATCTAAGATTAGAACCTTCGTGGTATAGGCTAGAATTATTGGCGGCCATTCCTGAGATCCAGAACGTCTAAACCTTGTCTGTGGTATTCTGAGTAGGATCTGGGAAGGGATGACTGTGACGAGCTTCAAACTCGCGAGTGTTGGGCGTGTGACAGACGCAAAAGGATCAATGGATCCTATTCCAACATGATCGAGAACCGACAGATGATTAGTTGTGCGGTGACAGCGTGCGTAGAACATTTTCACTGAGAAGACAGGAAGTAGCCATTGACAACAGTGATGCCCAACATAAAGCTTGCCATGGAAAGGAGTATAAATGATTGGAAGAAGGCAATAGGAAAGCAGAGGTTCAAGAGGAACAAAGCATCTTCATACGCTTATCTGAAATTCCTACCAATGAATTACATAAGTATCTCTATCTTTACTTTATGTTTTATTTATCTTTTAATTATCAATCCTCCATAACCATTTGAATCCTCCAAGATGACCATAGCTTGCTTCAAGCCGACAGTCTCCGTGGGATCGACCCTTACTCACGTAAGGTATTACTTGGACGACCCAGTGCACTTGCTGGTTAGTTGTACGGAATTGTGACAAAGTGTGATTCACGTTTGAGAGCTCTAAGTCTTTGGCGCCATTGTTGATGATCACAATTTCGTGCACCAAAGCCCAATTCTAAGCACAGTAAGTAACTGAAAAATCTCCAGAGCTGGTTGTGAAATCTCCACAGCAAGACCTTTTAGAAAGTTGAGGATCAAGTGTTGGTTGTGAAATCTCCAGCCCTTCACTTTTAATGATAGATATATAACTGAAAAATCATTTGAGAATCATTAAGATTTTGTAACATTATAGTAGTGCCCATTTAAAAAAAAATAAAATAGAAGTAATCTTCACCAATTTTGTTTTTAATTAAACAATCTAAGAGAACTAAACTATATTTTTTCTAATTTTCAGAAATCAGAGATGGTTTTCAACATTCTTATTTGGGTGGAACTCTTAAACTCCAAGGTCCTTATCCCAAAGGAAAATGTCCTCATCCTAAAACAAAAATCTGGGTGTAAGGAAACATAATACACATCTAAGACAATAAATAACAATTCCTAAAATAGAATCCACAAATTAGGTGGCTAAATTTTCTAAACTGCATTCACTAGGCCTTGTGAACCTTTTCCACATATGCCTGCAATCAAAAGCACAGGAATTGTAAGACAATCTAAAAAGGCTAATTGTAAGCAATTACTCATTTTTCATCAATTCTGGGACAACCCAACTTTGACAAGAGAGAATATCTAAAAGCACAATAGCAGATGTAGATTAAGAAACTAACACAAAGAAAAACACCACTGCTTGAACCATGTCCTCCTAGAATGTTCCTCCATTTGAGGGAAGAGAAAGAAAAATCCGTGTTCTTGCATAAGAGCACAGCACCATTGTTGCTCAGCTTCGCCAGCCTCAGAACTCTCAGGAAATCATGAAATTATATATATATATATATATATATATATATATATATATATATATATATGTATATATATATATATATATATATATATATATATGAATGCAATGCAAACATTTTATAAAGGATAATAATAAGAAGTAGAAGAAAAATACAAACGAGGGTATGAACAGCATGGAGATGGCAGATGAACCCTGAAAATAGAAGACGATGAACTCTGTCAAACATCAACTTTTAAAGGCCCCTGTTTTGAAGGGATAATATAAGATATTGAATTTGCTAATGTTAATATATGATTGGATAATAGTGTTACACCCTTTTATATTATTAGTGTACCAAAATCCAAAAAGCAAAAGTAAATATCTCCTAAAAAATATCAGGTTAGGAATTTGATAATCCATGGGACAAGTAAAACCTCATCTTAACTATATTAAACAGTAATGTGCTTTGATAAAGCATAAAAGCTATTCAGGCCTCTTAGTTAGCCATTGTTGTCCTTTTTATGACATGATTAAGGGTTTCTGGTACTATATGTCAAAATCCATCATTTCCATGTATTAACTTTATGGCTTGCTTCTCAGTATTGATAGCAAATGGCTTAACTAATTGAACATAAAACACAAACAAATGGATTCCAACTTATTCAATTTACACTGGGACGGTGGATTTCAACATAAACAATGGAAAGTTTTAGCAAGAGGTTGTTGAGAAATTATTTTTTGTCCTGCCTTATTTTTATCTGACTAATGATTTTCATGCCTACAAACACAGAATGGAGAACTATATTTGCAATAGCCAGAAAGAAATTGAAAAGAAAACTGTGCTCCCTAGAACACAATTGTGTCTTCAATGTGCATGTCTTATTATTATCTACCTGAATGTGTATATTCAGAAAATTACGAGTAATTCATTAATGGAAAAGATACATACTGAAAACTTTGACAAAGTAGCTTGAGCAGCCACATCTACAGCTTTGTTCTGATCTCCAAAACATTGGGAGGAAGAAAGAGATTTAGCATTTGAGAACTTCTTTCTTGCTTTGTCAGATTCTTGAATCTGATAAAGGACATGCACCAAAACAGAATATGAATCAACATGACATAAATCCATCAAAGAAGAAGCTTAGATACATATTTTACAGATGAAGCTATAGTTAAAGAAGTCAGCTGAGATAATAGTTAAATAAAGTCAACACATATTTGGATATATAACAACGCTGATGACAAATCATCTTATGCTAGCTTTTCAAGCATTTTTCACTTGTTTCATTAGGTTTTATGCACTTTCTTGCATTGTAAGTAAGTGATTTGGAGTGGATTTGCATAGTTTTATTGAATCAATCAACCATCCTTTATTTGACAATAAATCATGAGGTTTAAGCTAGAATTAGTTGGTTTTTGAATGAATTATAAACCTTGTAAATTTGGAGATACTTTGATTGGTTGTTTTAATTACTTGTAGGTGAAGAAAAGAAAGAAACAAGGAAAGCGTGCCTATTTAAGCGTGGCCCAAGGAAGGAAAAAGCGTTGCGTATCAAGAGGCCAAGGCATAGCGCTCATTAATTAAGCGTAGCTCTCTCTATTTGAGCGCTAGAGCAAAGGCTAAGGGAGCAAAGGCATGGCGCTAAGTGAACTCTCTTAACTGAGTGCCCAAGGAACCCAAGAAAATTAATAGCGCTCAGTTAACTAAGTTAACTTTATCAGGTTCCATTTAGAATAAAATGCAAGGCACAACTCCAAAATAGAGCCAACCAAGGTTCGAACCGTGCATATGAGGCATACAAGAAAGTGCTACAAGCAAGGAAAATCATGGCGCAGCACACAAAATGCATTCACCAAGGCTCGAAGGGGAAGCTTCCATTCAAAACAAAGAACGCTGCATGAAGTCTCTTCACTGAGCGCTACTTTGCATTGCTTGGCACAAGGGAAATTGGCTTCAAAATGAAGTAAGCAAGGCTCGAAGGTGGGGGCTCCCTCCAAATCAAAAGGGGCGCTGTGTTTAGTGAGTTAACTGAGCGCTACCTTGCACAAGAAATGGGCACAATTGGGAGCCACCATGACTCGAATTGGAGTCCCACTCAAGCATGTAAGCACTGCGTGAAATTAGTTCACTGAGCGCTATGAGCAAGGCTTGGACACAACAAAACAAGCCCAAAACACAAAGCAAAGGGAGCGCTATGTTAAGTTACATCACTAAGTGCTCCCCTGGAGGTGCCTTGGTCCATTTCCAACTTCAATAGCCATTTTGGATCCAATTCTTCACCAATTTGAAAAGCCCACTCCAAATTCCAAAGATAAAAAATAGAAAGTGTATAAATAGGACTTAGTTTGATTTAGAGAGGACCTTCCTTCATTTTTTTAGTTTTACCTTTTAGCTCAATTTTAGTTTTTACTTTAGCTTTCATTTTTGAATTTGGGAATTGGTATTGAGATCTGAGTTCTCTTTCTCTTTGTTTTTACTTCTGCATTTCTTACTTTCTATTTCTGAAATTTTGGATTGAGATTGAAGAAGTTCTGTTTCAATTCTTGATCTGAAATTCATCTTTGTTCTTCTTCTGCATAATTCTAATTTCATTTACTGTTTTTATTTCTCTTCTTCTGCAATTTTTGCTTTTCTGTTTTGGATCTTAAATTGAGATTGAAGAGCTTCATTGATTCAAATTCTGAGAATCATCTTCCACTCCTCCTCTCAATTGATCTAAGGATTGGGTTTTAATTTTCTCTACTGTTTTAAATTTCATTTTCCTTTGCAATTGTTTTCTGTTTGATCAAGGAAGGAATTGAGATCTAGATCTACTTTCTAGTCTCATTGATCCCCTGAGATCTTCAATTTCTCTTTTAGATTTCTCAATTGAGCTAAGTTTACTTTTTGTTTTGTTCTTCAAGCAATTTTACCTTTCTGTTTAGATTTTCTGCAACATTAGTTCATCTTCTACTTCTCTAATTTATTTCTCTTTACATTCTCTTGTTGAATTCTGAATCCCAGCTCCCACATCCCTTTACTATTCAAGCAATTTACATTTCTAGCACTCTAAGCTTCAGTCATTTACATTACTTGCACTTTAAGATTTAGCTCTTTTACTTTCTTGCACTTTAAGTTTCATGCAATTTACTCTTCTGCTCTTTATTTTTCTGTCAATTTCCCCTCTCCCTTTTATTTTCATGCAATTTAGCTTCTGCTATCCAAGTTTCACTCAAATCATCAACTATTTGCTTAACTAAATTCATCACCTAACTAAAATTGCTCAATCCATCAATCCCTGTGGGATCGACCTCACTCATGTGAGTAATTATTACTTGATACGACCCGGTACACTTGTCAGTGAGTTTTGTGTTAGATCATTTCCAACCCATCAAACGCGATTTACATATTGGATCTTAATTAATTACCTGCATTGCGTTAACAATAAGGTCTGAGAGAATGAAAAGAGTGCCTACAGGAAGAATAAAAACTGCTCTTAGGAACGCCATGTCCTTTTTTTTCTCAACCTGCCTCCAAATGCAATACACATTTAAATGACCTCTATTCCCTCAAGTCACATACCACTCGCTACACTAATTTCATAACAGTGCAGTCAACCAAAACCAACATACATAGCACAAAATGTTGCTTTAATTTCATATACAGGGAAATCAACCAAAACCAAAACCAAACACCTTGCATTTGACTTAACATCTTATTCAATGTGACTTTCTTCTAGGTCTGTTTTACTTCAACAATATTATTTAACATTATTTTTTAACTAATAGAACTGATATTTAATACATTACCAGCAGGGACGAAGGCGGAGGGACGAAAGGATTAAACATTATTTACAAAGGAACAAATAGTATTAAGTGTAAGAGAAAAAATTTACATAAATTAAGTCCATGAAAATTTCTTTCCCCTTATTTCAACTCTCAGGCCTCGTACCAAACCCACAGTTATAAAAATTTGCAGCTAACTTTGAATAAAATTGGTTAATTTAGCTGAAATTGCAATTGGATAGTGGTTATAAATAATCATAAAAGTCACAATGTTGATGAATTTATTGTAGCTTCAATCATGACACTACAATTACGTACCAGAATTTAAAACCAACTTTCAATCGTAGATCCAAAGCATGTTTATTTCATCCTTATAGTACCACCTTCTCTACTCAAACAAGAAAATTGAGTCCAGGGCATAACTTCAAGCACCTAATTAGCCAGATTCTTTAAAGACTCCATGTACCGTTTTGCCATATTTTCATTCTCTGCAACGAAACTTACGAACTCAATTTTAGCAATACAAAACGCGCAGAGGCGAACAAAATTCTCGATTCTGAAAAATTATTTTTTATTATTATTATTATTAAGAACCTCTTCTGAGAGTGATGCAAGTAGCTTCGAGTGATTCACGCATCTTCAACTCTCTAGCATGGTTAGATTGCAAGGACTGCATCTCCGAAATGCCGTTCTTAACATCTTGAAACACAAACCGAAATGTAAATCGACATTGAGGATTGAAAATTATTAACAACGAAGAAAGTATTGGAGGCAAAGCAGAAACCGCGAGGGATGAAGGGATTAAACACACCAACAGGGACGAAGGAGTAAAGCAGAAACAGCGAGGCAAACACGAGGCGGAGGCGCGGTGGACAGAACGTTAGCATCGCGATGAAAAGGAAGGCATGGTGGCCAGAGCAGGAAGACGGCAGGAGAGCACGAAACTACGACGACGCTGTTGGATGCTAGGGCAGAGGCGAGGAGGAGACGAGGCGGAGGCTAACGGCGCAGCAAGGATGATGCTGGTGACGGTGGGGATCTAATCTCATCCAGGGTAGCCATAGATCGATGAGAGTGATAGCGTAAGAGTTGAGAGTGAGAGAGTCTCAAAGAAGAGAGTCTCAATGAAGGGTGGGGAATTGTCGGCAAAGTTTTAGGTTAGGATTCAGGGGTTATTGGGTTTGGGGCGGGTTATTAGGTTTTTTCTTTTTTAAAACCTTTTGGCCACGATTTTAAAGCGTGCCAAAAAATACTAGGATATGGCAACACTTTATAAACGTTGCTATAGTGAAACCCTATTGCTACGCTTTCAAAACGTCCCTGTTTTTGTCTATGGCCATGCTTTTGAAGCGCAGCAGAAAAAAAAACGTGGCTGTATCTCTAATCAACTGCCATCCTTGCAAAAGCGTGGCTGTTGACCCTTTTCGCCACGCTTTTGAAGCGTGGCGAGAAAAAACTTGGCCGAATCTCTATTCAATTGCCACCCTCACAAAAGCGTGGCCATTGACCACTTTTGGCCACGCTTTTAAAGCATAGCAAAAAAAAGTGTGGCCATAGGCCTTTTTTCTTGTAGTGTAATAAGCTCCTTTAAGTAGTTGTATCGGCGCTTGTTGCGGCGCTTAATCTGCTCCATCCGCCGGCCGTGCCAGTCTAGCCTCTCCAAGATCTCAAGGACCAACTGGTTGTTGGATGGTCGTGGTGCATGGGGTGTTGATGGTGGTGGGCCAAAAGATGATGGGGCTTCCAAAGATGGGTTTTCATTCAGGCTCTTGGGTGGTACTTGTGGAATGATCCACTTTCCATGGGGGACCAATTCATCTACTGAGGGAATTTTACTCTTTACGTCATCTAGTTCGTGCGGAATGCCAACTGCAGATGCGAGTATCGTGACCAAGGCTGGGAAGGGAATGTAACCAGCCGTGTGAACTCGGCCCATGGCCCGGCAGAGGAGTCTAGGGATGTTGAATGGCCTCTCAGTCAAAATGTACCATACAAGCACGACCATATCCCCGGTGATAGAGGACTTATGAGTGCTCGGCCAGACATAGTGGGACATGATCTGTTGCCATAGACGAGCCTCATCTGTCAAATCATTAGCTGAAAGCCCCTTTGGGTTAACCTTGCTTTGCCCATAAATCCAAGTACTTCCGGGCTTAGCAATTACCTTAAGGACGGGGTCCCAATCAAAAGTATAACCTTTGCGGGTAATTTTCGCTTCATGGAATGCATCCAACCCTTCCGGATTTGGTGGGATGCCAAGCACTCGGTAAAGAGCATCTTCTGAAATAGGAACTTGCTTTCAACGCATGTAGATTGAGTCAAGGGTCGGAGAGTGGTAGTTAGCATAAAATTCGTCAACCCAAGACAAGTTGACTTCAATTGAATCTTGGTTCAAGAACCCCCAACATCTCTTCTTTATTCTATCCTCCACATATTGTATTAAATGGTCCGGTACAAAGAGGAGGTGCTTGCAGTGGAGATTTCGCTCCATAATATTAGCATGCATCCTTTCACAATAGCGGTTGGCGAATCGCGCTATATCCTTAGCAAGAATCTTCTTGTCTGAATCATCAATTCGAATATCCACTTTTGATTTCTTAGAAGGCTGCCGATTTGTGGGTGACTTTGGTGCTTGCCTTTTGGAAACCATTTTCTTAGAGGATTTTTCCTTTCCTTTCGCAGTTGTCATACTGAAAATAAGGGAAGAGGAGAATTGTGAATAAACAAGTAAAGATAGTGAAGAATGCATTAATAAGATAAGTGTAGTGAAAAAGTAGCAAAGAATGCAAGAATACAAGAAAAGTTAAAGTAAGGGTTCATTGAAACTTTTTCACAAACATGTGGTGTGCATTGTATTATGCAACAAGCAAGTGGATAAAACCAACATATATCACCATGAAAAGAAGAAAAAATTATATCCAATAGAGCAAGTACCACCAAACAATCCAATGAATTTATAAAAGGAATAGTGATCCAACACCAATTGCAAACATACAATAAATTGAAAAGAAAATAACTAAGACTAAGCAATAAATAAGAAAATAAGCAACAAAAAGAAAAATATCTTAGTGAGATGTAACTAAATTAAATGAAAATAGAAAAGATAATTATTGAAGAATGAAACCTTAAATGCAAGAGAAAGTAGTGGTAAGTGGAAGTAATGAAAGAATATGGGAAAAAAAGAAGAATAGTGAGATAGAGAAAAAGAACACCGGAGAACGGTGGCCGCCGGTGGACGTCCGCCAAAAAAAAAGGGGAGGAAGAATAGTGAGTAGGGAAGAAGAAAGAACAAAGAAGGAATTGAGGAGAAAAGAAGGAAACAAAAGAAGGGGGGAAAATGGCGCAGACTAGGTCTACATGATGGGATTTTAAAATCGGGTAGTGACGCGTAAGCGTCGTCCCTGTGTACGCGTGGAACGTGAAAAAACGACAGTGACGCATGCGCACTGTAACACCCTACCACACAGAGCTTTACGCTTAAGTCGTAAAATAGAGGTGGTGTAGTATTATGACCTCTAAAATAGAATGTTTACGTATAATAGCAGAAGAATTATAATATGCTAGGAGCCTTGAAGAATAGAGGAAAAAAAATCGCGAAAATAAAAGTGCAACGCTCAAGAAACGAGTTAACTTGCGTGATAAGAAAGCTACAACTGTTAAATGTAAAGTAACCTAAAACTGGAACAGAGAGTCAAAGATACAAAATAACGAGCTCCTGACTCAGCCTGCGAATTCAAGACTGGCCGGAGAATACACACACAAACACACACACACACACACACACACACACACACACACATATATATATATATATATATCTAAAACCCAGATGTACATAAACAAAATTCTGCCTCTCCATACACCTCTAAGAGGATAAAAAAGAATAAGTTATGCGGAGGGAAAGCTAAGTACATATATACACATCACTGTACAGTAAAACAACCAGTACCCACTTCGCTTCAAGAGTCCAGACGCCTAATGAGATGCCACTCGACCTGCATCTGAAAAATAACAACATAGTATGGGATGAGAACCGGAGGTTCTCAGTATGGTAAAGGTGCCACACACATAAGATATAAGGTCCTGGGAATGCCAGAGGCAATCCTAGAACTCCAACACTTAGATTACAGAGCTTAGAGTATTAAACAAAAGCCATAAAAGGTGGTTTTCTGAGAATATCTAAACCTAAATTAACTTAACCTTAAATCTAAATCTCATACTGCCGTTCCTCTATTTCTCCATCTCCATCAGTATTTCAAGGACAAATAGACGGATAAAGCAAGCATAAGAAGGTTACAAGTACAGCAGATAACAGTTATACATTTAGCATGGAAAATACACGCTTAGGCACACCCAGTTAAAGCACAAGCAAGTAATTCAAGTAATATACATATGATGCATGCCTATCCTATGGCTGATGAGGCTCATCTGTCGGTTATCCAACCAACCCGACAAGTCCGAAAACCTTAGACTGTCCCTCGATGCGCATCCCCAAGAGTCTATCCATAGATTTTTCTCAAATAATCAATATTGCTCAATGGGGGTAACATTCTCGAGAATTTATAGTGTCCGGTCACCCTTACATCGTAGGGTCAACAAAGTATTGAGTTTTCAACCTGGTACACGTGGTGGCAAGCTACGGCACTTTATTTGGGGAACCTCGTATCTCAGATCATTAAATTATTCAAGCCAAGTATCATACATGATCATTCATAACATTTTAGAATCAATTCATCACCTTTCAGCTTTACTTCTCCTTCAAATTATCCCCATATCCTAACTTCATCTGATTAGTAGGTGTAATACTAGTATTCATGACTAAAGGAATGAAAATAGTGGTTTAGACGTTTAAAATATAGTTTAAAACATTAAAAATCATGTTTGCTGAAATAGGGTCCATGCGTACGCTTAGCTCACGCGTGCGCGTGGAGATGTAAAATTGCAACTCACGTGCGCGTCCCTTGTCATGCGTACGCAAGGGTGAAAACTACATGTCACGCGTGTGCGTGGGTCACACGTATGCGTGGACGTGCTTGTTGACCCCTTACGCGTGCGCATGGGACTAGTCGCATATGTATCATTAAAATCCATGCCACGCGTACGCATGGGTCACGCGTACAAGTGGGAGTATGTCCTTTAAAAAAAAACAGATTTAGCACAAGCTGCAGAATTGCATCAAAACTAGTTTTGAGTTTAATTCTTCCAACAATCATAACTTCTTCGATTTAAAATATTTTTGACCCGTTCTTCGAATGGCATAAACATCACAAACCCAATTTTCATTTTAGAACAAGTTAGAAGCAAACTGAGGGTCCGAAAGTCAAGTTATACCTCGCCGAAGTTTGGCCAAAAATCAACTTTTAGAAAAAACTTGCAAAACCTCTTTCCTCATTCAAGCAATTCTCATGCTCCCAACACATTCACCTGCACACTAACATCAACAAATCCTATTTCTTCAATACCATATCCACCATAAAAATCATACTTCACACCCACAATTATCACATATACACAAGCCAAAACCACCACCAACAACAATAGCATATACACAAGCTAAGTCTCACAATCAAACCATAATTCATGGATTACACATTTGTGTCCTCAACTCATTGATTAACATTTCATTAATCCTTTAACTAATGAATACCACATCAATCCACATTTGGTAACAAGACACTAAACGACAATATACACATATGTTCCAACTTATCCTACGGTCATCTAGCCTAAGTTTTCACAGAATATTATATATTAAATGCAAGAAACTTGAACCATACCTTGGCCGATTTCCACATAACGACCAAAGCAATTTATTCAAAATCAAGGCAGCCCCTCAAAATTCAACAAACTCTAAGTTCAGCTTTCTCCAAGTTCCAATATTCACAATTCCAAGCTCCAATTATTTATTTTCAACCTAATACACATTTATAACACATATACATCCAATTTAATACTTAAAGTTCAAATTCAATGAAATTAAAATATAATTATCATATCCTCACCTTACCCAAGTGGTGCACGAAATTGTGATCCTTAACAACGGCACCAAAAACTTGGTGCTCGGAACGTAATTCACACACTTTGTCACAACTCCGCACAACTAACCAGCAAGTGCACTGGGTCGTCCAAGTAATAAACCTTACGTGAGTAAGGGTCGATCCCACGGAGATTGTCGGCTTGAAGCAAGCTATGGTCACCTTGTAAATCTCAGTCAGGCGGATTCAATTGGTTATGGGGATTTAATAATAAAAAGATAAATAAAACATAAAATAAAGATAGAGGTACTTATGTAATTCATTGGTGAGAATTTCAGATAAGCATATAGAGATGCTTTCGTTCCTCCTGAACCTCTGCTTTCCTGCTGTCTTCATCCAATCATTCCTACTCCCTTCCATGGCAAGCTGTATGTTGGGCATCACCGTTGTCAATGGCTACATCCCGTCCTCTCTGTGAAAATGGTCCAATGCGCTGTCACTGCATGGCTAATCATCTGTCAGTTCTCGATCATACTGGAATAGGATTTACTATCCTCTTGCGTCTGTCACTACGCCCAGTACTCGCGAGTTTGAAGCTCGTCACAGCCATCCCTTCCCAGATCCTACTCGGAATACCACAGACAAGGTTTAGACTTTCCGGATCTCAGGAATGGCCATCCATGGGTTCTAACTTATACCACGAAGACTCTAATATCTCGGACTCGGTCCCCTGTATTAGATATCTAAGAGATACTCATTCTGTCTCGTCTTCATGTAGAACGGAAGTGGTTGTCAGGCACAAATTCATAGGTGAGAATGGTGATGAGCGTCACATAATCATCACATTTATCATGTTCTTGGGTGCGAATGAATATCTTAGAATAGGAATAAGCTTGAATTGAATAGAAAAACAATAGTACTTTGCATTAATATTCAAGGAACAGCAGAGCTCCACACCTTAATCTATGGTGTGTAGAAACTCTACCCTTGAAAATACATAGGTAATAATGGTCCAGGCATGGCCGAATGGTCAGCCCCCAAAATGTGATCAAAGAATCAAAAGATAATCCAAAGATAGATCCGAAGTTGTAAATACAATAGCAAAAAGTCCTATTTATACTAAACTAGTTACTAGGGTTTACAGAAATGAGTAAATGATGCAGAAATCCACTTCTGAGGCCCACTTGGTGTGTGCTTGGGCTGAGCATTGAGCTTTACACGTGTAGAGGCTTCTCTTGGAGTTGAACGCCAGTTTGTAACCTGTTTCTGGCGTTTAACTCCATTTTGCAACCTGTTTCTGGCGTTTAACTCCATAATAGGGCAGAAAGCTGGCGTTGAACGCCAGTTTGCATCATCTAAACTGGGGCAAAGTATGGACTATTATATATTGCTGGAAATCCCTGGATGTCTACCTTCCAACGCAATTGAGAGCGCGCCATTTGAAGTTCTGTAGCTCCAGAAAATCTACTTTGAGTGCAGGGAGGTCAGAATTCAACAGCATCTGCAGTCCTTCTTCAACCTCTGAATCTGATTTTTGTTCAAGTCCCTCAATTTCAGCCAGAAAATACCTGAAATCACCGAAAAACACAAAAACTCATAGTAAAGTCCAGAAATGTGATTTTTATTTAAAAACTAAAAAAAAATTAAAAACTAACTAAATTATACTAAAAACTATGTAAAAACAATGCCAAAAAGCGTATAAATTATCCGCTCATCACAACACCAAACTTAAATTGTTGCTTGTCCCCAAGCAACTGAAAATCAAATAGGATAAAAAGAAGAGAATATACTATAAATTCCAAAATATCAATGAAACTTAGCTCCAATCAGATGAGCGGGACTAGTAACTTTTTGCCTCTTGAATAGTTTTGGCATCTCACTTTATCCATTGAAGTCAGAATGATTGGCATCTATAGGAACTTAGAATTCAGATAGTGTTATTGATTCTCCTAGTTCAATATGTTGATTCTTGAACACAGCTACTTTATGAGTCTTGGCCGTGGCCCTAAGCACTTTGTTTTCCAGTATTACCACCGGATACATAAATGCCACAGACACATAATTGGGTGAACCTTTTCAGATTGTGACTCAGCTTTGCTAAAGTCCCCAATTAGAGGTGTCCAGGGTTCTTAAGCACACTCTTCTTTTGCTTTGGACCTCGACTTTAACCGCTCAGTCTCAAGTTTTCACTTGACACCTTCACGCCACAAGCACATGGTTAGGGACAGCTTAGTTTAGCCGCTTAGGCCAGGATTTTATTCCTTTAGGCCCTCCTATCCACTGATGCTCAAAGCCTTGGATCCTTTTTATTACCCTTGCCTTTTGGTTTTAAGGGCTATTGGCTTTTTGCTCTTGCCTTTTGGTTTAAAGAGCTTTTGGCTTTTTCTGCTTGCTTTTTCTTTTTCTTTCTCTTTTTTTTTTGCCATTTTTCTTTTCTTTTCTTTTTTTTTGCAAGCTTTTGTATTCACTGCTTTTTCTTGCTTTAAGAATCAATTTTATGATTTTTCAGATTGTCAATAAAATTTCTCCTTTTCATCATTCTTTCAAGAGCCAACATATTTAACATTCATAAACCACAATATCAAAAGACATATGCACTGTTCAAGCATTCATTCAGAAAACAAAAAGTATTGTCACCACATCAAAATAATTAAACTAGTTTTAAGGATGAGTTCGAAACCCTGTACTTCTTGTTCTTTTGTTTTTAGAACATTTTTCATTTATGAGAGGTGATGGATTCATAGGACATTCATAATTTTAAGGCATAGACACTTAGATACTAATGATCTTATAGTAAAGACACAAACATAAATAAACATGAAGCATAATAAACGAAAAACAGGAAAATACGAACAAGGAGATTAAGGAACGGGTCCACCTTAGTGAGGGTGGCGTCTTCCTCTTCTTGAAGCACCAATGGTGCTTTTGAGCTCCTCTATGTCTCTTCCTTGCCTTTGTTGCTCCTCCCTCATAGCTCTTTGGTCTTCTCTAATCTCATGGAGGATGATGGAGTGCTCTTGGTGCTCCATCCTTAGTTGTCCTATGTTGGAACTTAATTCTCCTAGGGAGGTGTTGATTTGCTTCCAATAATTCTGTGGAGGGAAGTGCATTCCTTGAGGCATCTCAGGGATTTCATGGTGAGGAATTTCCTCATGTTCTTGTTGAGATCCATGAGTGGGCTCTCTTGATGTGCAGTCAAATGCTCTATTACTGAGCTATGGACCCTTGAGATGAATCTCTCCATCTCCCATGACTCAGAGGTGGAAGCAATTGCCTTCCCTTTCCTCTTTCTTGAGGTTTTTCTGGCCTTAGGTGCCATTGATGGTTATGGAAAAACAAAAAGCAATGCTTTTTACCACACTAAACTTAAAATGTTTGCTCATCCCCGAGCAAAAGAAGAAAGAAAGAAGGAGAAGAAGAGAAAGAATGGAGGAGAGGGAGAGAGGTGTGTATTCGGCCAAGGGGAAGAAGAGAGGGTTGTTTTGTGTGAAAATGAAGAAGGAATGAGGGGTTTATATAGGAGTGGGGGGGTTTAGGGTTCGGCCAGTAGGGTTGGGTTTGGGAGGGAAAAGAGTTTGAATTTTGGAGCTAGGTGGGGTTTATGGGGAAGAGGGGATGGATGTGAATGGTGAAGAGGTGATGGGGAAGAGTGATTGGGGTGATTGGTGAAGGGTATTTGGGGAAGAGAGTTATGAAAAGGTGTGAAGAGGAGAGAAGAAGTGGTGGGGATTCTGTGGGGTCCACAGATCTTGTGGGAATCCTGTGGGGTCCACAGATCCAGTGGGGCCAAGGACTTAACATCCTTGCTCCAATTAGGCGTGTAAAACGCCCTTGCTGTGCAATCTTGACATTTAACGCCAGACTGCTACTTGTTTCTGTAGTTAAACGCCCAAATGTAGCCTATTTCTGGAGTTTAACGCCAGGTAGATTCTTGTTTCTGGCGTTAAACGCTAGCTTAGTGCTTGTTTCTGGCGTTAAACGCCAGACAGATGCTTGTTTCTGGCGTTTAAACGCCAGAATGCTCCTCCTCCAGGGTGTGCTATTTTTAATGCTATTTTTCATTTTTTTTTAATTTTCAGTAGTTTTTGTGACTCCACATGATCATCAACCTAATAAAACACAAAATAACAAAAAGAAAATAAAATAGATATAATTAATTAACATTGGGTTGCCTCCCAACAAGCGCTTCTTTAATGTCAATAGCTTGACAGTGAGCTCTCATGGAGCCTCACAGATAGTCAGAGCAAGGTTGGAACCTCCCAACACCAAACTTAGAGTTTGAATGTGGGGGGTTCAACACCAAACTTAAAGTTTGGTTGTGGCCTCCCAACACCAAACTTAAAGTTTGACTGTGGGGGCTTTGGTTGACTCTGCAGTGAGAGAAGCTTTTCATGCTTCCTCTCCATGGTTACAGAAGGAGATCCTTGAGTCTTAAACACAAGGTTGTCCTCATTCAGTTGAAGGACCAACTCTCCTCTGTCCACATCAATCACAGCTCTTGCTGTGGCTAGGAGGGTCTTCCAAGAATGATGGATTCATCCTCATCCTTCCCAGTGTCTAGGATTATGAAATCAGCAGGGATGTAAAGGCCTTCAACCTTTACTAATACGTCCTCTACTTGTCCATAAGCCTGTTTTCTTGAGTTGTTTGCCATCTCTAATGAGATTCTGGCAGCTTGCACCTTAAAGATCCCAAGTTTCTCCATTACAGAGAGTGGCATTAAGTTTATTCCTGACCCCAGGTCACACAGAGCCTTCTCAAAGGTCATGGTGCCTATGGTACAGGGTATTAAGAATTTGCCAGGATCCTGTTTCTTTTGAGGTAATTTCTGCCTATCCAATGCATTCAGTTCATTGGTGAGCAAGGGAGGTTCATCTTTCCAAGTCTCATTACCAAATAATTTGGCATTCAGCTTCATAATTGCACCAAGGTACTTAGCAACTTGCTCTTTAGTAATGTCTTCATTCTCTTCAGAAGAAGAATACTCATCAGAGTTCATGAAGGGCAGAAGGAGGTTCAATGGAATCTCTATGGTCTCTAGATGAGCCTCAGATTCCTTTGGTTCCTCAAAGGGAAACTCCTTATTGGTCACTGAACGTCCCAGGAGGTCTTCCTCACTAGGATTCACGTCTTCCTCCTCCCTTGTAGGTTCGGCCAAGATGGTCAAATCAATGGCCTTGCACTCTCTCTTTGGATTTTCTTCTGTATTGCTTGGGAGAGTACTAGGAGGAGTTTCAGTGACCCTTTTACTCAGCTGGCCCACTTGTGCCTCCAAATTTCTAATGGAGGACTTTGTTTCATTCATGAAATTCACAGTGGCCTTAGATAGATCAGAGACTATATTTGCTAAGCTAGATAGGTTCTGTTCAGAATTCTCTGTCTGTTGCTGAGTAGATGATGGAAAAGGTTTGCTATTGCTAAACCTGTTTCTTCCACCATTATTAAAGCCTTGTTGAGGCTTTTGTTGATCCTTCCATGAGAAATTTGGATGATTTCTCCATGAGGGATTATAGGTGTTTCCATAGGGTTCACCCATGTAATTCACCTCTGCTATTGCAGGGTTCTCAAGATCATAAGCTTCTTCTTCAGAAGATGCCTCTTTAGTATTGTTGGATGATTCCTTCAATCCATTCAGACTTTGAGAGATCATATTGACTTGCTGAGTCAATATTTTATTCTGAGCCAATATGGCATTCAGAGTATCAATTTCAAGAACTCCCTTCCTCATAGGCGTCCCATTACTCACAGGATTCCTTTCAGAAGTGTACATGAACTGGTTATTTGCAACCATGTTAATGAGTTCTTGAGCTTCTGCAGGCATTTTCTTTAGGTGAATGGATCCACCTGCAGAATGGTCCAATGACATTTTAGATAATTCAGACATACCATCATAGAATATATCCAGGATGGTCCATTCTGAAAGCATGTCAGAAGGATACTTTTTGGTCAGTTCCTTGTATCTCTCCCAAGCTTCATAGAGGGACTCACCTTCTTTCTGTTTGAAGGTTTAAACATCCACTCTAAGCTTACTAAGCTTTTGAGGAGGAAAGAACTTGGCTAAGAAAGCCGTGACCAGCTTATCCCAAGAGTTCAGGCTGTCTTTAGGTTGAGAGTCCAACCATATTCTAGCTCTATCTCTTACAGTAATTGGGAAAAGTATAAGCCTGTAGACCTCGGGATCAACCCCATTGGTCTTAACAGTATCACAGATCTGCAAGAATTCAGTTAAGAACTGAAAAGGATCTTCTGATGGAAGTCCATGAAACTTGCAGTTCTGTTGCATCAGAGAAACTAATTAAGGCTTTAGCTCAAAATTTTTTGCTCCAATGGCAGGGATTGAGATGCTTCTTCCATGTAAGTTGGAATTTGGTGCAGTAAAGTCACCAATCATCTTCCTTGCATTGTTATTATTTTTGGCCATGTCTCCTTCTTTTTCGAAAATTTCACTAAAGTCCCCTTCAGAGTGTTGTGTTTTAGCTTCTCTTAGCTTCCTCTTCAGAGTCCTTTCAGGTTCTGGATCAGCTTCAACAAGAATGTTCTTATCATTGTTCCTGCTCATATGAAAAAGAAGAGAATAGAAAAGAAAATATGGAATCCTCTATGTCATAGTATAGAGATTCCTTTATGTGAGTAGAAAAAGAGGAGAATAGAAGAAGGAGAAGAGAAAGATTCGAAAATTAATTAAAATAAAATAAAAATGTTTTTGTTTTTTAATAAAATTAGATTAAAATTTAAAACAATTAGTTAATTAAAAAAATTTTGAAAAAAGGGGGAAGGAGTTTTCGAAAATTAGAGAGAGAAAATTAGTTAGGTGATTTTGAAAAAGATATGATTGAAATAGAAAATTTTTTAAAATCAAACAGAAAGTCAGGTAGTTAATTGAAAAAAAAGATTTGAAAATCAAACTTTTGAAAAGATAAGAAGTTAGAAAGGATTTTGAAAATTGATTTTTGAAAAAGATATGATTGCAATTTATTTAAAAAAAATATGATCGAAAAGATATGATTGAAGAAGAAATTAAAAAGATTTGATTTTGAAAAAGATTTTAAAATTAGCAATCAAAAAGATATGATTGAAAATTAAAAAGATATGATTTTGAAAATTAAAGTTGATTACTTGACTAACAAGAAACAAAAAGATATGATTTTAAAATTTAAAGATTGAACCTTTCTTAATAGGCAAGTGACAACTTGAAATTTTTGAATCTAAAAATTAAATGTTAGTGAGATTTTCGAAAATATGAAGTAAGAATAGGAAAAAGATTTTGAAAATCAATTTTAAAAAAAAATTCGAAAATATATAAAAATAAATGAAAAAGATTTGAAAAGATAGAATTTTGAAATTGAAATTTATGAGTAAAACAAGAAAAGATATATTTTTTATTTTTGAATTTTTAATGATGAGAGAGAAAAACACTAAATTGAAACAAAACATAAACATTATGAATCAAAATGACTAATGCATGCAAGAACACTTTGAATGTCAAGATGAACACCAAGAACACTTTGAAGATCAAGATGAACATCAAGACTTATTTTTGAAAATTTTTAAGAAAAGAAAAACATGCAAGACACCAAACTTAGAAATTTGATACTAGACTCAAACAAGAAACATCAAATTTTTGGTTTTTTTTATTTTATTAAAATTCTTTTTTTGTATTTTTTTCGAAAATTATTTTGGGAAAAACGAAAAAGAAGAAATTTTTTGTATTATTTTCAAAAATAAGAAATAAAAAGCTTAAAAATAAAATAAAATTACCTAATCTGAGCAACAAGATGAACCGTCAGTTGTCCAAACTCGAACAATCCCCGGAAACGGCGCCAAAAACTTGGTGCACGAAATTGTGATCCTTAACAACGGCGCCAAAAACTTGGTGCTCAGAACGTAATTCACACACTTTGTCACAACTCCGCACAACTAACCAGCAAGTGCACTGGGTCATCCAAGTAATAAACCTTACGTGAGTAAGGGTCGATCCCACAGAGATTGTCGGCTTGAAGCAAGCTATGGTCACCTTGTAAATCTCAGTCAGGCGGATTCAATTGGTTATGGGGATTTAATAATAAAAAGATAAATAAAACATAAAATAAAGATAGAGGTACTTATGTAACTCATTGGTGAGAATTTCAGATAAGCGTATAGAGATGCTTTCGTTCCTCCTGAATTTCTGCTTTCCTGCTGTCTTCATCCAATCAATCCTACTCCCTTCCATGGCAAGCTGTATGTTGGGCATCACCGTTGTCAATGGCTACATCCCGTCCTCTCTGTGAAAATGGTCCAATGCGCTGTCACTGCATGGCTAATCATCTGTCAGTTCTCGATCATACTGGAATAGGATTTACTATCCTTTTGCGTCTGTCACTATGCCCAGCACTCGTGAGTTTGAAGCTCATCACAGCCATCCCTTCCCAGATCCTACTTGGAATACCACAGACAAGGTTTAGACTTTCCAGATCTCAGGAATGGCCATCCATGGGTTCTAACTTATACCACGAAGACTCTAATATCTCGGACTCGGTCCCCTGTATTAGATATCTAAGAGATACTCTCGTCTTCATGTAGAGCGGAAGTGGTTGTCAGGCACGCATTCATAGGTGAGAATGTTGATGAGCATCACATAATCATCACATTCATCATGTTCTTGGGTGCGAATGAATATCTTAGAATAGGAATAAGCTTGAATTGAATAGAAAAACAATAGTACTTTGCATTAATACTCAAGGAACAGCAGAGCTCCACACTTTAATCTATGGTGTGTAGAAACTCTACCGTTGAAAATACATAAGTAATAATGGTCCAGTCATGGCCAAATGGCCAGCCTCCAAAATGTGATCAAAGGATCAAAAGATAATCCAAAGATAGATCCGAAGATGTAAATACAATAGTAAAAAATCCTATTTATACTAAACTAGTTACTAGGGTTTACAGAAATGAGTAAATGATGCAGAAATCTACTTCCGGGGCCCACTTGGTGTGTGCTTGGGCTGAGCATTGAGCTTTACACGTGTAGAGGCTTCTCTTGGAGTTGAACTCCAGTTTGTAACCTGTTTCTGGCGTTTAACTCCACTTTGCAACCTGTTTCTGGCGTTTAACTCCAGAATAGGGCAGAAAGCTGACGTTCTCAACGCCAGTTTTCGTCGTCTAAACTCGGGCAAAGTATGGACTATTATATATTGCTGGAAAGCCCTGGATGTCTACTTTCCAACGCAATTGAGAGCGTGCCATTTGGAGTTCGGTATCTCCAGAAAATCCACTTTGAGTGCAGGGAGGTCAGAATCCAACAGCATCTGCAGTCCTTCTTCAGCCTCTGAATCTGATTTTTGCTCAAGTCCCTCAATTTCAGTCAGAAAATACCTGAAATCACAGAAAAACACATAAACTCATAGTAAAATCCAGAAATGTGATTTTTATTTAAAAACTAATAAAAATATATTAAAAACTAACTAAATTATACTAAAAACTATGTAAAAGCAATGTCAAAAAGCGTATAAATTATCCGCTCATCACCAAGCTTCACATAAGCAAAAGTGAACGTTTTTCTCAAGTTAATTGGATCCTAAAACATCAGAAATAAAAAAAATTCAACATTCCTACTCAAAATTTGAAAATTGGGAGAAGAGGAGACTGAGAGTGATTAAACAAGCTACCAGTGAAATTGTTCTGATAGAAACGTAGAGCTCGACGTGGTGAACACGTGGTTGCAAACGGTGCGGCGATCGGAGCTCGGACGGAGAAGTTACGGGAGTTGGAAATTTACGTAAGGGTTACGGGAGTGTTTCTCATTTTTCTTCTCCCTGGAAGCTGAAGGCTTCGTTGCTGCTGTAATGAGGGAGAAGACAAAGCTGGGTTCATTTAATAGGTCGGTCCGGTTGGACCAACGGCCCGGTTTGGGCCTGGTTCGGCCCGTTCGGTCCAATCTCGGATCGTTTTCTTTGAAATTAGGGTCAAAATTCTCGTTTCGATGAGCTCTATCCTAATTTGATATAATATTCGCATTTCTAATCTTCCTTATTAAAAACTAATTTATTGACTAATTATCTACTAATTTATCGGGGTTTACATCCTACCCACCTAACAAAGAATTTTGCCCTCAAAATTCAAATTCAGTTACCTGAAAAGAGATGTGGGTAGTCCCTTCGCATATCTGATTTGAGTTCCCAAGTATGTTCCTCGATACCAACTCGAATCCAAGCTACTTTTACCAATGATACTTCTTTGCCGTGTAATTATTTAACATTAGTGTCATCAATTCTCACCGGAGTTACTGGAAGTGTTAGATCTTCTCTTACTTGGATTGGTTCCGGTTCCAGAACATGACTTACATCAGGAGTATACTTTCGAAGCTGTGACACATGAAACACGTCATGCAAATTAGAAAGATACGATGGTAAGGCAATTCAATAAGCCACTGGCCCAATTCTTTTCAGGATCTCAAACGGTCTAATATAACGGGGATTCAGTTTCTTAGTCTTAATAGCTCTTCCCACTCCAGTGGTTGGTGTAACCTTCAGAAAGACATGCTCCCCTTCTTCAAATTCCAAAGGCTTTCGCCTTTGATCAGCATAGCTCTTCTGACGGCTTTGGGATATAAGTATTCAACTACGAATCTTCTTTATCTGTTCAGTAGTTTTAGCTATCATCTCAGGCCCTAACAAACTTCTTTCTCCAATTTCATACCAACATAGTGGAGACTGACATTTTCTGCCATACAAAGCTTCATATGGAGCCATTTCGATGCTCACATGGTAACTATTATTATAAGCAAATTCCACTAATGGCATATACTGATCCCAGCTCGCCGGCTGGTCCAAAACACAAGCCCTTAGCATATCCTCCAAGGTCTGAATAGTTCTCTCTGATTGACCATCTGTCTGAGGGTGATACGCAGTACTCAAACTTAATTGAGTCCCAAATACATGCTGAAAAGCTCCCTAGAACCTTGATGTAAAACGAGGATCCCTGTCAGATATAATGGTGGAAGGCACGCCATGTAACCTAACAATCTCTTTGATATACATTCGAGCTAATTCTTCCATTATGCAACTTATTCGGATAGGGAGAAAGTGAGCTGATTTTATCAGTCGATCTACAACCACCCAAAGAGCGTCACAACAAGACTGGGTTCTAGGCAAACCTATTACAAAATCCATTGTGATACTTTCCCATTTCCATTGTGGAATCTCTAAAGGATGAAGGGTTCCTGATGGTCTCTGATGCTCAATCTTAACCTTCTGACACATTAAACATTTAGATACATGCAATGCCACATCATTCTTTATTCTTGGCCACCAGAACATTGCTTTCAGATCCTGGTACATTTTGTTGCTTCCTAGATGAATTGAAAATCCGCTCTTATGAGCTTCCTTCAAGATACTCTGTCGCAGGTCTCCGACATTGGGTACTACAATCCGGTTCTTGAACCTCCACAAACCATTCTGTCCTTCTGACACTCTCCACTGTTTTCCCTGTTTAATTACCGGTAATATCTTACGTAATGCTTCATTATCTTGATGAGCCTTCAGAAGTTCTGATTTAAAATCACTTGAAATCTGCAACTGACTCAGACATAGAATTCTAGATTCTTCTCTAACCCCCAAATTCAAACCTTGAAATGGCTTTAGTAACTCTTCTTCCCGTAGCATCATCTAAGCTGCATATAAAGACTTTCGACTCAAGGCGTCCGCCACAACGTTCGCTTTTCCTGGATGATAATTCAATACAAAATCATAATCCTTCAGAAGCTCCATCCATCTCCTCTGACGCATATTCAATTCCTTCTGCTAAAAAAGATACTTCAAACTCTTATGGTCTGAGAAAACGTGGAACTTGACACCATAGAGATAGTGTCTCCAAATCTTTAGAGCAAACACAACAGCAGCAAGTTCCAAATCATGTGTCAGGTAGTTCATCTCATGCGGCCTTAACTGCCGTGAGGCGTATGCTACAATATTCCAATGCTATATCAGAACGTACCCCAAACCCTTCAGTGATGCATCACAATACACTTCAAACGGTTCACTTGGTTCAGGCAATACCAACACAAGTGTAGTAGTCAACCTGTGCTTCAATGCTCTTCTTCAGTCTTAGAATAAACAAGAATATCATCAATGAAGACAATAACAAACTTGTCCAAATACGGCCAGAAAATTCTATTCATATAATCCATGAATACTGCTGGAGCATTAGTTAATCTGAAAGACATTACCGTATACTGATAATGACCATAACGTGTCCTGCAAGCACTTTTTAGAATATCTTAATCTCTAACCCTTATCTGATGATACCCGGATCGCATATCAATCTTAGAAAACACACCTGCACCTTGTAACTGATCCATTAGGTCGTCGATTCTAGGCAACGGATATTTATTCTTCACAGTGATCTTATTCAATTGCCGATAATCGACACACAAGTGCATACACCTATCCTTCTTCTTTACCAGTAACACTGGCACTCCCCACGGAGAAACACTTGGTCGAATAAAATGCTTACCCAATAGATCTTCCAGCTGAGACTTCAGTTTAACCATTTCTAAAGGTGACATCCTGTAAGGAGTAATCGAAATTGGACCGGCTCCAGGCACTAATTCAATTGCAAACTCAACCTCTCGGTTAGGTGGAAATTCATTTATATTATCCGAAAACTCACATACAACCGGAATCTGCTCTAAATTCTGATCGTCACCTGATACTCCCGCAGTTAATAACATAATACCCTGACATTCAGTTCCAGAACAGTTTACTATCATAGACAAATAATAACTATTTACCACAACCGGCGCTTCTGATCCTTTCGGCATAAACTGTACTGATTTCTCAGAATAATCAAGCAAAACATGATTCTTGGATAACCAATCTAATCCCAAGATGAGATCAAGACCAGTCATCGGCAAACAAATCAAATCATTGATGGGTGGAAAAGCGATTTCCACACAAAAACTCCCCGGCAAGTGTACCAGGTTTCATCAAGTAGTAAAACTCACTTAGAGTGAGGTCGATCCCACAGGGATTGATGGATCAAGCAACTTTAGTGAGTGATTAGTTTAGATAAGCTAACATTGGTGAATTGGGTGAAAATTTGATAACAGAATGTAAAGTGCAGGGAATTTAAAGTTGCAGAAGGTAAATTACAGTGAAAGTGAATCAAGCTCAATGTGAATGTGAAGTTGCAGAAGAAGAGAATTGCTCAGAATTGCAGAAAGAATTAAATCATATTTGAATTAAGAACAGAAATGTAAAGTTGCAGAGAAGTAGAAGTGCAGAAGAGTAAATCAAGCTCAATGAAAATGAAACTGTGAAATTGAATTGAAATACTTGAAATGGAAAAGTTTGCAGAAAAATTAAAAGTGTTTCAAAGAAAGCTTTCTATTCTATCCTACTCCTATTGCTTTCTAGCAGAGCCAGCCTTCTTAATGAAATGGAATTGATGCCTTTATATAGGCTTTACAAAATGAAAATGAAATTAAAATTGAAAACAAATTACAATTAAATGAAATTCCTGATCTAACTGATCTCTTGTGCCTTTGAGTGATGATAATGGGCTTTGCTTGCTTTGGATTTGAAGAAGAGTGGATCCGGATGTCTTGATTTAATTGGATCAATATGCATTTTGTGAAGCTTGGGTCAGGGGCACTTGTTCCAGTGGAGGGCTCCGTTTTGTTAGTGAACTGAGCGTTCACTCTCTTCTTGTGTGCCTTCCTCGTGCCAAGCCTCCTTGCCCATCGCGCTCAGTGAAGAGATGCAACGTAGCGCTCACATGCTGTGCTGGTTTCCCTCTTCGAGCCTTGGCTATTTCCCTTTTTTTGAGTTTCCTTGTAGCGCTCAGTTGGAAGTTGTGAACGTAGTATTCCTTGCTTCCCTTGTGCGCGCTTCGCTTTTCTTCAGGAGGGCTCGAAAACATTCAAAATATTGAACGTAGCGCTCACTTTTCGAGCGCTATGCCTTGTTTTACTTGCTCATGAGTGTTCATTGTTAACGCCTTGGTTCATTGTATTACATGCATGCTTTGGCTTTATATTAGTAATGCCAATAAACTTAGTAATGCAATGCATTAATTAATGCAAGCTTTCATTTGCCAATTGCATTAGAAATGTATGACTTTAATTAATAATGCAAATGCATTACCGTTAAAGCATTCATTCATTTAATTCTTCATTGGCATAATCATTAACTGCATGCATAAGGCAATCATGCATGCTGTATCATGCCATGGCTTCATGGTCATGGGCCATGATAAACCCCGATTTCGTGATTTATCTTGTACTTATTTTAGGAGATTTTATCACATTTTCCCACATTTATTCAATGAAATAGCATGGTTTTGTAATTCTCCCTTGAATTGTGCTTAAGTTTAAAAACATGCTTTTTAGGCCATTAAATTGGTGATTTTAATCCACTTTAATTCCATTTGATGCCTTGATGTATTTGTTGAGTGATTTCAGGTTCATAAGGCAAGTATTGGATGGAAGAAGTGAGGAGAAAAGCATGCAAAGTGGGAGAACTCATGAAGAAATGAAGGAACCGTAAAGCTATGAAGTCCGACCTCTTCGCACTCAATCGACCATAACTTGAGCCACAGAGGTCCAAATGAGGCGGTTCTAGTTGTGTTGGAAAGCTAACATCCGGGGCTTCGAAATGATATAAAATTTGTCTTATGTTACTTCGCGTTCAGGGGCGCGCACGTGCCATGTACGCGTGCGCGCCGATGCTGTTCGTGGCCCACTAAAGTGAAATCGCCCCCAGCAATTTCTAAAGCACTTTGGGCCCAACCCAACTCATTTCTAATGCTATTTCATGCAGAATTCAACCTTGGGCAAGGGGGGGAGCAATTGTTTGGTAGCTTAACATCATGTAGTTTAGTTTCTAGAGAGAGAAGCTCCCTTTTCTCTCTAGAATTAGGATTAGAATTTCTTAAATCTAGGTTTAATTCATGCTTTGATTTACTTTTCTTTTACAATTTCTTGTTCCTCTACTCTTCCTCTCTCTAATTTTGTATTTCATTCTTGTAATTGCTTGCTTTGTTGTTGATGCACTCTTCCTTCTTTTATTTTCCTTTAATGCAATTTATGATTCATGTTCTTTTATCATTGATTTGCTTTATTGTTGTTTAATTCCTTCCAATTGAGTAGTGTAGATTTATATTCCTTGCAATTTTACTATGCTTTCCTTATACACCCACCAAGTGTTTGACAAAATGCTTGGTTGGGCTTTAGAGTAGAATTTTATGCTCTTGGCTTGGGAAGGTAACTTAGGAACTCTTGAGTTACTAATGTCCAAGTGATTGACGATTGGGAGCCATTAACGCTAGATCTCACCAACTGATTAGGTGTAGAACTAGGACTTATGGACTTGGGTTGACATAGCTCATTTGACTTTCCTTTATTAGTTAGAGGATGACTTAATGGGGTTGATCCTTGCCAATTCTCATGTTGTGGTTAGTGATTAGGATAGAGATCCTTAACCATCTAACCTTGCCAAGACCTTTTCGTTAGTTTATTTTCTTTTCCATTTATATTTCTTGTCCATCATCTCAAAAACCCCAAAACATACCTCATAACCAATAATAAGGCACTTTATTGCAATTCCTAGGCAGAATGACCCGAGGTTCCAATACTTCGGTTTATAAATTTAGGGGTTTGTACTAGTGACAAACACAATTTTTGCATGAAAGGGCTATTGTTGGTTTAGAAACTATACTTTACAACGAGATTTCATTTGAGAATTCTAAACCACACAAAAGTTCGTTCATCAAAATGGCGCCGTTGCCGGGGAGTTGCAATGGTGTTACGTTATTGGTTATTGTATATATGTGAATATTGTGAATAGCTTGATTTTTGGATTGCTTGTTAGTTTTTGCTAGTTTTAGGACTTTGTTTCATTATTTCTTGTTAACTTTTTGTCTTTTATTTTCACTTTTCACTATGAATTCTCACTTTGGCTATGAGTGTGATTACAACTATGTTGTAGGAAATGGGAACTTCAATGAAGATGTGCATCAAGGATGGGATAATCAAAGGTGGGAGGAGCCATATGCATATGATCAATCCTCTTGGCAACAACCTCCACCAATGCACTATGAAGAAGAGCCATTCTATGATGCATACCAATCCAATGGTTATGGTGAATCCCCTTGTGACTTCCAAGAACCACCACCATACACCTATGAGCCATATCCTCAACCTAGCCATCAACCATACTCACAAGCCACCTTTCACCAACCATCTTCATATGACCCTAATCCATATCCATCATACCAATAATCATATGAGCAATATGAACCACACATAGAGCCACCACTACTCCAACATCAATATTTTTAAGAGCCACTCCCTCCATACTATTACCAAGAAGAACCACCTTCCGACTATAATACCTTCCCCTCAAACAATGAACCCTCTCTTTCACCATCACCTCCCGATGAAGCCTTTATGCTAGAATTAAGGGATCTTGAATCTCACATCTTAAGGCAACACGAGGAGGATGAAAAGAAATTTGAGGAGTTAAGAGCAAAAACGGCTATAATGGTAGAAGCCATTGACATAGTCTCATCCCGCCTAAGCATATGCGATCAAGGCACTTCTATTGTGGAATGTGGAGAAGCAACCAAGGAGCTTAGTAAGGGAGTGAACTTGAAGCTCCAAGGTGAAGAAGAGGAGTTAAAGCAAGAAATGCAACAAGAGGAGGGGGTAGAGATTATTGAAGAAGAGGAAGAAGTGGTTGAAGACTTAGGAGATGCGGAACCACCTTGGGAGTCTAGGATTGAAGAAAACCCCTCCAAAATGATTGAATTTGATGCTAAGGAGGAATGTGCACAACCTCCAAGGCATATCCCTTATGAAAAATTGGATGGGATGGAGCAAGAATTGAGTCCCCTTGGTGATGAAGATCAAGCATCAAGTCTTAGTGGTAAAGAATCCTTTGAGCATGAAGAACCTTCTCCCGTTGGGTTTGAAAGTGTTGTGGAGGTAAATTTTTCTCACCCTCCCAATTATGACTTGAGTAACGGAAAAGGTTTAGATAAAATTGTTGAACAAAGGATCATAATTGAGAAAACTTGTGAAGATGTGGAGATCCTTAGAAAAAGGAGGATGGGAATTGAATACGCCTTGTCAAGACCCTTGGAATCACCTTTGCCTAGGTTGCCATCTACACCTTCATTTGAGATGATGAAACTCATTTCTATTATCTTTATTATCTCACTCGAATATGGCTTGCTTGAAACGGATGGTCAACTTAGGATGCTTTGTGGGATGAAGTGTAAAAGAAAGATGTTTCGTGGTTGGCGTTGTAAGTCTAGGCTCATTATGGTTGAAGCTTCAAGGAGTAAAGGTCGGACTAGTACTCAATTGGATGGGTCTAGGAGGATAGTTTGGTGCTTCCATGAGAATTCATCTCTCTTGCCACCCGGAGGAAATCGCCATGATCAACTCAAGGACGGGTGTAAAAACAAAGTGTGGGATCTCGGATCGCACAAGGAAGATCAACTTTGGGAGCCTATGGTTTGTGAAGAACTCCATCAAAGTTTGGAGTTATTAACTTTGAATGATGAAGCACAATGGAAGTCCAAGCATTGGTGGATGTTCAAGGATGGATTCAAGCACAAGCCACCTTGATGAAGAGCTCCCCATAAGTCTAACTTAAGGACAATAAACAAAAGTGCTAGGTGGGAGATAACCCACCATGGTAACATCTTTCCCTTTTCTTTTTTGTAAATATTGGTAATTTAGATTTAATTTCATGTTTTGTTTGATTAGTTGAGTTTAATTGGGAGTCTAGTAGGTCAAATAAGGTTTTGTGATGTTTCGGTAGTTGTTTGGAGGTTGGGAATGCTTGGTTTGGTGGAAAAACGTAGAAAAAAATTTGAAAAACAGAACACCAACCCGCGCGTGCGCGCACCTGGCGCGTACGCGCGCCTCAAGCATTTTCGACCATCCACGCGGACGCGCTATGTACGCGTATGCGTGGATTGAGTTTTTCCACCCCCTCCATACATTCACCCGAGAGTTGTGCCTGAAGTGTGCCAACTTTGTGCCCAAAGGCACACGCACGCTTACCTTGCGCGTACGCGTCGCTTCCATTTCATCAATCCACGCTTACGCGCACATGACGCGCACGTGTGGATTGCCCTGTTTCACTCACCTTCTTTTCTTCTCCTCTTTCCATTTCTTTCTTTCTTCTCTTCTCTTTCCACCCTTCAATCATCATCCAACACTACCAAGCATCATATAACACCATTTCTTTTAGTTAGTTAGTTTGTTTAATTTTTGTTTTCCATTATAAGTGTTGGATTACTAATCTTGTTTACTGTTTACTGCTGCTACTTATTGATAGGATGTTAGTTTAACATCATTGATGTTAATTGTCATTGTTGGATTCTTTTTTGAGGTTATATTTGGTTACTTAGTTCGGAACTTTTCATGTTTAATGCTTTTGAATACCAAGTACATGTTACATTGCCTTCATGCTTCTTAACTCTTTTGAATTGCATGTTTTGGCCACCATGCATTCATCACATATTGTTAGGTAATTGTATATTATCAGTGATTTTTTTAGGTGATGCTTGTTTATGGTTTCCCTTATTCACATCACTTATTTCATGCATTGAGATTGTAGAATTATGAAATTGGATCAAAAGCTTACCTAGCGACATATTTTTGAGCTTTCTAAGCTTTGTGGACCATACTTGCTATGTGATTGATTTTTGACTTCTATATCCTTTTTTCTAAGTTCCATAGCATCCATGTGTTCCATCTCTATGTCACTTAGGTGTTGCAACAACTTCAATAAGTGTCATTGTTTGATGTGTGAGCTCTCTATACCATTTTGTTCATCAAATTCACTTACACATCAATCAATGTCCATACATTATCCAATTTCACAATTGCTTGATTTTTGCTTGAATGCTTTTATACTTCTTCACCACTTGTTGTGTTGTTTTAGCCTACAAGTCTTTTAAAGTATCTCAAGCACACTAGAATGAGTGAAGTGCATGCTCTTGTATAATTGTGACATGATTTTTAAATACTAGGGTGTGAGTTCTAAACCGCATGCAAGTTAGGATCCACACACTTATTTTTCATTAATGTCACACTAATTCACTCACTCTATTCTAGTGATTTACCTCATTCTAACAATCCATGCTTCCTTACTTGTGCATTTACTTCTCTTATTATCTCCTGTTTTCTATGTTTAGGATGAGTCATCATAAGCAAAAACGGAAGCGGGAGAAGAACACGCAGCATCGGTTGACCTACCAAATGAAGGTAGCAACTACGGAAGTCGCCGAACCCCCTTGTTCATCTTTGGATGCACCGAGGACGGTGCAAACTTTTAAGTGTGGGGAGGTCGTCCGACCGCTCGGCATTTTTGGGTGACAAGCTTCTAATCCCAACACTTTTGCATTTCATTTTTAGGTCTTTTAGGATTTTTGGTTGCATTGCATATGTATATATTAAGCTTAGTCAAAATTATGATATTCTCCAAGGATTTTATCTATAGGGCACCCCAATTGAAAAAAAAAATTTAGAACTTACTTGAATTATATACTTTGTGGAACATGATTTTTGAGCTAAGAACACAAGCATGTGAGATTTGAGCCTAATTGTGTGGTTACATCATATATAACCACTTATTTTCATTCTTGTGTGCATTATTCTCTTCCTATGATTGTAATCTTTGATTTGTTTAATTCTATATGTCCATTATTTTGTGTATACATGCAATTACATGATTGAGGCCATTGTTCAAATAGCTCACTTACCCAAATAGCCTACATTCTATCTTCCATTGTTAGCCAATTTTGAGCCTATGCTTAACCCAGTTGTTCTTAATTATAGCACATTACAAGCCTAAGTGAAAAACAATAAATGTCCTTTGTTTGGATCTTTGATTAGCTTAGGCTAGTGAGAGTGTTCATCATTTGATTTTGGGAGAGTTGGAAACATTGGGTAGAGATAAAAGTGTGTTTACGTTTTTGTTGAAAAATCATGGGAATTGGATACATACTCATGTATTAATCATGTGTAAACCATATGCATTGATGTTCTTGTATATATATATTTTAGTTTGAAAAGAAAAAAAAATTAATGAAAGAGAAAGAAGAACCTCCGCTACATCCTGAGAACAATGGATCGACGAAGAAGGTGAAGGTATCTTTCTGGATGGAATTCCGCATCTTGTTCCCCTATAGCTTCGCTCTAGCGACTACGTACCTTGGTACCTTTCAGTCGAATGAGTTGAAGAAAGAGATTCGTTGAACAATGAATTAACATCTACTCTCTTAGGGATTTTAATAAGACTCTTGTCTAGGAATCAAAAAGAGGTGGAAGAACTATTATATATAGAATATATTTTGTGCTGAGCGAGCTTGAGACTGAATCTTAGTCAGTCGCTGACTGGATGCCTTTCTCCCATTACTAAAGTCGTCCAAAGGACAGGATCCTAGGCTTGAATAAAAAAAAGAGAAAAAAATAATAAAAATAAATAATAGAAATAAAAAAAAGAAAGACAAAGAATTGCAATAAAAAGGGGACAAAATGCTCCAAAGCAAGGTTCAATAAAAGTCAATGCATATGGGTGGTGATCAAAAAGAGAATGCATGAGTGTGTGAAAAAGTAAAGAATGGGTAGTTAGGTTTGTTTAGAATTGTATAGGTTGTCATAGGTTAGGTGAAAAGTTTAAGTTAATCAAAGATTCAAATCTCAAGCTCACTTGACCATATGCATCCTACCTTGACCCTAGCCCCATTACAACCTATGGGAAAGCCCTCATGATATTTGTATGCATGCATAAAGTAATTGTTGATTGTTAGATGAAAAACAAATCTTGAAAAGCATGATTTGGGGAGAATTGAGTGAATCAACCCCATACACTTGAGTGCCTAGAGCAGATACACATCCGATGAGGGTTCGATCGCTCAATCACATGTCTCCACCCATGATCATCTTCTCTTGCAAGTTTGTAAAATCTTTCAATGATTCAATTCAATTGTGGGTTGATTTGATTGCTATTACCTTAGCCCTTGTGTTTGTATATATATTCTTGCAAATTGACTTGTTTTGACCAAGTGGATGCATTCATATAGATAGATTACATATAAATAGATTGCATTTAGTTAGCTTGCATTGAATAAATGTGATACCCCTTGCTTCTTCCTTGATTTTAGCATGAGAACATGCTTAGTTTAAGTGTGGGGAGATTTGATAAACCCCGATTTCGTGATTTATCTTGTACTTATTTTAGGAGATTTTATCACATTTTCCCACATTTATTCAATGAAATAGCATGGTTTTGTAATTCTCCCTTGAATTGTGCTTAAGTGTAAAAACATGCTTTTTAGGCCCTTAAATTGGTGATTTTAATCCACTTTAATTCCATTCGATGCCTTGATGTGTTTGTTGAGTAATTTCAGGTTCATAAGGCAAGTATTGGATGGAAGAAGTGAGGAGAAAAGCATGCAAAGTGGGAGAACTCATGAAGAAATGAAGGAACTGTAAAGCCGTCAAGTCTGACCTCTTCGCACTCAATTGACCATAACTTGAGCCATAGAGGTCCAAATGAGGCGGTTCTAGTTGCGTTGGAAAGCTAACATCCTGGGCTTCGAAATGATATAAAATTTGCCTTATGTTACTTTGCTTTCAGGGGCGCGCACGCGCCATGTATGCGTGCGCGCCGATGCTGTCCGTGACCCACTAAAGTGAAATCGCCTCCAGCGATTTCTGAAGCACTTTGGGCCCAACCCAACTCATTTCTAATGCTATTTCATGTAGAATTTAAGCTTGGGCAAGGGAGAGCAATTTTTTGGTAGCTTAACATCATGTAGTTTAGTTTCTAGAGAGAAAAGCTCCCTCTTCTCTCTAGAATTAGGATTAGAATTTCTTAGATCTAGGTTTAATTTATGCTTTGATTTACTTTTCTTTTACAATTTCTTGTTCCTCTACTCTTCCTCTCTCTAATTTTGTATTTCATTCTTGTAATTGCTTGCTTTGTTGTTGATGCACTCTTCCTTCTTTTATCTTCCTTTAATGCAATTTATGATTCAAGTTCTTTTATCATTGATTTGCTTTATTGTTATTTAATTCCTTGCAATTGAGTAGTGTAGATTTATATTCCTTGCAATTTTACTATGCTTTCCTTATACACCCACCAAGTGTTTGACAAAATTCTTGGTTGGGTTTTAGAGTAGAATTTTGTGCTCTTGGCTTGGGAAGGTAACTTAGGAACTCTTGTGTTACTAATGTCCAAGTGATTGACGATTGGGAGCCATTAACGCTAGATCTCACCAACTGATTAGGTGTAGAACTAGGACTTATGGACTTGGGTTGACATAGCTCATTTGACTTTCCTTTATTAGTTAGAGGATGACTTAATGGGGTTGATCCTTACCAATTCTCATGTTGTGGTTAGTGATTAGGATAGAGATCCTTGACCACCTAACCTTGCCAAGACCTTTTCGTTAGTTTATTTCCTTTGCCATTTATATTTCTTGTCCATCATCTCAAAAACCCCAAAACATACCTCATAACCAATAATAAGGCACTTTATTGCAATTCCTAGGGAGAACGACCCGAGGTTCCAATACTTCGGTTTATAAATTTAGGGGTTTGTACTAGTGACAAACACAATTTTTGCATGAAAGGGCTATTGTTGGTTTAGAAACTATACTTTACAACGAGATTTCATTTGAGAATTCTAAACCACACAAAAGTTCGTTCATCAGGCCACACTTTTAAAAGCGTGGAAAAGCGTGGACTATGGTTCCAAAGCGTGCTCAAACTTCAAAGTGTGTCCCAAAATTCTTTTTTTTCTCTTTTTGAGCTGAATTTGTGCTATTTTGCTTCTTTTTCCATTTATTTTCTACAAAATTTATAAAATCAAAAGATCAAAGAAATATACCATTTAAGCACAAAAGTATTCAATATTTAAGCACAAATCATCAATTTCTTGTATGAAAAAGCATAGAAAAACTTGACATGATGACATGTCATCACAACACCAAACTTAAACCTTGCTTGTCCCCAAGAAAGAAAAGAATCATGCAATAAAAATTGACAATCCAAGGTAAGAAGAATAGCAACTCATTGTTCATGGTTGGCTAGTTTTCTATGCATGCCTCAATCATAAAAGAAATGTAAATGATTGATGCTTCTATCTAGCTCAATTTATGAAATCTTTTCCTTATATTTCTTCCTTGGAACAAGCTTTTGATTTTCTTATTAGCTTCTCCTTTTGGATGTTTTGCCCTATGAGTTGATAACAAAGCTACGACTCTAAATGCTTTGTTTTCAAGTATTACCACTTGATACACAAGCACCACAAGCATTTAATTAGAGGACTTCTTTAAGCTCATTTGTTTCTTTTCTTTACTCTCTAATCATTGATGCTCAGAGCCTTAAGCTTTGAGGGAGTGCATTTGCACTTGAGCCTAACCTTGACTCTAAGTGTTTTGTTTTCAAGCTTTTTGCTTGATACATAAACACCACAAGTACTTAACAATGAAATTGTCATTGGTACTCAGAGCCTTCAGCTTTCTCATTCTTTCCCTTTTTTTTTTCTTGCCTTAATTTGGAATTGCTTCTTCAAGGTTTTTATAATTTCAAAAGATTTCACAAAATGTCCTAGATGAAAGCTTCAATTAAATAAAATCTAATGCAATTGAGCAATAATTAACCATACTAGCCTTCCAATACTTGTATACACATGCTAAGTTCTTCTTTAATTCCTTGTTTGTTTATGATCATGATACTTTACTGCTTTGAACTTTACAAAACTCAAGTTGGTAGTCATAGTGGCATAACAGCATGTTACAGATCAAAATTTAGGCTATGCTTATTAATACACACATGTAAACGAGAAGATAAAGACAATCATGTAATTTAAAGTGCTGGAAACAAATGAGAGGAAAAGAAACTTTACAACCTTGTAATTCATCTTCTCTATTATTGTCATTTTCCTCCCATTCTTCCCCTTCCCTTGCCAAACTCAGATTGCTTGCTCATCCTCAAGCAATAATTAGAACAATGGCTATGGGGCTAAGATGGATCATGAGTGTCTCACACAATGAAATGTTAGTAATACATGTGTTTAAGCAAGCAAAATAATCATCAAGGCACATGAAACAGAGACATTGTGATTGTCAACATAAGAGGGTGTGCATGATACATGGCATAAAAGATAAGTGGCACACCAAACTTAGTGTGACACTTTCACTTGGAATTGATGCAAGTATTTAGTAAGGATTGGAAACAAATTTTGTTGCATAGCAACACCAAACTTAGAATGCAATCATATGTCAATTTATTTGAATTAAAACTAAGCAAATGAAACTATTATATGTTAAGTACAATCACCAAGCCAAGAATCTGTCATGAATAAGGATCTCTTGGTGATGTATTAACAAAAATAGTTAATAAAAGAAAGCATTAAAAATAAGGAAATGACTAAAACAACAAGAAAACTAAAATTGCCTAACTATCAGAAAGATAACACTGCAAAAGGCATTATGATTATGCAGACAAGTGGTGTTGCTTAATGAATTGCATAGAGAATTAAGTGGCACACCAAACTTAGAATCTTAGTGTGACACTTTCAATTTTGATGCAATCATCTAGAAAGATTGAAAACAAATTGTTGCAGGGCAACACCAAACTTAGAATGTAATCATATGCTAATTTATTGAAATTTAAACAAAACAGACAGAGAAAATGAACAAAGCAAAGGAATGAAATGTTACCTAAGGTTGGGTTGCCTCCCAACAAGCACTCTTTTAGTATCATTAGCTTGACATGTTGTTCTTCACTTTCTTCCTCTTCTTCCAGTTTGTTAAGAGGGATGACCTCAAGGGGAGAGAAAACTCAGCTATTGTCCCCTGTCTTGGTCTCTCTTCAGCAAGCTTCCTTTTGTTAATGGCTTGATTGAGCTTGCTTGCTGGTGGTCCAGGGGTTGGATTGCTTGTGGTTGACCTCTCCTTCTTCCTTGATGTGTTCAATGGTAGCTTGGTCACAATCCTCTCTCCGGTGTTGTTATTTGTTGCCTTCACTTCTTTGATATCAATACTTGGTGGTTGTGTGATGGTTGGAGCATTATCTTCATCAAAAACCTCTTGAATTGGTGGTTCCATAAGCTCTTCCTCTATGCACTTCTCTGCTTTAATTGAGTGTGACTTCTCTTGATTGTCTTCCTCACTTTCTTGCTCCTCCACTCCTTCCTTTGCACTTAACATTTGACATAATAGCTCTTTCATGGAGGAGGTTTGTTTTTTTTCCAAGATTTCTTCATCTCCTCTTCATATTTTTCAATCACAGATTCAAGTGTTGAGAATTTTTGGTTCAGGAAAGTTTGTGAAGGTTGTGAGTTTTCATATTCTCTTGCCATCTCAAGTGCAGTTTCAGGTTCAAATACCTCCACCACCTCATTCTTCACTGAAAATTTGCTTGACACAGGGGCCTCTTCTTCTTGCTCTTCCACTTCCTCCTTCACACTTAACATTTGGTTTATGAGCACTTCCATGTTTTTGAAGGAGTTCTCTTAGTCATTCCAGGATATCTGTGCCTCCCTTTCATAGCTTTCAAGCATGGTTTCAAGCCTTGAAAGGCTTTGGTTCATGGAAGTTTATGTGAACTGTGAGTTTTGGAAGAGATTTTGTGTCAAGGGATAGTTAAGTGATAAAGAATTTTCAGATGAAAAACTGGGAGGTAAGGGTGGACAATTTTGCATAAATGAATTGAAAGTTTGCTCAAGTGATGATGGCTCTTGATAAGTGGAATATGAACTGTCAAATGCTTTCTGGTTTTGATCCTCCCATCCATAATATGAATCATTGTAGAGTTCATCACAGTATGGATCATTTTGTGGCATTAGGGGACAATCTTCCATGTATGTATTGATAGCACAATCAAATGATGATGTTCCTTGATGAACAGAAGATGAAACATTGAAATTCCCTTCTTAGCCACAATTTATATCAGTATCATAGTAATGTGAGTCACTTTGTAGCTCTGGGAAATAGTTCATTTTACTTGATTGTTCATACTCCCTCATTCTTTATTGATATTCCCATCCACCATTGGGATAATGACTTGAATCATCTTGTGGTGGTGAGCAATATCTCATGAAATTGTCTTGATCATTTTCTGAAGCATCTCCCCATTGATTGGGTTGCTCAGAGTCTGCCAATTCTTGGTGATACTCCCAACCACCATTAGGATAATGAATTGAATCATATTGTGGTGGTGGGTAATATCCCATATGATTTTCTTGCTCATCTTGTGGTTCTGAGGCATATCTCTATTGATTGGAGTGCTCAGAATCTTTGATCTCTTGGTGATATTTCCAGCCACCATTAGAAATTGGTAATGGTGAGGTCGATCCCACAGGGATTGGTGGATCAAGCAACTTTAGTGAGTGATTAGTTTAGTTAAGCTAACATTGGTGAATTGAGTGAAATTTTGATAGAATTGCAGAAGAATTAAATTAGATTTGAATTAAGAACAGAAATGTAAATTTGCAAAGAAGTAGAAGTGCAGAAGAGTAAATCAAGCTCAATGAAAATGAAAATGTGAAATTGAATTGCAATACTTGAAATGGAAAAGTGCAGAAAAATTAAAAGTGTTTCAAAGAAAGCTTTCTATTCTATCATACTCCTATTGCTCTCTAGCAAAGCCAGCCTTCTTAATGAAATGGAATTGATGCCTTTATATAGGCTTTACAAAATAAAAATGAAATTGAAATTAAAAATAAATTACAATTAAATGAAATTCCTAATCTAACTGATCTCTTGTGCCTTTGAGTGATAATAATGGGCTTGGCTTGCTTTGGATTTGAAGAAGAGTGGATCCGGACGGGTTGATTTAATTGGATCAATGTGCATTTTGTGAAGCTTAGGTCAGGGGCACTTGTTCCAGTGGAGCGCTCCATTTTGTTAGTGAACTGAGCGTTCACTCTCTTCTTGTGTGCCTTCCTCGTGCCAAGCCTCCTTGCCTATAGCACTCAGTGAAGAGATGCAACGTAGCGCTCACATGCTGCGCTGGTTTCCCTCTTCGAGCCTTAGCTATTTCCCTTTTTTAAGTTTCCTTGTAGCGCTCAGTTGGAAGTTGTGAACGTAGCGTTCCTTGCTTCCCTTGTGCGCGCTTTGCTTTTCTTCATGAGGGCCCGAAAATGTTCAAAATATTGAACGTAGTACTCACTTATTCGAGTGCTATGCCTTGTTTTACTTGCTAATGAGCGTTCATTGTTAACGCCTTGGTTCATTGTATTACATGCATGATTTGGCTTTATATTAGTAATGCCAATTAACTTAGTAACGCAATGCATTAATTAATGTAAGCTTTCATTTGCCAATTGCATTAGAAATGTATGGCTTTAATTAATAATGCTAATGCATTACCGTTAAAGCATTCATTCATTTAATTCTTCATTGGCATAATCATTAAATGCATGCATAAGGCAATCATGCATGCTGTATCATGCCATGGCTTCATGGTCATGGGCCACACTTTTAAAAGCGTGGCCTAAGGTTCCAAAGCGTGCTCAAACTTCAAAATGTGCCCCAAAATTCTTTTTTTTTTTCTCTTTTTGAGCTGAATTTGTGCTATTTTGCTTCTTTTTCCACTTATTTCCTACAAATTTTGTAAAATCAAAAGATCAAAGAAATATACCATTTAAGCACAAAAGCATTCAATATTTAAGCACAAATCATCAATTTCTTGTATGAAAAAGTATAGAAAAATATGACACGATGACAAAACCTCTTTCCTCATTCAAGCAATTCTCATGCTCCCAACACATTCACCTGCACACTAACATCAACAAATCTTATTTCCTCAATACCATATCCGCCATAAAAATCATACTTCACACCCACAATTATCACATATACACAAGCCAAAACCACCAACAACAATAGCATATACACAAGCCAAGTCTCACAATCAAATCATAATTCATGGATTACACATTTGTGTCCTCAACTCATTGATTAACATTTCATTAATCCTTCAACTAATCAATACCACATTAATCCACATTTGGTAACACAAGACACTAAACCACAATATACACATATGTTCCAACTTATCCTACAGTCATCTAGCCTAAGTTTTCACAAAACATTATATATTAAATGCAAGAAACCTGAACCATACCTTGGCCGATTTCCATGTAACGACCAAAGCAATTTATTCAAAATCAAGGCAGCCCCTCAAAATTCAACAAGCTTTAAGCTCAGCTTCCTCCAAGTTCCAATATTCACAATTTTAAGCTCCAATTATTTATTTTCAACTTAATACACATTTATAACACATATACATCTAATTTAATACTCAAAGCTCAAATTAAATGAAATTAAAATAGAATTATCGTATCCTCACCTTACCCAAGCTTCACATAAGCAAAAGTGAACATTTTTCTCAAGCTAATTGGATCCTAAAACATCAGAAATCAAAGAAATTCAACATTCCTACTCAAAATTCAAAAATTGGGGGAAGAGGAGGTTGAGAGTGATTAAACAAGTTACCAGTGAAATTGATCCAGTAGTAACGTAGAGCTCGACATGGTGAACGCATGGCGGCAAACGGTGCGGCGATCGGAGCTCGGACAGAGAAGTTACAGGAGTTAGAAATTTACGTAAGGGTTACAGGAGTGTGTCTCATTTTTCTTCTCCCTAGAAGCTGAAGGCTTCGTTGCTGCTATAAATTACAGCCTATAATGAGGGAGAAGACAAAGCTAGGTTCATTTAGTAGGTCGATCCGATTGGACCGACAGTCCGATTTGGGCCCAGTTCAACTGGTTCAGCTCGTTCGGTCCAATCTTGGACCGTTTTCTTTGAAATCAGTGTCAAAATTCTTGTTTCGATGAGCTCTATCCTGATTTGATATAATATTTACATTTCTAATCTTTCTTATTAAAAACTAATTTATTGACTAATTATCTACTAGTTTATCGGGGTTTACACGCACGCGTCACCCAAGCGTACGCGTGAGGTGAAGTTGCGCGTTTAGCACGTTACCCACATGGGCTCGACACAACTCATTGTTCGAGCCATGTGGGAAGCACAGTTCCAGCATCACATAAGTACAAATTTCGGGGACGGGGTGACGCGTACGCGTCAGCCACGCTTACGCGTGAGAAGCGTCGCGCTCCTGGCACCTCTTCAGCACGAACCTAGCACAACTATCCGTCCAGGTCGTGCTGTGGCATTGTCCTAGCACAAATACATCACAAATTGAAAATGGGCGTCGACGTGTACGCGTGACTCGTGCCCATACCCTTTGCCCTTTTCCCGCACGGCCCTAGCACAACTTTCTATTTGGTCGTGCGGACGCGTCATTCAAGCACCATTTTTGCATGGGGCCTGTCCGCGATCTCACATGTGCCCGTCATCCATGCGCACGCGTGGAAGGTTCCTTTATATATATATACTCCAAATGAAGGTAAACATGCAGATGTGAAAATTAACACAGACATAAATAAACTAGAACCAATAAAAAGGAAGATCATACCATGGTGGGTTGTCTCCTACCTAGCACTTTTCTTTAACATTCTTAAGTTGGACGGTCTACAAGCTCAGTCCTTATCCTTTGCTGGATCCTTCAAGAGGAAGATCTCCAGCTCCTTGTTGTTTTTCACTTTCGCACCGTGATACAGCTTCAAACGGTAGCCATTGACTTTGAAGAAAGTGGGGCTTGAAGGGTGACTTAGGTGGACAACTCCATACGGTTCCACCTTCTCCACCGTGTAGGGTCCATCCCACATTGACCTTAGCTTGCCCAGCATTAACCTCAACCTTGAGTTGTAGAGAATGACTTGATCCCCAGCTCTAAACTCTCTTCTCTTGATGTTCTTGTCAGGTACCGCTTTCACCTTTTCTTTGTAGAGTCTTGAGTTTTCATACGCTTCCAGTCGAAGCTCACTCGAATTCCTCCAGTTGCAGCTTTCTTTCAATTCCGGTTCTTTCCAATCCTGAGTTGCATTCCTTCACAGCCCAGTAAGCTTTGTGTTCCACTTCTACCGGAAGGTGACAAGTCTTTCTGTAGACTAGGCGGAACGGACTCATGCCGATCGGTGTCTTCTAAGCTGTCCGATAAGCCCATAGCACATCTGCAAGTCTAGTACTCCAATCCCTCTGATGAGGTTTAACAATCTTCTCCAGTATGCGCTTGATCTCTCTATTAGACACCTTGACTTGGCCATTTATTTGGGGATGGTAAGTCGTCGCCACCTTGTGAATGATCCCATGTTTCTTCAACAAATCTGTCATTCTTCTGTTACAAAAATGAGAGCATTGATCACTCACGATTTCTCGTGGTGATCCAAAGCGACAAATAATATTATTCCTAACAAAATAAACAACAATGTTAGCATCATCAGTATGGGTAAGAATTGCTTCCACCCATTTAGAAACATAATCAATAGCTAACAAAATGTATAAGAAACCATTCGAGTTTGGGAATAGACCCATGAAATCAATACCCTAAACATAAAAAATTTCACAAAACAACATTAGTTGTTGGGGCATCTCATCCATCTTCGATATATTTCCAAACCTTTGGCATTGGTGGCAAGAGTCACAGAAAATAGTAGCATCCTTAAAAAGTGTGGGCCACCAAAATTCGCAGTCGAAAATTTTTCTTGTAGTTCTTTAAGGACCAAAGTGTCCACCACTCTCAGAAGAGTGACAGGCCTCTAATATAGACTGGATTTCAAATTGTGGAACACACCTTCTAATTATTTGGTCAGCACCACATCTCCATAAATATAGGTCATCCCATATGTAATACTTGGACTCGCTCTTGAGCTTGTCCTTTTGATGCTTAGAAAAATTAGGAGGAAAGGTACGACTAACCAAATAATTAGCTATGGGTGCATACCAAGGAACCACCTCAGATATTTCTTGCAAGCTATAAAGTGGAAATGCATTATTGATAGGAGTGGAGTCACTTTTAATATGTTCTAGGCGATTGCCACCAAATTTTGGGAACCAGTCTATCTTTAATCTCTAAGTCAAACTTTTACAATAACAATATCCAACGGATTAAACTTGGTTTAGACTCTTTCTTAGCTAACAAGTATTTCAAAGCCGCATGGTCTGAATATACTACCACCTTAGTTCTAAGTAAATAAGCTCGAAATTTATCCAAAGCAAAAACAATAGCTAAAAGTTCTTTTTCAGTGGTAGTATAATTAGATTGGGCGCCATCTAAAGTTTTAGAAGCATAAGAAATAATATAAGGGTCCTTACCTTCGCGCTGAGCTAGCGCCGTTCCTACCGCATAACTAGATGTGTCACACATGATCTTGAACGGCCTACTCCAATCAGGCCCTCTCACAATAGGAGCTTGGGTCAAGGCAATCTTCAGCTTGTCAAATGCTTCTATGCAGTCCTCACTCAAGTCAAACTCTACGTCCTTCTGCAGCAGACGGGACAGAGGTAGTGCAACCTTACTGAAGTCCTTGATAAAATGTCGGTAGAAACCTGACAGGCAATCAAGCATTTGATCGATTAAAGGTAGTGGGTAGTGATCCTTGCAAGTGGCTAAGTTCAAGCGCCTGTAGTCAATACACACCCTCCAGGAATTCTGCACTCTTGTAGCCATGAGTTCCCCATTCTCATTCTTCACTATTGTGACACCAGACTTCTTTGGAATCACTTGTACTAGACTAACCCACTCACTATCCGAGATTGGATAGAGAATGTTGGCTTCAAGCAGTCGGGTCACTTCCTTCTTCACAACTTCCAAAATTGTGGGGTTCAACCGCCTTTGAGGTTGATGGATAGGCCTCGCTCCCTCCTCTAGAAAAATTCGGTGCTCACAGACTTGAGGCCTTATACCTACTATGTCTGCCAAACTCCATCCAATAACTTTCTTGTTTCTTCTCAGTACACTAAGCAGTCGCTCCTCTTGATGGGAAGTAAGTTCCTTTGCAATAATCACTGGGAGCTTCCGATTGTCTTCAAGATAAGCATACTTGAGGTAAAGTGGAAGGGGCTTCAACTCTATTTTCAACTCATGGTTTGGCACTTGATCATTCGGAACCATTGGAGATGGGAACGTGTCTTCAATATACTCAGAGGGCTTCCCCACACTTGCACCTTGAGCCATGTTCTTCTCATCAACTGCCTCTTGGTGAACTTCAGCCACAGTCTCATTAATAATGTCACACTGGAAGATAGAGTGGTCTTCCAGTGGGTGCTTTATAGCTTTATTAAGGTTGAAGCTCACCGCTCTTACATCTATCTCAAAAGAATAGGTACCCGAGAAGGCATCCAATTTAAACCGAGAAGTCTTCAAAAACAGCCTCCCAAGCAAGATAATGAAGGTCTTCCTGAGTTATTAGGGGGTATCTCTAGAATATAGAGGTTAATAGGAAAAGTCAACCCCATAATGCTCACCATGACGTCTTCCGCAATGCCAACTACTGAGATTATGCTCTTATCTGCCAAAACAAAACGTGCTGCTAATGAGTGGATAATTCATACGCTTTTTGGCATTGTTTTTAGTATGTTTTTAGTATATTTTAGTTAGTTTTTATTATGTTTTTATTATTTTTTAAATAAAAATCACTTTTCTGGGCTTTACTATGAGTTTGTGTGTTTTTCTGTGATTTCAGGTATTTTCTGGCTGAAATTGAGGGACCTGAGCAAAAATCTGATTCAGAGGCTAAAAAAGGACTGTAGATGCTGTTGGATTCTGACCTCCCTGCACTCAAAGTGAATTTTCTGGAGCTATAGAAGCCCAATTGGCGTTCTCTTAATTGCATTGGAAAGTAGACATCCTGGGCTTTCCAGCAATATATAATAGTCCATACTTTGCCCGAGATTTGATGGCCCAAACAGGCGTTCCAAGTCAGCTCAAGAATTCTGGCGTTTAACTCCAGAACTGGCACAAAAGCTAGAGTTAAACGCCCAAACTGGCATAAAAGCTGGCGTTCAACTCCAGGAAATGTCTCTACACATGAAAGCTTCAATGCTCAGCCCAAGCACATATCAAGTGGGCCCCGAAAGTGGAATTTTACAATAAACACCCTAGCTTACTCATTTTCTGTAACCCTAGGTCACTAGTTTACTATAAATACTACTTTTAGTGATTCATATTGTACCTCATGACACATTACATGTTTCATTTTGTATCTTCTACGGCATGAGTCTCTAAACCCCATGGTTGGGGGTGAGGAGCTCTGCTGTGTCTTGATGGATTAATGCAATTACTACTGTTTTTCCCATTCAATCATGCTTGTTCTATTCCAAGATACCACTTGTTCTTCAACCTGATGAATGTGATGATCCGTGACAATCATCACCATTCTCACCTATGAACGTGTGCCTGACAACCACCTCCGTTCTACCTTCGATTGAGTGTGTATCTCTTGGATTCCTTAATCAGAATCCTCGTGGTATAAGCTAGAATCCATTAGCGGCCATTCTTGAGAATCCAGAAGGTCTAAACCTTGTCTGTGGTATTCTGAGTAGGATTCAAGGATTGAATGACTATGACGAGCTTCAAACTCGCGAGTGTTGGGCGTTAGTGACAGACGCAAAAGAATCACTAGATTATATTCCGACATGATCGAGAACCGACAGATGATTAGCCGTGCTGTGACAGAGCGCGTTGAACATTTTCACTGAGAGGACGGGAGGTAGCCATTGATAACGGTGAAACCCAACATACAGCTTGCCATGGAAGGAGCCTTGCATGCTTGAAGAAGAAGACAGTAGGAAAGCAGAGATTCAGAAGATGGAGCATCTCCAAAACCTCAACCTGTTGTCCATTACTGCAAAACAAGTATTTATTTCATGTTCTTTTACTTTTTACAATTAAATCTCAGAGTTATTGACATCCTGACTAAGAGTTACGAGATAACCATAGCTTGCTTCAAGCCGACAATCTCCGTGGGATCGACCCTTACTCACGTAAGGTATTACTTGGACGACCCAGTGCACTTGCTGGTTAGTTGTGCGGAATTACAAAAGTGTGATTTTGATTTTGTGCACCAAGTTTTTGGCGCCGTTGCCGGGGATTGTTCGAGTTTAGACAACTGACGGTTTATCTTGTTGCTTAGATTAGGAATATTTTATTTTTGTTGGTTTAGAGTCTTTTACTTGAGTTTAGTTTCATATTTTAAGTTTGGTGTCAATTGCATGCTTTTATTTTCTTTTAATTTTTCAAAATTGCATGTCCTTAGTTCTCTCTTGATTTTTAAAAATTCTAAGTTTGGTGTCTTCTTTATGTTTTCCTTTAATTTTTCGAAAATTTGTGTTTGATTTTCTAAAAATTTCAAGTTTGGTGTTTTTGTGCTTTTATTTACTTAAAAATTTTTCAAAAATTTGTTCTTGGTGTTCATCTTGATCTTTAAAGTGTTCTTGGTGTTCATCTTGACATTCAAAGTTTTCTTGTTTGTTCTCTGTGTTTTTATCTAAAATCTCTAAGTTTAGTGTCATTTTGTTGTTTTTCTCTTTCCGCATTAAAATTCAAAAATAAAAAAATATCCTTTCCTTATTTTACTCATAAATTTCGAAATTTTGCATTAATTTAGTCAAAGATTTTCAAAATCATATCTTTTTTTTTCTAGTCAAGTCAATATTCTAATTTCAAAAATTGATCTTTTCAAATCTTTTTCAAAAATCAAATCTTTTTAATTTTTTCAATCATATCTTTTCAATCATATCTTATTGATTACTTTTTTTTCCAAAATCTTTTTAATTAATTAATTAATTTAGTTTTCAATTTGCTTTTATTTTATTTCCTTTTCTTTTTTTTCGAAATTTTATTTTAGTTTCCATTTATTTTATTTTATTCTATTTTAATTTCGGTCACTTTTAATTAAATAAATAAAAAAAATATAATTCATATCAATTCCCTTTTCCCCATCATGGACATAAGTGGAAGTGAACAGTCCAGAAGGACTCTGGGGTCATATGCTAACCTCATTATAGCTACATATGGGAGTAGCATCTGTATACCTCCCATCAAAGCAAGCAGCTTTGAGCTAAATCCTCAGCTCATTATCATAGTGCAGCAAAACTGCCAGTATTCTGGTCTTCCACAGGAAGAACCTACTGAGTTTCTGGCACAGTTCTTACAAATTGCTGACACAGTACGTGATAAAGAAGTGGATCAGGATGTCTACAGATTATTATTGTTTCCATTTGCTGTAAAAGATCAAGCTAAGAGGTGGTTAAATAACCAACCCACAGCAAGCATAAAGACATGGAGACAATTAACAGACAAATTCCTGAATCAATTTTACCCTCCAAAAAGGATGACACAGCTAAGGCTGGACATCCAAGGCTTTAAACAAGAAGATCATGAATCTCTTTATAATGCCTGGGAGAGGTACAAAGGGATGCTAAGAAAATGCCCTTCTGAAATATTTTCAGAGTGGGTACAGTTAGACATCTTCTACTATGGGCTTACAGAAAAAGCTCAGATGTCTCTAGACCACTCAGCTGGTGGATCTATACACATGAGAAAAACAATTGAAGAGGCTCAAGACCTCATAGATACAGTTGCTAGAAATCAACATCTGTACTCAAACAGTGAGTCCTCCATAAAAGAAGAGGCTATGGCAGTCACTACTGATCCTAATCCTCAAGAACAGATTGTTGAACTTAATCAGCAATTACTCCTTATGACAAAACAATTAGCAGAATTCAAAGAGATGCTCCAAGACACTAAAAATGCTAACAAGAATATGTAAGCACAATTGAATCAGACAAGACAACAGCTATCTAAACAGATAACAGAAGAATGCCAAGCTGTTAAATTAAGGACTGGGAAGACATTGAATGTATCAACTCAAAGCAGCAGAAAAGCCAAGAAAGGAACAATTGACAGAGGATGACCACCCAACTGCCCAAAATCCCTCTGAGGACAGTAAGAGCCCAGAGAGGAATGATTCTGGCATTCAAACGCCAGAAAAGGGTAAGAAAGTGGCGTTAAACGCCCAATGGGTAGCCAATCCTAGCGTTCAAACGCCACAAAGGGGTCAGACACTTGCAAGTGCTGACAACAATCCCCTTAAGCAGGCTTTTCCAACCACTTCTGTAGGAAATAAACCTGCAGCAACTAAGATTGAAGAGTATAAAGCCAAGATGCCTTATCCTCAGAAACTCTGCGAAGCGGAACAGGATAAACAATTTGCCCGCTTTGCAGACTATCTCAGGATTCTTGAGATAAAGATCCCGTTTGCAGAGGCACTTGAGCAAATACCCTCTTATGCTAAGTTCATGAAAGAGATCTTAAGTCATAAGAAGGATTGGAGAGAAACTGAAAAAGTGTTTCTCACTGAAGAATGCAGTACAGTCATTCTGAAAAGCTTACCAGAGAAGCTTCAAGATCCAGGGAGCTTTATGATACAATGCACAATAGAGGGTGCTTGTACTAAGACAGCTCTATGTGACCTTGGAGCAAGTATCAATCTAATACCTGCATCCACCATCAGAAAGCTTGGCTTGACTGAAGAGGTCAAACCAACCCGGATATGTCTTCAACTTGCTGATGGCTCCATTAAATACCCATCAGGCATAATTGAGGACATGATTGTCAAGGTTGGGCCATTTGCCTTTACCACTGACTTTGTAGTACTGGAAATGGAGGACCACAAGAGTGCAACTTTGATTCTAGGAAGACCTTTCCTAGCAACTGGACGAACTCTCATTGATATCCAAAAAGGGGAAGTGACCCTGAGAGTCAATGAGGATGAGTTCAAGTTAAATGTTATCAAAGCTATGTAGCATCCAGACACGTCAAATGACTGCATGAGCGTTGATATTATTGACTCCCTGGTGGAAGAGGTCAATATGACTAAAAGTCTTGAATCAGAGCTAGAAGACATCTTTAAAGCTATTCAGCCTGATCTGGAGGAATCAGAGGAAATAAAAGATCCTCTGAACATCCCTCAGGAAGAGGAGAAACCTCCTAAACCCGAGCTCAAACCACTACCACCATCCCTGAAATATGCATTTTTGGGAGAGGGTGACACTTTTCTAGTGATCATAAGCTCCGCTTTATATCCACAGGAAGAGAAAGCACTAATTCAAGTGCTAAGGACACACAGGACAGCTCTTGGGTGGTCCATAAGTGACCTTAAGGGCATTAGCCCAACAAGATGCATGCACAAGATCCTATTGGAGGATGATGCTAAGCCAGTGGTTCAATCACAAAGGCGGCTAAATCCAGCCATGAAGGAAGTGGTGCAAAAAGAGGTCACTAAGTTACTAGACGCTGGGATTATTTATCCTATTTTTGATAGCCCCTGGGTGAGCCCTGTCCACGTTGTCCCCAAGAAGGGAGGTATGACAGTAGTTCATAATGAAAAGAATGAACTGGTTCCTACAAGAACAGTTACAGGGTGGCGTATGTGTATTGACTACAGAAGGCTCAATACAGCCACCCGAAAGGATCACTTTCCTTTACCATTCATAGACCAGATGCTAGAGAGACTAGCAAGTCATGAATATTATTGCTTTTTGGATGGCTATTCAGGTTACAACCAAATTGCAGTGGATCCTCAGGACCAAGAGAAAACAGCATTCACATGTCCTTCTGGAGTATTTGCCTACAGAAGGATGCCCTTTGGTCTATGCAATGCACCTGCAACCTTTCAGAGGTGCATGCTCTCTATCTTCTCTAATATGGTAGAGAAGTTCCTGGAAGTCTTCATGGATGACTTCTCAGTATTTGGAGACTCATTCAGCTCCTGTCTTGATCATCTATCACTTGTCTTGAAAAGGTGCCAAGAGACTAACCTGGTCTTAAATTGGGAAAAATGTCACTTTATGGTGACTGAAGGAATTGTCCTTGGACACAAAATTTCAAGCAAGGGGATAGAGGTGGATCAAGCCAAGGTAGAGGTAATTGAGAAATTACCACCACCTGCCAATGTTAAGGCAATCAGAAGCTTTCTGGGGCATGCAGGATTCTATAGGAGGTTCATAAAGGATTTTTCAAAAATTGCAAAACCTCTAAGCAACCTGCTAGCTGCTGACACACCATTTGTGTTTGACACAGAGTGTCTGCAGGCGTTTGAGACCCTGAAGGCCAAGCTGGTCACAGCACCAGTCATCTCTGCACCTGACTGGACATTGCCATTCGAATTAATGTGTGATGCCAGTGACCATGCCATTGGTGCAGTGTTGGGACAAAGGCATAACAAGCTTCTGCACGTCATTTACTATGCCAGTCGTGTTCTAAATGGCGCACAGAAGAACTACACAACCACAGAAAAGGAGTTACTTGCAGTGGTTTATGCCATTGACAAGTTTAGATCCTATTTAGTAGGTTCAAAAGTGATTGTGTATACTGACCATGTTGCTCTTAAATATCTACTCACAAAGCAGGATTCAAAACCCAGGCTCATAAGATGGGTGTTGCTTCTGCAAGAGTTTGATATAGAAATAAGAGACAGAAAAGGGACAGAGAACCAGGTAGCTGATCACCTGTCCCAGATAGAACCAGTAGCAGGGGCGTCCCTCCCTCCTACTGAGATCTCTGAAACCTTTCCAGATGAGCAACTCTTTGCCATTCAGGAAGCACCATGGTTTGCAGACAGAAAAAGGAAGAAGCATGAAGAGCTTCTCTCAATACAGAGTCAAACAGAGCCCCCACAGTCAAACTCTAAGTTTGGTGTTGGGAGGCCACAACCAAACTTTAAGTTTGGTGTTGAACCTCCACATTCAAACTCTAAGTTTGGTGTTGGGAGGTTCCAATATTGCTCTGAACATCTGTGAGGCTCCATGAGAGCCCACTGTCAAGCTATTGACATTAAAGAAGCGCTTGTTGGGAGGCAACCCAATCTATATTAAATTTCGATTTTCCATTGTTATTTTATGTTTTCTGTAGGTTGATGATCATGTGAAGTCACAAAAATAATTGAAAACGCAAAAAAAGAAGGAAAAATAGAATGAAAAATAGAACACCCTGGAGGAGAAACTTACTGGCGTTTAAACGCCAGTAAGGGTAGCAGAATGGGCGTTAAACGCCCAGTCTGGCACCATTCTGGGCGTTTAATGCCAGAAATGGGCACCAGACTGGCGTTTAACGCCAGAAAAGGGCAAGAAGCTGGCGTTAAACACCAGAAATGGGCAGCAACCTGGCGTTTAACGGCAGGATTGGCAGCAAAGGGCGTTTTTGCAAGCCTAATTGGTGCAAGGATGAGAAATCCTTGACACATCAGGATCTGTGGACCCCACAGGATCCCCACTAACCTCAACTCACTCTCTTACTTCTTCACACCTTTTCATAATACTCTTCCCAAAATAACCTCCACCAATCACCTCTATTACTCCTCCAAAACCATCATACAACCCACCTACACCCACCCACTCAACTTCAAACCATCACTCCTTCCTTTTCTACATCATAACCACCTAAAACCTCCCTTGGCCGAATAATTCACACACCTCCATCTCCTCCATCTCTTCTTCTTCTCCTCCTTTCTTTATTCTTTTGCTCGAGGACGAGCAAACCTTTTAAGTTTGGTGTGGAAAAGCTCAGCTTTTTTGTTTTTCCATAACCATTTATGGCACCTAAGGCCAGAGAAACCTCTAGAAAGAGGAATGGAAAGGCAATTGCTTCTACCTTCGAGTCATGAGAGATGGAGAGATTCATCTCAAAGGTCCATCAAGACCACTTCTATGAAGTTATGGCCAAGACTCCTCATTGAAGAGGACAAGCTCATCACTAAGAAAAGGATGGAGCAAACAAGAGAGCCCACTCATGGACCTCAACAAGAGCATGAGGAAAATCATCATCATGAAATCCCTGAGATGCCTCAAGGGATGCATTTTCCTCCACAAAACTATTGGGAGCAAATTAACACCTCCCTAGGAGAATTAAGTTCCAATATGGGACAACTAAGGGTGGAGTACCAAGAGCATTACATCCTCCTCCATGAAATTAGAGAAGATCAAAGAACCATGGGAGAGGAGCAACAAAGACAAGGAAGAGACATTGAGGAGCTCAAGCACTCCATAAGATCTTCAAGAGGAAGAACAAGCCGCCATCACTAAGGTGGACACGTTCTTTAATTTCCTTGTTCTTTATTTTTCTGTTTTTCAAAAATTGTGCTTTATGTTTATCTATGTTTGTGTCTTTATTACATGATCATTAGTGTCTATGCCTTAAAGCTATGAAAATGAATCCATCACCTTTCTTAAATGAAAAATGTTTTTAATTGAAAAAGAAAAAGAAGTGCATGAATTTCAAATTTTAAAACAGTTTAATTATCTTGAAGTGGTGGCAATACTATTGTTTTTTTGAATGAATGCATGAACAGTGCATATTTTTGAATTTGATTGTTTATGAATGTTAAAATTGTTGGCTCTTGAAAGAATGAAAGGAAAAGGAGAAATGTTATCTGATGATCTGAAAAATCATAAAATTGATTCTTGAAGCAAGAAAAAGCAGTGAAAAGCTTGCAAAAAAAAAAAGAGGCAAAAAAAAAGAGAAAAGAAAAAGAAAGAAAAAGAAAAGCAAGCAGAAAAAGCCAATACCCCTTTAAACCAAAAGGCAAGGGTGATAAAAAGGATCCAAGGCTTTGAGCATCAGTGGATAGGAAGGCCCACAGGAATAAAATCCTGGCCTAAGCGGCTAAACCAAGCTGTCCCTAACCATGTGCTTGTGGCGTGAAGGTGTCAAGTGAAAACTTGAGACTGAGCGGTTAAAGTCGAGGTCCAAAACAAAAAGAAGAGTGTGCTTAAGAACCCTGGACACCTCTAATTGGGGACTCTAGCAAAGCTGAGTCACAATCTGAAAAGGTTCACCCAGTTATGTATCTGTGGCATTTATGTATCCGGTGGTAATACTGGAAAATAAAGTGCTTAGGGCCACGGCCAAGACTCATAAAGTAGCTGTGTTCAAGAATCAACATACTTAACTAGGAGAATCAATAACACTATCTGGATTCTGAGTTCCTATAGATGCCAATCATTCTGAACTTCAAGGAATAAAGTGAGATGCCAAAACTGTTCAGAGGTAAAAAGCTAAAAGCCCCGCTCATCTAATTAATACTGATCTTCATAGATGTTTTTGGAATTCATTTTATATTCTCTTCTTTTTATCCTATTTGATTTTTATTTGCTTGGGGACAAGCAACAATTTAAGTTTGGTGTTGTGATGAGCGGATAATTCATACGCTTTTTGGCATTGTTTTTAGTATGTTTTTAGTATATTTTAGTTAGTTTTTATTAGTTTTTAAATAAAAATCACTTTTCTGGGCTTTACTATGAGTTTGTGTGTTTTTCTGTGATTTCAGGTATTTTCTGGCTGAAATTGTGGGACCTGAGCAAAAATCTGATTCAGAGGCTAAAAAAGGACTGCAGATGCTGTTGGATTCTAACCTCCCTGCACTCAAAGTGAATTTTCTGGAGCTACAGAATCCCAATTGGCGTGCTCTTAATTGCGTTAGAAAGTAGACATCCTGGGCTTTCCAGCAATATATAATAGTCCATACTTTGCCCGAGATTTGATGGCCCAAACAGGCATTCCAAGTCAGCTCAAGAATTCTGGCGTTTAACTCCAGAACTGGCACAAAAGCTGGAGTTAAACGCCCAAACTGGCATAAAAGCAGGCGTTTAACTCCAGGAAATGTCTCTACACATGAAAGCTTCAATGCTCAGCCCAAGAACACATCAAGTGGGCCCCGGAAGTGGAATTTTACAATAAACACCCTAGCTTACTCATTTTTTGTAACCCTAGGTCACTAGTTTACTATAAATACTACTTTCAGTGATTCATATTGTACCTCATGACACATTACACATTTCATTTTGTATCTTCTACGGCATGAGTCTCTAAATCCCATGGTTGGGGGTGAGGAGCTCTGCTGTGTCTTGATGGATTAATGCAATTACTACTGTTTTTCCCATTCAATCATGCTTGTTCTATTCCAAGATACCACTTGTTCTTCAACCTGATGAATGTGATGATCCGTGACAATCATCACCATTCTCACCTATAAACGTGTGCCTGACAACCACCTCCGTTCTACCTTCGATTGAGTGTGTATCTCTTAGATTCCTTAATCAGAATCCTCGTGGTATAAGCTAGAATCCATTGGCGGCCATTCTTGAGAATCCGGAAGGTCTAAACCTTGTCTGTGGTATTCTGAGTAGGATTCAAGGATTGAATGACTGTGACGAGCTTCAAACTCGCGGGTGTTGGGCGTTAGTGACAGACGCAAAAGAATCACTGGATTCTATTCCGACATGATCGAGAACTGACAGATGATTAGCCGTGCTGTGACAGAGCGCGTTGAACATTTTCACTGAAAGGACGGGAGGTAGCCATTGACAATGGTGAAACCCAACATACAGCTTGCCATGGAAGGAGCCTTGCGTGCTTGAAGAAGAAGACAGTAGGAAAGCAGAGATTCAGAAGATGGAGCATCTCCAAAACCTCAACCTGTTCTCCATTACTGCAAAACAAGTATTTATTTCATGTTCTTTTACTTTTTACAATTAAATCTCAGAGTTATTGACATCCTGACTAAGAGTTACGACATAACCATAGCTTGCTTCAAGCCGACAATCTCCGTGGGATCGACCCTTACTCACGTAAGGTATTACTTGGACGACCCAGTGCACTTGCTGGTTAGTTATGCGGAATTACAAAAGTGTGATTGTGATTTCGTGCACCAGCTGCCGACCTTTTCAATGGTGGAAGTCTCAAAGCATCATATACAGATAATGGCATAATACTAACACATGCACTTAAATCACACATGCAGTCAACAAACTGTACACCCCCTATAGTGCAAGTAACCATACAAGGACCGGGATCACAACATTTCTCTGGTATAGCACCCATCAAAGCAGAAATTGAGCTACCCAAGGGAATAGTTTCTAAATCATGGATCTTTTTCTTATTCATGCATAAATCCTTTAGAAATTTAGCATACTTAAGAACTTGGCAAATAGCATCAAAAAGAGGAATAGTTACCTCAACCTTTTTGAAGATCTCCACCATCTTAGGATCTAGCTCCACTTGCTTTTTAGTTCTCCTAGTAAGGTGTGGAAAAGGAATGGGAATGGCCTCTTTCACAACATCGTCTTCCTTAGATACTCCATCCCTTGGTTGAGCAACTTCTTCTTCAACCGCCTCTTGTACATCATCTTCGTCTTCCACATCTTCTACCTCAACAACCTCTTCATCTTGAGTGACTTCATTTGAGCTTGGCCCCACGGGTCTCCTTCCTTGCAATGTAGTGCCGAACCTCAAAGTGATGGCATTGATTCTACCCTTGGGGTTGGGTAAAGATTGAGAAGGGAGTGCACTAGAGCTTGAGGGTTGAGTAGTGGAGGGAGAGGGTGGTTCCATATGGGATATAAGGCTTGTAGAATGGAGGTAAGACCGGTGAGGCTCGAGGTAAGTGAAGTTTGAAACTCTTTTTGTCCTTGGAGAATAGAACGGAGTGTTTCATCTTGGTTGGAGGAAGGAGGAGGGTATGTGATTTGGGGGGCTTATGGTTGGTTGAGTTGAGGTGCTTGGGCTTGCCTTTGGTGAGGTGTTCGGTAACTTTGGCCTTGGTTTTGTTGTTGGTAAGGAGGGTTTTGTTGATACAGGTTTTGTTAATAGTTATTATTCCACCTTTGATTTCCACCATTGTCTCTACCTCCTTGGTTGTGGTTGTCTCTCCATCCTTGGTTGGAATTGTCTCTCTATCCTTGGTTGGGGTTGTCCTACCAACCTTGATTGTAGTTACCACCTTGATTATAGTTACCGCCTTGTTGATGGTACCCTTGATTCGGACTGTTGTAGTAAGCATTGGTAGCCGCCAAGGTGTTGTCCTCTTGGAGTTGTGGACATTCATCAGTATAGTGGGAATAGCAAGCGCAAATCCCACATACTCTCTGAGGGACTAACTGTTGACATTGTTGTTGTGGAGGAGGCAGAGGTTGTTGTTGATTGAGTTGGAGTTGCTTGAGTATGTTGGTCATCTCTCCCAAAGTCTTGGTGAGATTCGCGGTCTCACTACTGAAAAAAACTTTCGCAATAGCCTTGGGATGATTATTCCTTTGCCCTGCATGTCAGGTTGACTCAGCTAGATCGGTGATGAGTTGCCATGCCTCCGTCGCCGTCTTGTACTTTGTCAAAGAACCATTACTCGCAGCATCCAAGAGAGTCTTGTCTTGAGGCTTCATGCCTTGGCAGAAGTAGCTAATTAACACCAACTAGTCAATCTTGTGATGGGGACACGAGTCAAAGAGATTCCTAAAGCATTTCCAATACTCATAGAGAGTCTCTGATTCACCTTGAATGATGCAGGAAATTTCCTTCCTCAATCTATCTGTAACCTCTGCTGGAAAGAACTTGTCCAAGAATTCCCTTCTGAGCAAATCCCAATTAGTAACCACAGCTTTGGGTTGAGTGTAAAACCACTCCTTTGCCTTTTCCTCAAGAGAAAATGGGAAGGCATATAACCACACGGCAGTCTCGTCCACACCATGCCGCCTAGTAGTTGAACAAGCTATCTGAAAATCTCTAAGATACTTGATAGGCTCTTGAGCAGGTAAACCATTGAATTTAGGCAGTAGATTTATCAATGCGGTCTTCAGTTCAAAATCAGCAGTCAAATTCGGATGACGCACTTGATATGGTTGTAGTGTAAAATCTGGAGCTCCCACTTCCTTGAGAGTAATTCTCCTTGGAGCTGTGATGCATTCACATATTTGCTATATTAGCTAGTCAGTTTAGTTAGTTTTAGCTTAGTTTCATTCATTATCTTTGAAATAAACAAGAATTTTTATGAGTTTTACCTCCATGCATTAAAACACCAAGAACTAGGTAAATGTTGGCCAAATTCATGCAAATATTCAAGGAGTTTATAAACAAGTTGATGTGAATGATTCCCTTGAAATTTATTGCATAAGATGGCAAGACTTTGAGGAAGTTTCTTTGGTTTATGTTAGGTGATGAAGCTAGAAAGCAATGGAGCAAGAATTAGAGCAAGAAGGCTTAAAGATACATCAAGCTTGGCAAGGAAGCAGAGGATAGCACGTTGCCAACTTGGGCTACCAGTGGCGTGTTTGATGATAATGCCAGCAGCCCTGGAGAGTGATCCTAGAGGAGTTTGCACGTTGCCAACTTGCACTTCTACTTGAGTGCTTGGCAATAACGTCAAGAGGCAAGACTTGGTCCAAGGAAGGAGGCTAGCACGTTGCCAACGCTGGATTCTAAAGGCGTGTGCAATGGCAACGTAGCAAGCAAAGCTTGGAGCAAGAAGGCAGCCACAAGGATGTTGCCAACTTAAAGGTTCATTGGCGTGTTCCAAGGCAACGCAGCAAGCAACTTTGGGGAAGCAAGTCCAAAGTTCGAGCACGTTGCCAACCAAGAAAATGCAGGGGCGTGTTTGATGGTAACGCAGGCAAGCAATGCCAAGCAAGAAAGCTCACCCAGGAAAGGAAGCCAGCACGTTGTCAACGCCAGAGTCCAAAGGCGTGTTTAGAGGCAACGCTGCAAGCAAGGCTGGAAGCTATAAGGCAGCACTGAAGGGAAATTCCAAGGCCTCAAGCACGTTGCCAACGCTGAGTGTATGGGCGTTCTCCAAGGCAACGCAGCAAACAAAGTTTAGTGCCATGAAGAGGTTCGAGCACGTTACTACCATGCTGGAACAAAGGCGTGCTAGTGAACAACGCTGGCAAGCAACGCAGCAAGAAAGCAAGGCCTTGGAGAGGAGCTAGGGAAGCTCGAGCACGTTACCAACGCCAGCTTTCATTGGCGTGTTTCAAAGCAACGCTAGGCACCCACTCAAGGCACCCCTGACCTCCACTCGAGCACGTTGCCAACGCCAGCTTCCATTGGCGTTTTCCAAGGCAACGTAGCAAGAAAAGCTTGGTGCCATAAGGAAACTCGAGCACGTTGTTGGACTGGGAGAGCATGGGCGTGTTCCAAGAAAACGCCAAGCAAGAAGCTGACCCAGGGGAAGAAGCATGCACGTTGCCAACACCAAGTTCTATAGGTGTGTTTTGTGACTACGTAGCAAGCAATCTTGGAGAAGCAATCCCCTCATTCGAGCACGTTACCAACGCCAAGTTCTATAGGCGTGTTCCAAGGCAACGTGGCAAACAAAGTTGAAGACTAGAAGGCAGCCCTGGAGGGAAGCATCGAGCACATTGCCAACGTGCAAACAAGGGGGCGTGTTCATCAACAATAACAACCCTATGTCTCAGCCCTGGGAGGTTTGGCACGTTGCCAACTTGGAAGAAAGAGTGCGTGTCCAGCAACAACTTCAACAAACTTGGCAGCCTGACCTTACCTTCTTTGAGGAAGCATAACTTGAGATAGGAAACTCCAATTGAGATGATTCCAAATGCATTAGAAAGAAGACATTCTGAGCTTTCCAATGATGTATGGTAGTCCATATTGAAGCAGAGGATTGAAACTCAAATTCTGGGCAAGATTAGGCATGCAAGTAAAGTCAAGAAGAAGAAAAGCCAAGTTGTTAGCAATAACTTGGGCTAACAACGCCCAGCACAAAGCCCCCAGCCCAGGAAACTCATGAAGCACGTTAACAACGTGCCTTTACCCTGGCGTGTTTGCTAGTAACGTCCCCATTGGGCCAGGAGCATTATGAATGAGCTCCTTCTTCCCTGTTTAGCAACAATTCTTCGATTGACTCCTCCCATTGAGCCAAAAATTCAACAAAGAAAAACCCACATTGCTAGCCCAATTGAAGACCTCTGAAAGAGTTTTAGGAGTAGTATAAATAGAGAAGAAATTTGTATTAGAAAGGACTTTTTTTTGGGCACTTAGACATTTTTCTATTACTCTAGCATTTTTACTCTTTACTTTTTCTCACCGGTCTTCTATTTTGTTTTTCTTGCAACTTTGAATTTCAGTTTTAAGAACTTCTTCTTCTTCTTCTTCTTCATTCTTCTCGACACTTAGTTTAATTTTCATCTTTGCAATTATTGTTGAAATTTGAGCTATGATTCACTAAACCCCATTTTCATTAGGGGGAAGAGCTCTGTGTATTTGAATGAGTTGATAACTCTTCTTTTCCTTCTCAATTCAAGTGGTTCATCCAAGAGGAAACTCTTGTTCTTCAAAGATTCAATCACCATCGAGAGAGGGGTTGAATCTATATGAATTGAGTGATGAACTTGAGAAAGGAGTTACCTAATTCAGTTTAGAGTTCATCCTTTTATAATTTCCTTGATTAATACACTTTGGGATGGTATGTGAGATGTAATCACCCTTGGTTGAGATCCTGGGAATTTTGTGGCTTGAAGGATTAGTTAATGAGCTTCATCTCTTCTCATAACAATTAGATCACGAGAGTGGCAATTGATTGTGCTGATGAGAAATTGAATTACCAAGAGATTGGAATTCAATTACTTACAATCTGCCATGGATCTATACCCATGATTGAGAAGGAATTGATCAACATCAATTCATGAGAATTTACATCTCTGATCCCTAATGATCTCTCCCATTATTAATTCTCATTTCTTTTGCTCTTTAGTTATTTTGAATACCCATTACTCAATTCCCTTTTACATTCAAGCAATTTAACTTTCCTGCAATTTAGATTCAGTTTCAATTGTTTGCAATTTACTTCTTCGCTCTCTACAATTCAGTACTCTACTTTCTTGCAATTTACTTTTGATATCATTTAAGTTTCTTGCAATCTAAGTTTCCATTATTTACTTTCGGTATTTTAATTGCTTTTCTTACTTTAGTTCTTAAATTTTCCTGTCATTTAATTCTTTGCAATTTCTTTTAAGCATTCAAATCTCATGAAATCAAAACATTGTTCGCTTGACTAAACTACCATTTAACTAAACTTGTTTAATCCACCAATCTCTGTGGGATCGACCTCACTCTTAGTGAGTTTTATTACTTGATACGATCCGGTATACTTGCCGGTTGCGCGTTAATATTCTAATTTTTGCGTATCAAGTTTTTGGCGCCGTTGCCGGGGTTTGGAAAAGATTGACAATGATTACATGAATGGTAGTTTAGATTATGCATTTTTCTTTTCTTTGTTAAAGCCCACTAACTGTTTGATATTTTGTTTGCTAACTTTAACTTCACTCTAGCAATAGAGTGTTTCATTTGTGTTGTTAGTTTGTGTGTTTGTATATGTCAGAGGCAAGGAGATTTAATCCTGAAGACGAGAGAACCCTCCGAAGGTTAAGAAGAAAAGCAGCAGGAAAAGGGATAATTGGGGAGGAGGATTCAGAAGGAGAAGACCAAGTCATGGAGGGCAACTTACATAACCCTGCTGAGGGAGTTGCCAACAATAACAACCCACCTCAAAGGAGAGTTCTAGCTTCTTACACTCTCCCAAATCCAAGACACTGTGGGAGCAGTATACTCGCTCCCAATGTTCATGCAAACAACTTTGAATTGAAGCCTCAGCTCATCACTCTCGTGCAAAACAATTGCTCCTATGGAGGAGGCCCCCTTGAGGATCCAAATCAACACCTATCTGTCTTCCTAAGAATTTGTGAAACTGTCAAGACAAATGGTGTGCATCCAGATGTTTACAAGCTGCTATTGTTCCCATTTTCTTTGAGGGACAAGGCATTTCAATGGCTGGAGACATTCCCGAAAGAAAGTATCAACAATTGGGACGATCTGGTGAGTAAATTCCTATCCAAGTTCTACCCGCCTCAGAGAATCATCAGGTTGAAAACGGAGGTGCAAACGTTCACTCAAATGGATGGGGAATCATTGTATGAGGCATGGGAAAGATACAAAGCTCTGATTAGGAAATGTCCACCTGAGATGTTCAGTGAATGGGATAAACTTCAAAATTTCTATAAAGGGTTGACTCAAAGATCTCAAGAGTCCTTGGATTACTCTGCAGGAGGCTCGCTACAATTGATGAATACAACCGAAGAAGCTCAGAATCTCATAGACATGGTGACAAATAACTAATACTTCTTTGCTCATCAAAGGCAACGCCAACCTATTCAAAAGAAGAGTGTATTGGAACTAGAAAGAGTGGACACAATCTTAGCACAGAACAAGTTGATGCACCAACAAATCCAGCAACAAATGGAAATGATGGCTAAGAGAATAGATGGCCTCCAACTAGCTTCAGTGAGCACAACAAATCAACCTTCAACTGAATGGGGCCAAAGAGAAACAGGCAATGTTGAGCAGCAACTAGAACAAGTTCAATACATGCATAATACCTCAAATTCTTCTCAAAATGACTTCCATGGTGACACATACAACTCATCCTGGAAGAATCACCCCAACCTGAGATGGGGTGATAATCAAAACCATTGGTAGAAGAACAACAACTCCAACCATTCCCGCAACACACACAGCCAAAATCTCTCATCTAACAACACTAACCAATACAAAAAACCACAAAACACATATCAACCACCCCACAACAATTCACAAACTCATCAAAATAACTATCCCGCACCAACATCCAACCCACAAAACTACCACACCAGCCCTTCAAACAATTTCCAGCAACAACAATCAGCCCCCATCATACCACCAATTGACCATCATGAAAATAGAATTTCAAGTCTTGAGACAGCCTTACAAACAATTGCTCAGTCAACTCAAACATTGATCAAAGGGCAAGAGAGGTATGAAGCTACCATGAAGAACCTTGAAAGGCAAGTGGGACAATTAGCCAAACAAACTAAACGGCCAACTAATGTGCTTCCATGTGATACAATCCCCAATCCAAGGGAAGAATGCAAAGCGGTACAGTTAAGAAGTGGCAAGATAGTTGGAAAAGAAGTCAACAAAAGAAGCAACAGAGCATGAAGTGGAAGATACAATAGACAAGAAGGAGGATGAAAAGGCATCAACATCCAAAAAGAGCAAAGAAGCTGAAGAGCCACTAAGCAAGTTGCCAACTCAAAACAACAATACCAATAGCAAAGAAATTGTGAAGCCACAACAAGAGGAAAGAAATGAAGGGGTAAAATCCTATACACCCAAGCTCCCTTACCCAACAAGGATACACAAAGGAATAAGAGACCAGCAATTCCCTAAATTCTTAGAGATCTTCAAGAAGCTTCAAATTAACATTCCATTGGCCGAAGCTTTGGAGCAAATGCCATTGTATGCAAAGTTTCTTAAAGAATTGATCACCAAGAAGAGAAGCTGGCAAGAGAAAGAAACCGTACTCCTCACTCAAGAGTGTAGTGCCATTATTCAAAAGGGACTGCCACCAAAACTCAAAGACCCAGGCAGCTTCCTCATACCATGCACAATTGGGAATATGGCCATTGATAAATCACTTTGTGACTTGGGAGCAAGCATTGACTTAATGCCTCTTGCCATGATGAAAAAGCTGATGATAGAAGAGGTTAAACCTACAAGGATATCATTGCAACTTGCTGACAAATCCCTCAAAATACCAAATGGAGTAGTGGAGAATCTCTTGGTAAAAGTGGGAAATTTTATATTCCCAGCTGACTTTGTGGTGTTGGACATGGATGAAGAGGGAAGTAATTCGGTCATTCTTGGTAGACCCTTTTTTACCACTGCTAGAACAATCATTGATGTGGAGAAGGGGGAGATGATTTTCAGAGTACATGATGAGCAAATGACCATAAATGTCTTCAAAGCAATGCAGTACCCAGCTGAGAAAGAAAGTTGCATGAGGGTTGATGTGGTAGATTCTTTGTTTGAAGAAGTATTTGAAACAAACAATCAAGTGAAACAGGAGGAAGTCCAAGACATCCAAGAACAAGAAGAGAACAAATTGGAAGCACCAGAGGAACCAAGTGAATCCAAGAAAGAAGAGGCACCACAACAAGAGTTGAAACCATTACCCCCTCATATTAAATATGCATTCCTTGGTGAAGAGGACAGCTTCCCAGTAATCATAAACTTTACATTGAGTGCAGAGGAAGAAGAAAAACTCCTTGTGGTATTAAGATCTCACAAAGATGCATTGGGATGGACCATTAATGACTTGAAGGGCATAAGCCCTGCTATATGTATGCACAAAATTCTCTTGGAGGAAAATTCTAAACCAGTGGTACAACCTCAGAGAAGATTGAATCCCACAATGAAAGAGGTGGTCCAAAAAGAAGTACTGAAGCTATGTAAAGCTGGGATCATTTACCCTATCTCTGACAGTCCATGGGTTAGCCCAGTTCAAGTAGTACCAAAGAAAGGTGGGATGACTGTCATTGTCAATGAGAAGAATGAGCTTATTCCAACAAGAACAGTGACTGGATGGAGGATGTGCATTGACTATAGGAGGCTGAATGATGCCACACGAAAGGACCATTTCCCCCTCCCTTTCATTGACCAGATGCTGGAAAGGCTGGCTGGCCATGCTTATTACTGTTTCCTTGACGGATACTCTGGATATAACCAAATAGTAGTTGACCCCTGGATCAAGAGAAGACCTCCTTTACCTGCCCTTTTGGAGTCTTTGCTTACAGGAGAATGCCATTCGGATTGTGTAATGCCCCAGCTACCTTTCAGAGATGCATGTTATCAATCTTCTCAGACATGGTAGAAAAATTTATTGAAGTTTTTATGGATGATTTTTCCATTTTTGGTGATTCTTTCAATACTTGCTTGCACCATCTTACCTTAGTCTTGAAAAGGTGCCAAGAAACCAATTTGGTTTTGAACTGGGAGAAATGCCATTTTATGGTACCCGAAGGAATTGTTCTTGGTCACAAAATTTTAAGAAAGGATATAGAGGTGGACAAGGCAAAAGTAGAGATTATAGAAAAACTTCCACTACCAACAAATGTAAAAGCTGTTAGAAGTTTCTTGGGCCATGCTGGATTCTATAGACGATTCATCAAAGATTTTTCCAAAATAGCAAAACCACTAAGCAATCTGCTTGTGGTGAGCAATCCTTTCTCCTTTGATGATGAATGTAAACAGGCCTTTGAAACTCTAAAAGCTAAGCTCACCACAGCACCAATTATCACACCCCCAAGTTGGAGATTACCTTTTGAACTTATGTGTGATGCAAGTGACCTTGCAATTGGTGCTGTGCTGGGGCAGAGGAAGGACAAGAAGCACCATGTCATCTACTATGCAAGCAAAGTATTGAATGAAGCTCAAAGAAATTACACCACAACGGAGAAAGAGCTGCTAGCTGTGGTGTATGCTTTTGATAAGTTTAGGCAATATTTGATTGGATCCAAAATTTTAGTTTATACTGATCATGTTGCTCTCAAGTATCTAATGTCAAAACAGGATGCCAAACCAAGGCTAATTAGATGGATATTACTTCTACAAGAGTTTGACATTGAGATCAAGGACAGAAAGGGTAGTGAGAATCAAGTTGCTGACCATCTATCAAGGTTGCCACAAGGGACAAGTCAAGATACTTCTCAACCAGTGAATGAGAATTTCCCAGATGAGTACCTCTTGCAAATCCAACAAACTCCTTGGTTTGCATACATGGCCAACTACAAAGCAGGAAGGAGTATTCCACAAGAGTATACAAGGCAACAAGTTAAGAAGCTGCTACATGAGGCTAAGTTATTCTTGTGGGATGAGCCCTTCCTATTCAAAAGATGCCCAGATGGAATGATTAGAAGATGTGTACCGGAGGTTGAGATGAAGGACATACTATGGCATTGCCACAATTCAAGCTATGGTGGGCATTTTGGAGCTGAAAAGACTGCTGCAAAGGTCTTCCAAAGTGGGTTCTATTGGCCTTCTATCTTCAAAGATGCTAGAGATTTTGTGAGTCACTGCAATGAATGCCAAAGAACAGGAGGCTTGACAAAGAAGAATGAGATGCCTCAAAAGTTCATTTTGGAAGTGGAACTCTTTGATTTATGGGGAATAGACTTCATGGGACCCTTCCCTCCATCCTACACATTCAAATACATCTTGGTGGCAGTGGAATATGTTTCAAAATGGGTAGAGGCAATAGCCACCACTACATGGGATGCTAATTTGGTATTGCAATTTCTAAGGAAAAACATCTTCACTAGGTTTGGGGTGCCAAAGGGACTTATAAGCGATGGAGGAAGCCACTTTTGTAACAAACAATTGAACTCCCTCCTCCATAGATATGGAGTAACCCACAAGGTAGCCACACCTTATCACCCACAGACAAACGGACAAGCTGAACTTGCAAACAGAGAGTTAAAGAGAATTTTGGAGAAAACTGTGGGAGCAACGAGAAAAGATTAGGCAAGGAAGCTGGATGATGCACTCTGGGCATATAGGATAACATTAAAAACATAGGAAGATCTCCATTTCAGTTGGTGTATGGGAAAGCATGCCATTTACCTGTAGAGCTGGAACACAAAGCTTTTTGGGCCACAAAACTTTTAAATCTTGATGCCCAAGCAGCAGGAGAAAAGAGACTATTGCAACTCAATGAGTTGGAGGAATTCAGACTTGAAGCATATGAGACTGCAAGAATATACAAGGAAAGAGCAAAGAGGTGGCATGACAAGAAGATCTCTCTAAGGACATTTGAACCAGGCCAAAAAGTGTTACTCTTCAACTCTAGGCTAAAAATTTTTCCTGGAAAGCTTAGATCCAAATGGACTGGTCCATACACCATCACAAGAGTTTTCCCTCATGGTTATGTGGAATTACTCGATGAAGCCTCAAAGGAGACATTCACAGTCAATGGTCATAGGGTGAAGCTCTATCTTGGTGGTCCCTGGAGCAAGGAAGAAAATGTGCACTTATTAACATGAGCAAAATAGCTGCAATGTCAAGCTAAGGACGATAAACAAGCACTTCATGGGAGGCAACCCATGCACAAGAGTCTTTTATTTTCATGCTTTAGTGATCAATAATGAGAGGTTGCATCATATACATCTAAGAGAATAAAGAGTGAACTAGCACATAATGTATACAAGGCACTAAGTTTGGTGTGGTCAATCTTGAAGTAATTGCAAAAGTTTCTTTTTACAACACTTAGTCACAAACTAAGTTTGGTGTCCATACATACACAAAAATGCTAGACCATGGAGCAACAGTGTAGTTATTTCTTTTAGTGATATGAAAGCAATCATTAGATATATAAAAAAAATTTATATGATCTCGTTGAATGTCTTTAGTATGAGTCCAATTACAAGAAATTCTAAAGCCTTTGTATTCTTGCTGTAGGGAAGTGAAAGAAAGAAGTGATGGGAGAATCTTGAAGGAAGGATCACGGACACACACACAAGAAAGGAGAAGTCACATGTGCCTTGGGTTTTGTACATCCATATATACCTTGGATTGTGTGCATTGAGGAAAACACCTTAGCATGCATTAGGCAAAGAAGATTCATGTTTCCCATGCCTTGACCGAACCTTCAAGACCATTCCCCCATCATAAATATCACTTTAACCACTCCAACCACAATCATCAAACCTCACTTTGTCCTCACTTATATATACCATTCTCCATCACCACATTTCATCAATTCACCTCAGCCGAAATCACACTCAACCCTTTAATTATCCTTGCTTCACAGATTTTGGCTTTGATCCTAAGAATTGCTCAGCAAAATTTAGGATACACCATTTCCCCTAGCCTACCTGAACCACCCCCTTCTTCATTCCCTCTCACAATCACTTTCAAGCTTGTATTCCTTACCTTGTCGCCATATCCATCTACACCCCCTTCATAAACATTTTCTTTATGCTTGAGGACAAGCATTCCTCTAAGTTTGGTGTTGGAAGATTTGACCCTTGCAATTGAATTTTAATGGCCTCATCATCAAGAGCTAAGAAGGGAAAGGACAAGCAACCCGTAGAAGAAGAAGAACAAAACACCTTTGATCGAAGAAGATTCAAATCCAAACACAATGAGCGCATCTTTAGTTGGATGACAGGCAAAGACGTTGTCCCGGAGTTACCTTTTAAGCTAAGAAAGGAGGGGTATTCTGAGATACAAAAAATAATTAGAAAAAGGGGATGGGAGCTTCTCTGCAATCAACCTCAAGAAGTGAGCATGGTTCTCATCCATGAGTTTTATACTAATGTGATAAGAGAATTTGACGATGAAGAGCCGTACATGAGCTATGTAAGAGGGGTGACTGTTGACTTCAGTCCAAACACCATCAACAGGGTGCTAAAGATCAAACCAAAACGGTTCAAATAAGCTAGCTATGAGGAAAGGGTTGAAAATGATCCAAGATATGTGGATGTGCTAAGTGACCTGTGCAAAGTAGGCACGGATTGGGTGTTGGATTCACAAAGACAACCACTCAAACTCAGAAGAGGTGATCTCATACCTCAGGCAAAAGGATGGCATGACATAGTGAGGAGATCATTAATCCCTACTTCAAATAATTCCGAAGTGACAGTGAATAGAGCAATAATGATCCACTGAATAATGAAAGGAAGGGAGATCAATGTGGGAGAAATTATAGCCAAGAACATCATTGACATAGCCGAGAAGGTCAAATAGGACAGTTGGCTAGGATATCCTAGTACTATTCTACGCTTATGTGAAGAAGCTAAAGTACCACTCCAAGAACTTGAAGAAACTGACGTGGTATCTATTGGAAAGCCTCTCACCAAGGAAAGATTGGAATTTGTCACCATGACCCAATTGGAGAGGCAACCTTTAGCAAGAAAAAAGAAAAGGAAAGAAGCAAGACAAGAGGGAGAGCACCAAGAAATGGAAGAACTGAGTACTTTGAACATGAATCAACTCCAAGCCGCTTTGGAAGAAATCTCTGGGCAATATTCACAACTTCAAAGAAGCCAAGAGGAACAAGCTCAACAACAAAGGGACTTTTGGCAAGTAATGAATCAACAAAGAGAAGTTCAAGTTCAATGGGTGGGTCAGCAAAGTGAATATCAAACACACATGATGGAACTACAACAAGAACAATATGACAAGATGTGTGAAGTCATCAACAACTCAGCTGCTGAATATGGAAGATCCATGGAGAAGATAATACAAGAACAAGCTCAACTAAGGAAAGAGCAAGCTCAGCAAAGGGAGCTTCTCCATAGGGTGGAGGCTAGACAAGACACATTTCACAGAGAATTCAATGAAAGAAGAATGTTCAAAGAGGCTAGACATAGAGACAGAATTGATTATGATATATGCACCCAATAAAAACTCAGCTACCTTTGTGGAACACTCCCAGTGCTCAACCCACAAATCCAAAAATTTAATGATGCGCACAAGATATTAGAAGAGCAGGAAATTGCAAGGGTGAAATTTAATGCTGAGAGACTAAAGGAGAGGATGTTAAGCTCAGGAATATAGAAAAGAGAAGAGGAGGACTCAACAACAAAACAACAAGGAGAAGTAAGAAAGAAAAAGAAAGAAGATCCAAAGGGCAAAGGAAAGGGACATAAAGACTAAAGGTGGTGAAGTTTTTTTTAGTGCTTTATTAAATAAAGAAGATGTATGTTTGAAACATGGTATACCTTCTAAGTTGTTTTCCTTTATGCATTCTCAGTTATGTTGCTTATTCCATGTATCACTCACATGCTTGGAATGTTTGCTTGTCTTAAGTACTTTTACTTGCCAATGGAATAAAAGATGTAGTTTGAACAAAAAAAAACAGAGAGGAATCTAGTTTAGGAGAACAAGGTTGTCTGATAAAAACTGTTAGTACTTATATGCTTTCATTGTGAACGAATCAAGGCTCAAGAAATTAAAAGGAGTTAAGATGCTTGCTTACACAAAACTAGTTGGTTAAGGGTTATAAGACTCAAGAAGTTAGAAGCACAAAGATCTTTGACAATAGAGTAATACACAAAATTTTGAAGAGCAGAAAAAGAGAAATGAAGAAAACAAAGAACAAAGAATGAAAGGCTAGGCATCAATGACAAAATTTGGATATGTGTCTGTGGTGATTGATGTTAGGAGACATACTTGGGCTAGTAAATTCGAGGGGTGCTTCATCACCTAGTAACTTGAGTTAACTAACTTGGGATTATCGATTGAAAACTCACATTCAAGAGTAGCTCTATAACAGAACATTTAGCAACCCAAAGAGGTGCTGGATACCACTATCCAAATAAAATTCCAATGTTATATGCCTGTGATTGAATGTGTTAAGGAGAGAGGCTTGAGTTAGTAAATCTTTAAGAGTGCTTCAACACTTAACAACTTAAACCAACTGGTTTGGGATTGTTGATTGAAAGCTTATGCTAAAGAGCTGCCTTAAGACAAGATTTTTAGCTCAATTGAAACAAAGGAAATTTGAAAAAAAAAAGAAAGGGAGAAAAGAGAAGTAGAGAAAAGAATAGCTTAAGGATTATGTGCTAAGGTATAGAAAAAGAGTCTAGTGAAATTAACCAACCTAGTATTGGAGCAAGCATTTCAACTAAGAATTTGGATTAGCCTTGATCAGTTGCACTAAATAGATGACTACACAAATGAGGATGACATATTTCATGGAAGAATTCTTCTCTGTTAAGACATTCAATTCTTGCATCTTAAACTCTTTGTCAAATTATTTTATCCCTTGCTTGAGAACAAGCAATATTTTAAGTTTGGTGTTGTGATGCATTCGCATATTTGCTATATTAGCTAGTCAGTTTAGTTAGTTTTAGCTTAGTTTCATTCATTATCTTTGAAATAAACAAGCATTTTTATGAGTTTTACCTCCATGCATTAAAACACCAAGAACTAGGTAAATGTTGGCCAAATTCATGCAAATATTCAAGGAGTTTATAAATAAGTTGATGTGAATGATTTCCTTGAAATTTATTGCATAAGATGGCAAGACTTTGATGAAGTTTCTTTAGTTTATGTTAGGTGATGAAGCTAGAAAGCAATGGAGCAAGAATTAGAGCAAGAAGGCTTAAAGATACATCAAGCTTGGCAAGGAAGCAGAGGATAGCACATTGCCAACTTGGGCTACCAGTGGCGTGTTTGATGATAACGCCAGCAGCCCTGGAGAGTGATCCTAGAGAAGTTTGCACGTTGCCAACTTGCACTTCTACTTGAGTGCTTGGCAATAACGTCAAGAGGCAAGACTTGGTCCAGGAAGGAGGCTAGCACGTTGCCAACGCTGGATTCTAAAGACGTGTGCAATGGCAACGTAGCAAGCAAAGCTTGGAGCAAGAAGGCAGCCACAAGGACGTTGCCAACTTGAAGGTTCATTGGCGTGTTCCAAGGCAACGCAGCAAGCAACTTTGGGGAAGCAAGTCCAAAGTTTGAGCACGTTGCCAACCAAGAAAATGCAGGGGCATGTTTGATGGTGACGCAGGCAAGCAACGCCAAGCAAGAAAGCTCACCCAGGAAAGAAAGCCAGCACGTTGTCAACGCCAGAGTCCAAAGGCGTGTTTAAAGGCCACGCTGCAAGCAAGGCTGGAAGCTATAAGGCAGCACTGAAGGGAAATTCCAAGGCCTCAAGCACGTTGCCAACGCTGAGTGTATGGGCGTTCTCCAAGGCAATGCAGCAAACAAAGTTTAGCGCCATGAAGAGGTTCGAGCACATTACTACAATGCGGGAAAAAAGGTGTGCTTGTGAACAACGCTGGCAAGCAACGCAGCAAGAAAGCAAGGCCTTGGAGAGGATCTAGGGAAGCTCGAGCACGTTACCAACGCCAGCTTTCATTGGCGTGTTTTAAAGCAACACTAGGCACCCACTCAAGGCACCCCTGACCTCCACTCAAGCATGTTGCCAACGCCAGCTTCCATTGGCGTTTTCCAAGGCAATGTAGCAAGAAAAGCTTGGTGCCATAAGGAAACTCAAGCACATTGTTGGACTGGGAGAGCATGGGCGTGTTCCAAGAAAATGCCAAGCAAGAAGTTGACCCAGGGGAAGAAGCATGCACGTTGCCAATGCCAAGTTCTATAGGCGTGTTTTGTGACAACGTAGCAACCAATCTTGGAGAAGCAATCCCCTCATTCGAGCACGTTGCCAACGCCAAGTTCTATAGGCGTGTTCCAAGGCAACGTGGCAAACAAAGTTGAAGACTAGAAGGCAGCCCTGGAGGGAAGCATTGAGCACGTTGCCAACATGCCAACAAGGGGGCGTGTTCATCAACAACGCCAGCCTCATGTCTCAGCCCTGGGAGGTTTGGCACGTTGCCAACTTGGAAGAAAGGGTGCGTGTCCAGCAACAACTTCAACAAACTTGGCAGCCTGACCTTACCTTCTTTGAGGAAGCATAACTTGAAATAGGAAACTCCAATTGAGATGATTCCAAATGCATTAGAAAGAAGACATTCTGAGCTTTCCAATGATGTATGGTAGTTTATATTGAAGCAGAGGATTGAAACTCAAATTCTGGGCAAGATTAGGCATGCAAGTAAAGTCAAGAAGAAGAAAAGCCAAGTTGTTAGCAACAACTTGGGCTAACAACGCCCAGCACAAAGCCCCCAGCCCAGGAAACTCATGAAGCACGTTGCCAACGTGCCTTTACCCTGGCATGTTTGCTAGTAACGTCCCCATTGGGCCAGGAGCATTATGAATGAGCTCCTTCTTCCCTGTTTAGCAACAATTCTTCGATTGACTCCTCCCATTGAGCCAAAAATTCAACAAAGAAAAAGCCCACATTGCTAGCCCAATTGAAGACCTCTGAAAGAGTTTTAGGAGTAGTATAAATAGAGAAGAAATTTGTATTAGAAAGGAATTTTTTTTGGACACTTAGACATTTTTCTATTAGCATTTTTACTCTTTACTTTTTCTCACCGGTCTTCTATTTTGTTTTTCTTGCAACTTTGAATTTCAGTTTTAAGAACTTCTTCTTCTTCTTCTTCATTCTTCTCGACACTTAGTTTAATTTTCATCTTTGCAATTATTGTTGAAATTTGAGCTATGATTCACTAAACCCCATTTTCATTAGGGGGAAGAGCTCTGTGTATTTGAATGAGTTGATAACTCTTCTTTTCCTTCTCAATTCAAGTGGTTCATCCAAGAGGAAACTCTTGTTCTTCAAAGATTCAATCACCATCGAGAGAGGGGTTGAATCTATATGAATTGAGTGATGAACTTGAGAAAGGAGTTACCTAATTCAGTTTAGAGTTCATCCTTTCATAATTTCCTTGATTAATACACTTTGGGATGGTATGTGAGATGTAATCACCCTTGGTTGAGATCCTGGGAATTGTGTGGCTTGAAGGATTAGTTAATGAGCTTCATCTCTTCTCATGACAATTAGATCACGAGAGTGGCAATTGATTGTGCTGATGAGAAATTGAATTACTAAGAGATTGGAATTCAATTACTTACAATCTGCCATGGATCTATACCCATGATTGAGAAGGAATTGATCAACATCAATTCATGAGAATTTGCATCTCTGATCCCTAATGATCTCTCCCATTATTAATTTTCATTTCTTTTGCTCTTTAGTTATTTTGAATACCCATTACTCAATTCCCTTTTACATTCAAGCAATTTAACTTTCCTGCAATTTAGATTTAGTTTCAATTATTTGCAATTTACTTCTCCGCTCTCTACAATTCAGTACTCTACTTTCTTGCAATTTACTTTTGATATCATTTAAGTTTCTTGCAATCTAAGTTTCCATTATTTACTTTCGGTCATTTTAATTGCTTTTCTTACTTTAGTTCTTAAATTTTCCTGTCATTTAATTCTTTGCAATTTCTTTTAAGCATTCAAATCTCATGAAATCAAAACATTGTTCGCTTGACTAAACTACCATTTAACTAAACTTGTTTAATCCACCAATCTCCGTGGGATCGACCTCACTCTTAGTGAGTTTTATTACTTGATACGATCCGGTATACTTGCCGGTTGCGCGTTAATATTCTAATTTGTGCGTATCAAGCTGCCATAGTATCTACACCTAAATCAACAGAAGAGACGTCAATGGAATTAGTAGGAGAGTAGTTAGTTTCTTCCTCAAATGACGCTTCAGACTCAACCTCAGATAAGACTGGTAAATTAGGCGAAACCCTTTCACCACCCTAAGAGGCTAACCGATGCTGAGCTCACCTAATACGTGAAATGGTCTTTTCAATTTCAGGATCAAATGTGGCTAAGCTCAGATCCAGTAATGAACGCGTCATTCAATGAAAAAAACATAGAGCTCATGGTAATAAAATATACTAAGAAAATTAAATAATAAATACTATTAATAAACAAAAAAACACACAAATAAAAATAAAAAAAATACAATTATGTAAATATAAATATATTTACACCAACCAATAAATTAGCACACATATGAAACTCCCCGGCAACGGCGCCAAAAATTGATGGTGGAAAAATGCCGGGTAAAAATCTCTGATAAAAATAGCGTTGCAAGTACAGTCTTAACCGATGAAAATTCTACTATCAATTTAGAATATGTCACAATTAAAAATGAATAATCGGGAGTAGAATACCGGGTCATTTCCCAAAGAGTTGACACAAGATGCAAATTATTGGTTAGAAATTTCCTGAATGTTTTTGAAATTGAGAACAGAAAAATAAATATCTAGGAATTAAAGCAATGAATAATAACAAGAGGTGTTACATATTTAAAATAAAAGGCCTTGGTTAGAGAAGATTAATTTGAGTTTCTATCCTTGTTGTCTTTCCCAAGTATGATAGTAAATGTTCATTGCATCCACTTAGTTATCCTCTGACAAATTAAGGAAAGTCAAGTGGTTGTACTAATTCTGATTCACAAGTCCTAGTCATTTCATAAGGAAGGACTAGAGTTGGTGAAAATTGAGTTAGCCAGCAACTCCCAATTACAGATCACTACTTGAGTATCACAACTCAAGGGATCCCAATTAATCAACCCCTAAGCCAAGTTGAGAGCTTTAAGTCATTAACATGAATGTCATTTTCATAAATATATAATAGGAGTAAATAAAAGACATGGTAATTTTGAGAAATTAATCAAATTAAAAATGGCACGAATAATAATTAACAATGATCAAACACATACTAAAATTAAACACAAAAATAATTCATTGCATTAATAAAATCCAAATGTAACAAAATCCAAACATGAATTCAAGGTAATTGAATGGAAAAACAAAAGCAATAGAAGTAATAGGGAAGAAAACTGTAAGAACAATGACTCCAATTGAAGGTAGCAGCAGCTCTCTCGAATCTAATTTAAAAGCAAAACTAAGAAATCAAAACCCTAGAAAAAGGTAAGTGTTTCCCTCTCTAGAATTCAAAACTAAAACTAAACTAAAAATGAAAATTGAAGTGTGTCCAGTCTCAGCTCCACCCCCTGCCTCTAGTCTGTGTTTTCAGACTTGAAACTGGGTCCAAATCAGCTCAGAAATCGCCCCCAGCGAGTTTTGTTAAGTGCAGCACGTGACGCTCTGTCACGCGTACGTGTCGGCCACGTATACGCGTCAGTCACACGTACGCATCGCTGTAAGACGCTCCAAATCACGCGCAAGCGTTAGCCATGCGTGCACATCGCTCCTCGCTTCTTAGCTCTTTAGTTTCTTGTGTTCCTTCCACTTTGACATGCGTCATCTTCATCCTTTAAGCCATTCATGCCCTGTAAACCTGAAAACACTTCACAAATACATCACGGCATTGAATGGTAACAAGCAGAATTAAAATTAAACACTTTTAAGGCCTAGGAAGCATGCTTTCAATCATAGCATAAAATTAGGAAGGAAATGAAAAACATGCAATTTACATGAAAAAGTGTGAGAATAGTTGACAAAACCCACTCAATTCAGTCCAAAATATATAGATTTTGTATTCTGATTACATGGATTGTCTTAAGTTAGGTGGGAAGTTTAGGTTAATCAGGGATTCAGATTTTAGTCCACTTGACCAAATACAATCCTACCTTGACCCTAACCCCATTAAAACCCTTAAAAGACCTCTTGATATGTGTATTTGTGCATTAAATTTTTGTTGATTGGTAGAAGAAGAGCAAGCCTTAGAAGGCAAGATTAGTAGAGAGTCGAGAGAATCGACCCTCAAACACTAGAGTGATTAGAGTGTATACACTTCCAGTGAGGGTTCGATGCTCGATTCTTTGTTCCCAGCTTTCACGAGCTTTCTTCTTGCAAGTCTACTTGTACCTTATTTTGAGATTTGATTTAGTGGAATCTAGTTTATATTTGTTCTTGGAGATTGATTTACTTTTAACCAAGTAGGTAAAAGCATTTTGCATTTAGTGGCATTCATATAGATATATTACATTTCATAAATTCTACCATTCCTCTTCACCTCCTTTATAACTTCTCTTGAGCTTAGCATGAGGACATGCTAACGTTTAAGTGTGGGGAGATTTGATGCACCACTATTTCATGGTATACTTTAGGTTGAATTGAGTGGATTTTATCCATTATTCTCACACTTATTCATAGAATTCACATGTTTTACATTTTCCTTCCTAATTTTGTGCTATGATTGAAAACATGCTTCTTTGGCCTTAAATTTGCTAATTTTAAATCCTTTTTTATTACCATCGATGTCGTGATATGTGTGTTAAGTGATTTTAGGTTTTCTAGGGTAGGAATGGCTTAGAGGATGGAAAGGAAGTATGCAAAAGTTGAGGAAACACAAGAAATTGAGGTTTTGGGAAGCTGACAGCGACGCGCACGCATGGACCATGCGTACGCGTGACCGGTGCAGTATGCGTGGATGATGCATACGCGTGACCAGGAATTTGTTCAGCGATGCGTACGCGTGACAGAGCGTCACGTGTTGCACTTAACAGAACTCGCTAAGGGTGATTTCTGGGCTAATTTGAACCCAGTTTCTAGCCCGAAAATGCATATTAGAGGCTGGGAGTGTAGCAGAATCAAGGATCCATCCATCATTCACTTTTCATACACACATTAGTTAGGTTTAGATGTAGGTTTCTAGAGAGAGAGGTGATGACATGTCATCATGTCATGTTTTTCTATGCTTTTTCATACAAGAAATTGATTATTAGTGCTTAAATATTGAATGCTTTTATGTTTAATTGGTATATTTCCTTGATCTTTTGATTTTATAAATTTTGTAGGAAATAAGTGGAAAAAGAAGCAAAAAAAGCACAAAATAAGCTAAAAAGAAGAAAAGAGGAATTTTGGGCACACTTTGAAGATTGAGCACGCTTTGGAACCTTAGACCACGCTTTTAAAAGCGTGGCCCATGACCATGATGCATTTAATTATTAATGCCTTATGCACTCATGAATATATAATGAAAGCATGCATGCATTACTAATGCTAATGAATGAAGGCGTTAAATGAATCATGCTTCAACGCTAAAATGACATTACTAACTAATAAAGCATGCATGCATTTAATTGAGAACAAATTGAATGAATACAACGTTAATGAATTGGTATTATTATTAAATTAATGAAAGCATGCATTATTAAATCAATGCCAAGGCATTAAAAACAAGCATGCATGCATGAAGCATTAAATCATTATTGCTAAGTGAGAATGAATGCAATACATACGGCATTATTAATTTAATCAATGAAAGCATGCATTTTCTTTAATAATGCCCAATTGGAAGCCCAGCGTTGAAAGGAATGAACGCTAGCTTTTATAAGGCAATGAGCGCTACGTGAATTAAAAACAAAGCAAGAAAGCGCTATGCAAAGGAAGCAAGCAAAGCAGGGAGCGCTACGTTGGTTTTTTTCACTTTTTTGGGCATGGCTCAAAACAAAAACAAGGCACAACACTCGTAAAGGAAGCTGCCAAGGTTCGAAGAGGGAAACCACACAAGCAAAGGGCGCTACGTTCTCTACTCCAACTGAGCGCTACATCACAAGAAGAATAATCCCAAAATGAAATGGCCAGGGCTCGAAGAGGGAAACGAATGCAAGCAAGGGGCACTACGTTGGGATTTCCAACTGAGCGCTATGCATACACTAAGAGGCTTGGTTCGAAGGAAGCACACTAGGCATGAGTGGTGCTATGTTTTCTTTACTCACTGAGCGCTCCACTTGAGCATGCCTCCAACCAAACTTGAACCAAGCCATTCGAATCTACTCCTCTTCAAATCCAAAGTAAGCAAAGCCCATTATCATCACTCAAAGACACAAGAGATAGTTAGAATAAGAATTTTATTTAATTATAATTTGTTTTTAATTTCAATTTCATTTTAATTTTGTAAAAGCCTATAAAAAGGCATCTGTTCCATTTTAGAAAGGAGGTTGGCTCTCATAGAGAACAGTAGGAGTAGGAGTAGAATAGAGAGCTCTCTTTTAATTTTCCTTGTTGAATTTGAAGAATTGAAAATCAGATCTGAGTTTTATTTTCTGTTTCATTTTCTTTCTTCTGCACTTTCTCTTCTGTTTTGATCGAGAGAGCAATTGAGCTCTTGGCTTTCTTTCTGTTTTTGCTATTCCATTGAAATTGTTAATTTCTCTTTAGGATTTGAGAATTGATATAAACCTTCTTGCTGTTTTGATTCTTCTTCACTTCTACATTTCTGTTTTGGTACTGAATTGATCTGAGAGCTCTCTAGTTTACTGCACTTCACATTTTTCAGTTCTGTTTTAATTCCCAGCACCCAATTCCTTTTACTTTTCATGCAATTTAATTCATCTGCAATTGTTCTAAGTTCTGCTTACTGCTTTCTTTAAATTCCCTGCACCCAATCCCCTTTACATTTGAATCAATTTAAGTTTCTTGCACTTTAAGTTTTAGTCATTTACTTTTCTTGCAATTTAAGTTTCAGCTATTTTACTTTCTTGTTCTTTAAGTTTCTGCAATTTTACTTTCTGCATCTTTAAGATTCCTGCAATTTACATTCGGTTGGCTACATTTCCTTCAATTTACCAATGTTAGCTTAACTAAACTAATCACCCACTAAAGTTGCTTGATCCATCAATCCTCGTGAGATCGACCTCACTCTAAGTGAGTTTTACTACTTGAAGTGACCCGGTACACTTGCCGGTGAGTTTAGGTGTGGAATCTGATTTCCACATCATCAAGTTTTTGGCGCCGTTGCCGGGGATTGATTAGATCAACAATGATTAAGTGGGTGAGAAGTCTAGATTAAGCATTTTCTTTGTTTTTATTTTCTGTTTTAAACTGACACCAAGGTGTTTGAGTTATTGCCTCACTAAGAAATTCTTCTCTGAGATATGAATTCCAATTTTCATTGGTGTTGTGTTTTACAAAATTCAAATGGAGTTCAACTCATCTTATGATCAAACAAATTTTATGGGATATTACCCACCATCACCAATCTCTAATGGTGGCTGGGAATATCACCAAGAAAATACAAATTCTGAGCACTCCAATCCATGGAGATTTGCTTCAGATACAAAAGATGAGCAAGAGAATCATATGGGATATTTTCCTCCACCACAAAATGATGCAAGTCATTATTCTAATGGTGGCTGGGAGTATCACCAAGAAATGATAAATAATCAAGCAAATCACATGAGATATTGTCCAGAACCACAAAATGATTTTTGTCATTATCCTCATGGTAGCTGGGCATGTCAACAAGAGTATGAACAATTAAGTGAAATGAACTATTTTCCAGAGCCACAAAGTGACTCATATTGCTATGATACTGACATAAATTGTGGCTGGGCAGGGAATTTCAATGTTTCATCTTCTGTTCATCAAGGAACATCATCATTTGATTGTGCTGTCAATGCATACATGGAAAATTGTTCCCCAATGCCACAAGATGATTCATACTGTGATGAATTCAATAATTCTTCAAGTTGTACTTGGGAGAACCAAAATCAGAAAGCATTTGACAATTCATACTCCACTTATCAAGAGCTATCATCACTTGAGCAAACCTTCAATTCATTCATGGAAAGCTTGTCAAACCTCACCTTCCAGTTTTTCATCTGAAAATTCTTCATCACTTAACTATCCCTTGACACAAAATCTCTTCCAAAACTCACAGTCCACACAAACTTCCATGAACCAAAGCCTCTCAAGGCTTGAAACCATCCTTGAAAGATATGAAAGGGAAGCACAGAGGTCCTGGAATGACCAAGAGAACTCCCTCAAAAATATGGAAGTGCTGGTAAACCAATTGTTAAGTGTGAAGAAGGAAGTGGAAGAGCAAGAAGAAGAGGCCCCAGTGTCAAGCAAATTTTCAGTGAAGAATGAGGTGGTTGAAACTGAAACTACACTTGAGATGACAAGAAACATGAACCCTCACAAACTTTCCTAAACCAAAGACTCTCAACACTTGGATCTGTGATTGAAAGATATGAAGAGGAGATGAAGAAATCTTGGGAAGAACAACAAACCTCCTCCATGAAAGTGCTATTAAGTCAAATGGTGAGTGCAAAAGAGGAAGTGGAAGAATAAGAAAGTGAGGAAGTCAATCAAGAGAATTCACAAGCAAGTGAAGCAGAGAAGTACATAGAGGATGAGCTCATGGAGCCAGCAATTCAAAAGGCTCTGGATGAAGATAAAACTCCAATAATCACACAGCAACCAAGTCTTGAATCCAAAGAAGTGAAGGCAACTAACAAGAGCACCAATCCTGTCCCTGATCCAGCAAGCAAGCTCAATCAAGCCATTTACAAAAGGAAGCTTGCTGAGGAGAGGCCAAGACAAGGGATAATAGCTGAGTCTTCTCTCCCCTTGAGGTCATTCCTCTTAACAAACTGGAAGAAGAGGAAGAAAGTGAAGAACATGTCAACCGTAGGTAACATTTCTTTTCTTTGCTTTGTTTATTTCCTTTCTTTGCTTTGTTTAAATTTCAATAAATTGGCATATGGTTACATTCTAAGTTTGGTGTTGCCCTGCAACAATTTGTTTTCAATCCCTTTGGATGATTGCATCAATTCTACATGGAAGTATCACACTAAGATTCTAAGTTTGGTGTGTCACTTATTTTTCTATGCAATTCATTCAGCAACACCACTTGTCTGCATAATCATAAGGCCCTTTGCAGTGTTATCTTTCTTTTAGTTAGACAATTTTAGTTTTCTCTTTGTTTTAGTCATTCCCTCATTTTTAATGCTTTCTGTTATTAACTATTTTTGTTAATGCATCACCAAGAGATCCTTATTCATGACAGATTCTTAGCTTGGTGATTGTACTTAACATATAACAGTTTCATTTACTTAGTTTTAATTCAAATAAATTGACATATGATTGCATTCTAAGTTTGGTGTTTCTATGCAACAAAATTTGGTTCCAATCCTTACTAGATACTTGCATCAATTCCAAGTGAAAGTGTCACACTAAGTTTGGTGTGCCACTTATCTTTTATGCCATGTATCATGCACACCCTCTTATGTTTGCAATCACAATGTCTCTGTCTCTTGTGCCTTGATTGCTATCCTTAATTTTGCTTGCTTAAAACACATGTATTGCTAACATTTCATTGTGTAAGACATTCATGATCCATCCTAGCCCCATAGCCATTATTCTAATTGTGGCTTGAGGATGAGCAAGCATTCTGAAGTTGGTAGGGGAAGAATAGAAGGAAAAGGATAACAGTAGAGAAGATGAATTACAAAGTTTTAAAGTTCCTTTTCCTCTCATTTGTTTCCATCACTTTAAATTGTATGATTGTCTTTATCTTCTCTGTATGCATGTGTGGTGTGAATAAGCTTAGCCTGAATTTTGATTTGCAACATGTTACTGTGACATTGTGACTACCAACTTGAGTTTTGTGAATTCAAAAGCAATAAAGTATCATGATCATAAACAAACAAGGTTATTAAAGAAGAATTTAGCATGTGCATACAAGTATTGGAAGGCTAGTATGGTTAATTATTGCTCAATTGCATTAGATTTTATTTAATTGAAGTTTGCATCTAGGAAATTTTGTGAAATCTTTTGAAATCATGAAAACCTTGAAGAAACAATTGCAAATTAAGGAAAGAAAAGAAAAAGGAAAAGAATGAGAAAGCTGAAGGCTCTGAGTACCAATGACAATTCCATTGTTCAGTACTTGTGGTGTTTATGTATCAAGCAAAAAGCTTGAAAACAAAACACTTAAAGTCAAGGTTAGGCTCAAGTGCAAATGCACTCCCTCAAAGCTCAAGGCTCTGAGCATCAATGATTAGAGAGTTAAGAAAAGAAACAAATGAGCTTAAAGAAGTCCTCTAATTAAATGCTTGTGGTGCTTATGTGTCAAGTGGTAATACTTGAAGATAAAGCATTTAGAGTCGTAGTTTTGTTATCAACTCATGGGGCAAAGCACCCAAAAGGAGAAGCTAATAAGAAAATCAAAAGCTTGTTTCAAGGAAGAAGTATAAGGAAAAGATTTCATAAATTGAGCTAGATAGAAGCATCAATCATTTATATTTTTTGTGATTGTGGCATGCATAGAAAACTAGCCAACCACGAATATTAACTTGCTATTCTTCTCACCTTGGATTGTCAATCTTTATTGCATGATTCTTTTCTTGCTTGGGGACAAGCAAGGTTTAAGTTTGTTGTTGTGATGACATGTCATTATGTCATGTTTTTCTATGCTTTTTCATACAAGAAATTGATGATTAGTGCTTAAATATTGAATGCTTTTTTGCTTAATTGGTATATTTCCTTGATCTTTTGATTTTATAAATTTTGTAAGAAATAAGTGGAAAAAGAAGCAAAAAAGCACAAAATAAGCTAAAAAGAAGAAAAGAAGAATTTTGGGCACACTTTGAGGATTGAGCACGCTTTGGAACCTTAGGCCACGCTTTTAAAAGCGTGGCCCATGACCATGATGCATTTAATTATTAATGCCTTATGCATGCATGAATATATAATGAAAGCATGCATGCATTACTAATGCTAATGAATGAAGGCGTTAAATGAATCCTGCTTCAACGCTAAAATGGCATTACTAACTAATAAAGCATGCATGCATTTAATTGATAACAAATTGAATGAATGCAACGTTAATGCATTGGTATTATTATTAAATTAATGAAAGCATGCATTATTAAATCAATGCCAAGGCATTAAAAACAAGCATGCATGCATGAAGCATTAAATCATTATTGCTAAGTGAGAATGAATGCAATGCATACGGCATTATTAATTAAATCAATGAAAGCATGCATTTTCTTTAATAATGCCCAATTGGAAGCCCAGCGTTGAAAGGAATGAACGCTAGCTTTCATAAGGCAATGAGCGCTACCTGAATTAAAAACAAAGCAAGAAAGCGCTATGCAAAGGAAGGAAGCAAGCAAAGCAGGGAGCGCTATGTTGGTTTTTTTCACTTTTTTGGGCATGGCTCAAAACAAAAACAAGGCACAACACTCGTAAAGGAAGCTGCCAAGGTTCGAAGAGGGAAACCACACAAGCAAAGGGCGCTACGTTCTCTACTCCAACTGAGCGCTACATCACAAGAAGAATTGTCCCAAAATGAAATGGCTAGGGCTCGAAGAGGGAAACGAATGCAAGCAAGGGGCGCTACGTTGGGATTTCCAACTGAGCGCTATGCATACACTAAGAGGTTTGGTTCGAAGGAAGCACACTAGGCATGAGTGGTGCTACTTTTTCTTTACTCACTGAGCGCTCCACTTGAGCATGCCTCCAACCAAACTTGAACCAAGCCATCTGGATATACTCCTCTTTAAATCCAAAACAAGCAAAGTCCATTATCATCACTCAAAGACACAAGAGATAGTTAGAATAAGAATTTCATTTAATTGTAATTTGTTTTTAATTTCAATTTCATTTTAATTTTGTAAAAGCCTATAAAAAGGCATCTGTTCCATTTTAGAAAGGAGGTTGGCTCTCATAGAGAGCAGTAGGAGTAGGAGTAGAATAGATAGCTCTCTTTTAATTTTCCTTGTTGAATTTGAAGAATTGAAAATCAGATCTGAGTTTTGTTTTCTGTTTCATTTTCTCTCCTCTGCACTTTCTCTTCAGTTTTGATCAAGAGAGCAATTGAGCTCTTGGCTTTCTTTCTGTTTTTGCTATTCCATTGAAATTGTTAATTTCTCTTTAGGATTTGAGAATTGATCTAAACCTTCTTGCTGTTTTGATTCTTCTGCACTTCTACATTTCGGTTTTGGTACTCAATTGATCTGAGAGCTCTCTAGTTTACTGCACTTCACATTTTTCAGTTCTGTTTTAATTCCCAGCACCCAATTCCTTTTATTTTTCATGCAATTTAATTCATCTGCAATTGTTCTAAGTTCTGCTTACTGCTTTCTTTAAATTCCTTGCACCCAATCCCCTTTACATTTGAAGCAATTTAAGTTTCTTGCACTTTAAGTTTCAGTCATTTAATTTTCTTGCAATTTAAGTTTCAGCTATTTTACTTTCTTGTTCTTTAAGTTTCTGCAATTTTACTTTCTGCATCTTTAAGATTCCTGCAATTTACATTCGGTTGGCTACATTTAATTCAATTTACCAATATTAGCTTAACTAAACTAATCACACACTAAAGTTGCTTGATCCATCAATCCTCGTGGGATCGACCTCACTTTAAGTGAGTTTTACTACTTGATACGACCCGGTACACTTGCCGGTGAGTTTTGTGTTGGAATCCGATTTCCACATCATCAAGAGGCTCTCTCCTCTCTCTAGGTTTTAGGGTTTTTAGTCTTGTTCCTTCCCAAATTCAGATTTTTACCTTGTTTTAATTTAGTTTTCTTCTACTTTTATTTGTTCTAGTACTTTAGTTTATATAGTTCTCTTGTTGATTCCTTTATGTTGCCAATTTAGTTTATGAATTCTTCTTGTTCCCTTTAATCCATATTAATGCAATTTATGTTTTCATGTTTATGATTGCTTTCTTTAATTTGTTATTATTGTTTCCTCTTGCAATTGTTAGTCTTAGAGTTTGCTAGGTCTTGTTAGTTTTCTATGCTTTTATTTTATGCTTTCCAAGTGTTTGATAAAATGCTTGGTTGGGTTTTAAATTAGATTTTTCTATTCTTAACTTGGATTGATTATTTAGAGACTCTTGAGTTATCAAAAGTCTTTTGTTAATTGGTGATTGAAGATTGCCGGTTAGCTTGAACTTCACCAAAGCTAGTCTCTCACTATGAGTTGACTAGGACTTGTGGACTTAAGTTGATTGTATGCACTTGACCTTCCTCCATTGGTTAGAGGTTAACTAAGTGAAGGCAATTCACATTTACCATCACAATTGACAATGATAATGAGGATAGGACTTCTAATTATCAATTCTTGCTAAGAGCTTTCTTAGTTATTAGTTTATTTTCTTGCCATTTTACTTTCTTGTTTCTTATTACAAAACCCAAAAATATACTTTTCCATAGCCAATAATAAACATACTTCCCTGCAATTCCTTGAGAGACGACCCGAGGTTTGAATACTTCAGTTAATTTTATTGGGTTTGTATTTGTGACAAACAATCTAAACTTTGATTGAGGTTTAATTGACGGTTTAGAACTATACTTGCAACGCGATATTTTTGTGAAAATCTTTACCAACATTTTTCTCCCATCACCGGTTCAACCGGTTCGGTCCGTTTGGCCCAATCTTGGGCCAAATTCTTTAAAATTAGTGTCAAAATTCTCGTTTTAATTTTCTCTATCATATTAAACTATAAAAATCACATTTCTAATTTTCTAGAATAAATTTTAATTTGTGGGCTAATTATGCGTTAATTAATTGGATTTTACACTGCACTTGTTAACAAATTAAAAATAAATTAATTTTAAAAATTTAAAATTTTCAATTTTTTTTATTTTTTGGATATTTTTGGAATTTTTTATTTTTTCACTATTATAAAAAAAATTTTTTTTGGTTTAAAAATTAAAAAATAATAATAAATTTACAGATCTATTGTTTACTAAATATTACTAAACTTTATTTTATTTTTCTAATTTAAATAAAAAAATTTACAATTATAATTTAAAAATTCAAAAATAAAAATTTTATTTTTTTAAAATTTTTTATTTTTCTAAAAGTATTTTTTTATTTTTTTATTCACCGAATAATGCTACACTGGGACAATTGACTACAAATTTAGAATAAATTAATTTAAAAAATTTAAAATTTTTAAATATTTTTATTTTTTGGATATTGTTGGAATGTTTTATTTTTCTACTATTACAAAAAAATTATTTTCTTAGTTTAAAAATTTTAAAAAATAATAAATTTACAGATCTCTTGTTTACTAGATATTGCAGAAAATTATTTTATTTTTCTAATTTAAATAAAAAATTTAACCATATAATTTAAAAACTCAAAAATAAAAAATTTAGTTTTTTAAAATTTTAAATTTTTCTAAAAATATTTGTTTTATTTTTTTATTCACCGATAATGCTACACCCAGACACTCGACTTTTTTTTTTGCTGCACTTATTCACAAATTAAGAATAAATTAATTTTAAAAATTTAAAAAAATTCAATATTTTTTATTTTCTAGATATTGTTGGAATTTTTTATATTTCTACTATTAGAAAAAAATTATTTTGTTAGTTTAAAAATGAAAAAATAACAAATTTACAGATCTGTTGTTTACTAGATATTACTAGACATTATTTTAATTTTCTAATTTATATATAAAAAATTTAATCTTATAATTTAAATATTCAAAAATAAAAAAATTATTTTTTTTGAATTTTTTATTTTGTTAAAAATATTTAATTTTAAAAATTTAAAATATTTAAATTTTTTATTTTTTGGAATTTTTCATTTTTCTACTATTATAAAAAAATATTTTTTTTAGTTTTTAAATTAAAAAATAATAAATTTACTGATTTGTTATTTACTAGATATTGCTGGATTTTACTTTTATTTTTTTAATTTAAATTAAAAAATTTAATCTTAAAATTTGAAAATTCAAAAATAAGAAATTTAATTTTTTTAATTTTTTTAAAAATATTTTTTTATTTTTTATTCACCGGATAATGCTACATCTAGACTGTTGAGTAAATTAATTTCAAAAATTTAAAAATTTTCAATTTTTTATTTTTTAGATATTGTTGGAATTTTTTATTATTCTACTATTATAAAAAATTTATTTTTTTTTTAAAAGTTAAAAAAATAACAAATTTACAGATCTGTTGTTTACTAGATATAACTGGACTTTATTTTATTTTTCTAATTTAAATAAAAAATTTAATCTTATAATTTAAAAATACAAAAATAGAAAATTTATTTTTTTTAAATTTTTAATTTTTCTAAAAGTATTTTTTTTTATTCACCGGATAATGCTACACTCGGACAATTGTTAACATTTTTTATTTTTTTTTTATTTTTTTGATATTGTTGGAATTTTTTATTTTTCTACTATTGGGAAAAAATTATTTTTTAGCTTAAAAATTAAAAAAATAATAAATTTAAAGATCTGTTTTTTACTAGATATTGCTAGACATTATTTTATTTTTCTAATTTAAATAAAAAATATAACAATATAATTTAAAAACTCAAAAATAAAAAATTTATTTTTTTAAATTTTAAATTTTTCTAAAGATCTTTTTTTAATTTTTTATTCACCAGATAATGCTATACCCAGATACTTGACTTTTTTTTTGCTGCACTTGCTCACAAATTAATAATAAATTAATTTTAAAATTTAAAACTTTTAAATTTTTTATTTTTTTAGATATTGTTGGAATTTTTTATTTTTCTATTATTAGAAAAAAATTATTTTTTTTAAAAAATAAAAAAAAAACAAATTTACAGATTTGTTGTTTACTAAATATTGATGGACATTATTTTATTTTTCTAATTTATATAAAAAAATTTAATCTTATAATTTAAAAATTTAAAAATAAAAAATTTAATTATTTAATATATGTTATTTTTTTAAAATATATTTTTTTATTCACCGGATAATACTACACTCGACAGTTGACTTTTTTTTGCTGCACTTGTTCAAAAATTAAGAATAAAATAATTTAAAAATATTAAATTTTCAATTTTTTTTGGATATTATTGGAATTTTTTATTTTTTTACTAATAAAAAAATTATTTTTAGTTTAAAATTAAAAAAAAATAATAAATTTATAGATCTGCTATTTACTAGATATTGTTGGACTTTATTTTATTTTTTAGTATCAATAAAAAAATTTAATCATAAAATTTAAAAATTCACAAATAAAAAATTTAGTTTGTTGAAATTTTTAATTTTTTTAAAAATATTTTTTTATTTTTTATTCATTGGATAATGCTACACCCTACAGTTGACTTTTTTTGGTGCACTTATTTACAAATTAAAAATAAATTAATTTTAAAAATTTAAAATTTAAAATTTTTTTATTTTTTAGAATTTTTCATTTTTCTACTATTATAAAAAAATTATTTTTTTAGTTTTTAAATTAAAAAATATTAAATTTACTGATTCGTTGTTTACTAGATATTGCTGGACTTTACTTTCTTCTAAATTTAAATTAAAAAATTTAATCTTAAAATTTGAAAATTCAAAAATAAGAAATTTAATTTTTTAAAATTTTTAATTTTTTTAAAAATATTTTTTATTTTTTATTCACCGGATAATGCCACATCCAAACTGTTGAGTAAATTAATTTCAGAAATTTAAAAATTTTCAATTTTGTTATTTTTTAGATATTGTTGGAATTTTTTATTATTCTACTATTATAAAAAAATTTATTTTTTGTTTTAAAAGTTAAAAAATAATAACAAATTTACAGATCTGTTGTTTACTAGATATAACTGGACTTTATTTTATTTTTCTAATTTAAATAAAAAATTTAATCTTATAATTTAAAAATCTAAAAATAGAAAATTTATTTTTTTTAAATTTTTAATTTTTCTAAAAGTATTTTTTATTTTTTTATTCACCGGATAATGCTATACCCGGACAATTGTTAACATTTTTTATTTATTTTTATTTTTTGGATATTGTTGGAATTTTTTATTTTTCTACTATTGGGAAAAAATTATTTTTTAGTTTAAAAATTAAAAAAATAATAAATTTAAAGATCTGTGTTTTACTAGATATTGCTAGACGTTATTTTTTTCCTAATTTAAATAAAAAATTTAACCATATAAGTTAAAAACTCAAAAATAAAAAATTTAGTTTTTTTAAATTTTAAATTTTTCTAAAGATATTTTTTTAATTTTTTATTCACCGGATAATGCTATACCCAAATACTTGACTTTTTTTTGCTGCACTTGTTCACAAATTAATAATAAATTAATTTTAAAAATTTAAAACTTTTAAAATTTTTTATTTTTTAGATATTGTTGGAATTTTTTATTTTTCTACTATTAGAAAAAAATTTATTTTTTGTTTAAAAATAAAAAAAACAAATATATAGATTTGTTGTTTACTAAATATTGCTAGACATTATTTTATTTTTCTAATTTATATAAAAAAATTTAATCTTATAATTTAAAAATGTAAAAATAAAAAATTTTATTATTTAATATATTTTATTTTTTAAAATATTTTTTTATTTTTTTATTCACCGAATAATACTACACTCATTGACTTTTTTTTGCTGCACTTGTTCAAAAATTAAGAATAAAATAATTTAAAAATATTAAATTTTCAATTTTTGTTGGATATTATTGGAATTTTTTTTAACTACTAAAAAAATTATTTTTAGTTTAAAAATTAAAAAAATAATAAATTTATAGATATGCTGTTTACTAGATATTGCTAGACTTTATTTTATTTTTTAGTATAAATAAAAAAATTTAATCATAAAATTAAAAAATTTAAAAATAAACAATTTAGTTTGTTGAAATTTTTAATTTTTTAAAAAATATTTTTTTATTTTTTTATTCATTGGATAATGCTACACCCTACAGTTGACTTTTTTTTGCTGCACTTGTTTACAAATTAAAAATAAATTAATTTTAAAAATTTAAAAGTTTTAAATTTTTTATTTTTTGGATATTTTTGGAATTTTTCATTTTTCTATTATTATAAAAAATTTCTTTTTTTAGTTTTTAAATTAAAAAATAATAAATTTACTGATTTGTTGTTTACTAGATATTGCTGGACTTTACTTTTACTTTTTTAATTTAAATTAAAAAATTTAATATTAAAATTTGAAAATTCAAAAATAAGAAATTTAATTTTTTAAAATTTTTAATGTTTTTAAAAATAATTTTTATTTTTTATTCATCGGATAATGCTACATCCAGACTGTTGAGTAAATTAATTTCAAAAATTTTAAAATTTTCAATTTTTTTATTTTTTAGATATTTTTGGAATTTTTTATTATTATACTATTATAAAAAAATTTATTTTTTTGTTTCTAAAGTTAAAAAATAATAATAAATTTACAGATCTGTTGTTTACTAGATATAACTGGACTTTATTTTATTTTTTTAATTTAAATAAAAAATTTAATCTTATAATTTAAAAATCCAAAGATATAAAATTTATTTTTTGAAATTTTTAATTTTTCTAAAAGTATTTTTTATTTTTTTATTCAACTGATAATGCTATACCCGGACAATTGTTAACATTTTTTAAATTTTTTTTATTTTTTGGATATTGTTGGAATTTTTATTTTTCTACTATTGGAAAAAAAATTATTTTTTAGTTTAAAAATTAAAAAAATAATAAATTTACAGATCTATTTTTTACTATATATTGCTAGATATTATTTTATTTTTCTAATTTAAATAAAAAATTTAACCATATAATTTAAAAACTCAAAAATAAAAAAATTAGTTTTTTAAAATTTTAAAATTTTCTCAAGATATTTTTTTTATTTTTTATTCATTGGATAATGCTATACCCAGAAACTTGACTTTTTTTTGCTGCACTTGTTCACAAATTAATAAAAAATTAATTTTAAAAATTTAAACCTTTTAGATTTTTTAATTTTTTAGATATTGTTGAAATTTTTTATTTTTCTACTATTAGAAAAAAAATTATTTTTTTGTTTAAAAATAAAAAAAATAAATTTACAGATTTGTTGTTTACTAAATATTGCTGGACATTATTTTATTTTTCTAATCTATATAAAAAAATTTAATCTTGTAATTTAAAAATTTAAAATTAAAAAATTTAATTATTTAATATATGTTATTTTTTTAAATATTTTTTTATTTTTTTATTCACCGGATAATACTACACTCGGACAGTTGACTTTTTTTTTGCTACACTTGTTCAAAAATTAAGAATAAAATAATTTAAAAATATTAAATTTTCAATTTTTTTGGATATTATTGGAATTTTTTATTTTTTTACTACTAAAATAAAATTATTTTTTTTATTTTCAATTTTAGTTTATTTTTTCTTAGATATTGCTGGACTTTATTTTATTTTTTAGTATAAATAAAAAAATTTAATCATAAAATTTAAAAATTCAAAAATAAAAATTTTAGTTTTTTGAAATTTTTAATTTTTTTGAAAATATTTTTTTCTTTTTTTATTCATTGGATAATGCTACACCCTACAGTTGACTTTTTTTGCTGCACTTGTTTTCAAATTAAAAATAAATTAATTTTAAAAATTTAAAATTTTTAAATTTTTTATTTTTTGGAATTTTTCAATTTTTCAATTTTCTACGATTACAAAAAATTTATTTTTTTAGTTTTTAAACTAAAAAAATAATAAATTTACTGATTTGTTGTTTACTAGATATTGCTGGAATTTACTTTTATTTTTTTAATTTAAATTAAAAAATTTAATCTTAAAATTTGAAAATTCAAAAATAAGAAATTTAATTTTTTAAAATTTTTTATTTTTTTAAAAATATTTTTTTATTTTTTATCACCGGATAATTGATGTGTGGAAAACGATCCAACACGAAACTCACCGGCAAGTGTACCGGGTGGCATCAAGTAATAATAACTCACATGAGTGAGGTCAATCCCACATGGATTGAAGGATTGAGCAATTTTAGTGTAGTGGTTGATTTAGTCAAGCGAATCAAGTATTGGTTGAGTTGTTTGCAATTGGCAGAAACTAAATTGCTTGAAATGTAAAGGGAGAGGGGTAAAATGCAGTAAATTAAAGAATAGGAAAGTAAAAGTGCTGAATCTTAAAGAACAAGTAAAGTAAATTGCAGAAACTTAGATTGCAAGAAATGTAAATAACTGAAGCTTAAAGTGCAAGAAATGTAAATTGCTTGAATTATAAAAGGAATTGGAAATTGGGATTGCAGAATTTAAACAAGAACAAGTAAATTGCATTAAACAAGAAGGTAGAAGATGAATTGAGTTGAAGTAGATCTCAAACAGAAGGGTAAAATGCTTTGAGAAGTAAACAGAAAGGGTGCTTAATTTGCAGCAAAATAAAAGATGGTTGAAGATCTCAGGGGTGGAAGAGACTAGATAACAAGTCTAGATCTCAAATCCTTCCTTGATCCAACAAGAACAATTGTAAAAGAAGTAAAGAAAAGCAAATTGCAGAAAGAGTAGAAGATGAAGCAGTAAAGTAAACAGAAATGGAAATTCAATTACGCAGAGAAAGTAAACAAGAGATCTCAAGGTGAGATTGAAACAGAAGTTCTTCAATTCTTCACCCAAGATCCAAAGCAAGAAAAGTAAAGAGTGCTCAAGCAAGAACAAGGAAGAAGAGAGATCAATTCTCCTTCCCAATTCTCTAAGATCTAAATTCAAAAATAAAAGCTCAAAATGTAAATGAAAGCTAAAGGAAAATTCAAAGTAAAGTTTAGAGGTCTTAATTACATCAAACTAGCTCCTATTTATACACTTTCTATTCTTGGATTTTAGAATTTGGATGGGCTTTTGATTTGGTGAAGAAATGAATTAAGTTGAATTTTTAATTGAATTTTCAGCCCATGGAGAATTTGCTTCTAGGAGGATGCTCAGCTCAAGTGGGGAGCTGAGCATTGAAGCTTTGTGTGGGGAGTCTTGCGTAGCGTGCTAGGCTGAGGAAGGCACCAGGGGAATGCTCTGCTCACAAGGTGAGCTGAGCATTGGGGCCTTGTGTGTGGGGCGTCTTGGTCCCTTAAAATATTTTGCGTGCCAAATCTTGGACATCATTAGGGTAGCGCTCAAGTGGTGCCAGGAGCGCACCTTCCTTGCTGAAGCCTTTGTGTTCGAAACTTGCTGTGAGCATTTTGGCCAATTTTGGCTTATTTTCCTTGCAAGGAGTAGCGTTCCCCTCTTTCCCTTGGGTCATGGGTTCAAACCTTGGAGCAAGCATTGGCAACTTATTTCCTTTGATTTATTTTTGATGGAAGCCCGATAATGCTCACTTGGAGAGCTGAGCATTGTTTCTCCTTTCCTTGTTTCTTGTTTCTCAAATTGTGCTCAGCTCTCAAGGGGAGCAGAGCATTGAAACATTGCTTCCTTGGTTCATTGTTGTGCTCTTTTGGAGAGCACTGAGCTCTTGGGGAGAGCATTGTGGCTTCCCTCCTTCCATGTGCCACGCTTCTCACTTTTCTTTGCCACACTCTTTTCTTCCTTGGGCCACGTTTCTTAAGCCACGCTTTCTTCTTTTCTTCTTTTCTTCACCTACAATTAATCAAAACAACCAATCAAAGTATCACCAGATTCACAAGGTTTATAAATCATTAAAAATAAATTAAATTTAGCTTAAACCTCATGATTTAGCATCAATTAAATGGTGGTTGTTTGATTCAAAGAAACCATGCATTTCCATTCCAAATTACTTACTTAGAATGTAAGAAAGTGCATAAAACCAAATAAAAACAAAGAAAAAGACTAGTAAAACTAGGCTAAGATGACTTGTCATCACAACACCAAACTTAAAACTTGCTTGTCCCCAAGCAAGCACTAAACATAAGAGAAGATAAAATGAAATAGAGAAGTATGCATGTCCTTATTAGGCAGATAGTTGAATTTGGTTTATAGGGTTTTATGCAGATCAAAAGTAGCTCATTTATTACTTGCTGTCAAAACAAACAATATTTCCTTAAGAGTTCACCAAGGTTGATACTACTATGCCTTACTTTCTGCTTATTTCCCTTGTTAGCTTTTTCTTCTTTCTTTTGCATTAAAGAGCTTATTTCTTATTGAAGGCTTGGTGTCAAATGTTGCAGTGGCCTTTGGCTTAATTTCACTCAACATTTCTTCACCACAGACACATGGCTCACCTTTTCTTCCTAGGATCATTGATGCCCAACATCTCTTTGGATTACTAAATGTTTTGTAGCTAGGTTGCTCTTTATTGTGGACTTTCAGTTGGCAATCCCAAATCAGTTGATCTAAGTGGCCAAGTTTTGAAATACTCCTTAGAACTTACTTGTCCAAGCATATCCCAATACAAAAACACCACAGGCATGTGTCCTAGGGTCCAAGCTATTGGTGTCTAGCCTTATTGTTTGTTTCTTTGCCACTTTCTTTGGCTTTTTCTATTTCTTTTTCTTTCTGTTTTAGTTTATTTTCAAGGGATTTTCATTAGTTGAAGGATCATAGCAACAAACTAGCTTAAGCTTCAAGTAACATGTCATTTTGTAGCAATTATTTTGTGAGCTAACAATTGAATCAAACACATACCACCACTAACTCTCATTCTAACTTTCGTAACATTGAACAACTACTTTTCTAAATCAAACATCTTTCTTTTATTCAAACAGCAAGGGAACAAAATAAAATACTCAAGCTAATGAAGGATGACAATTATTATGCAGATATTCTTTCAAGCAAAAATTATGCAGATAGCTTTCTTCAGCATGTACTTCCACTTGCAACTAAATGATCATTCCAGCCAGACATAAAGGAATCTCTGAATTAAATCATTACATAACAACAAGGATCAAGTATAAATACAACCTGGTGGGTTGCAGTTTCTCATTCTTCCTTCTATTTGCTCCTTCTGAGTCGTAATGCAGGTGTTCTTTGAATTTGTTGGCTATTTTCCTGCATAATCCTCAAAAGTGGCTTGCTTCTCAAGCCCTTAAGGTATCCGGTTAATATGCAAAGCTTATTTGTGGGCTTTTGAACTTACTTTGGTGTGTGAACACCAAACTTAGTTCCTTGCCCAGGTCTCTCATGCAGAAAATTAATTATCTGTGAAATCCTTTTTCCATGCTAAAGGTACTAAAACTAAAAACTATGAAATAGTAAATAGTTAACTACTTTATCTAAATGCTTGAAGCTAGCATTATGCAGAAAGTGAGAATGCGTTTTATGATGAGACTTTGGTGGAACACCAAACTTAGAATCCTTCACTCTCCCTTAGATTATTTTGGTGTGCAACACCAAACTTAGCTTCTTGCAATGTAGACAAAACTAATTGACCTTTTTATTGAAATAGCCATGAAAATAAAACTACCTCAGGTTGGGTTGCCTCCCAACAAGCGCTTCTTTATTGTCACTAGCTTGACATCTTATCCTTTGATCATGGAGGTTGAAAATCATAGTGCCTCAGCTTTTCTCCTTTTACTGTGAACTTCCTTCCGGTCTCCTCTTTGATGATCTTTAGGTGTTCAAGTGAAAGGACCCGGTTCACAGTGTAGTATTCAGATGATTGTGGGGACACCTTCTTTGGTTGGGTGTTTAACACTACTTTATCCCCTGGTGAAAAGCCTTCAGTAGGGATCTTCTTGTTTCTCCACCCTCTTGGCCTCTTCTTCTTTTCTTTCTCAAAAGATACTCCCTGCCTTGGTGGTTCCTTATCTGAGATGTTGAATTTCTCATATGGAGGTTTTGGATCTAGTTCCTCCTTGATTTCTTTGGTTTGTTGCACCATCTCTACTGCTTTCAAGCATGGATTTAGAAGTCTTAGAGCTAACTCATTGACTACCTCCTTCAAACTTTGATCTCTGTCCTTATCCTTCATAGAATCTTTTTCTTGAATGGGCTCATGCAAGGTTTTAAAAACATGGAATGCTAGGTGCTCATCATGCACTCTTAGAAACAATTCCCCCTTTTCAACATCTATCAATGCTCTGCCCGTAGCTAGGAAAGGCCTCCCCAGAATGATGGGAGTGTTAGGGTCCTCCTCCATATCCAGGATGACAAAATCAGCTGGGAGAAGAAATTTTCCCACTTTTACCAGCACATTCTCTACAACTCCAAGTGCTTGCTGAATGGATTTATCAGCCATTTGAAGAAGTATTCGTGTGGATTTCAGCTCGACAATTTGGAGTTTTCTCATTAGAGACAAAGGCATCAAATTTATGCTTGCACCAAGATCACAGAATGACTTCTCAATTGTTATGTTTCCTATGGTGCAAGGTATATAAAAACTCCCAGGATCATCTTTCTTCTCCGGCAACTCTCTTTGGAGAATAGCACTACATTCCATTGTCATCTCAACAATTTGTCCTTCTTTTAGGGACTTTTTCTTTGTCAGCACTTCCTTCATAAATTTGGCATAACTGGCATCTGTTCAAGTGCTTCTAAGAAAGGAATATTGATGCTGAGTGTCTTGAATATGTCCAGGAACTTTGAGTATTGCTTATCCTCATTCTCTATTTTGAACCTCTGAGGGTATGGAAGTTTAGGGATATATGGCTTCACCCCTTCCTTCTTCTCTTGTAGCTGTGGCTTAAGGATGTTCTTGTCTCTCTTTGAGTTTTTTGCATTCTTGGTCTTTCTATCCTTTTCTCTTCTCTCTTCTGTCTCTTCTTGTGGAACTTCTCTGTTGTGTTCTTCCTGATTGATGACTTCTTTCCCTCAAGTCTTCTCACTTCCCACTATGATTGCCTTGCACTCCTCCCACTTTGTAGCTTCTTCTTTGTCCCTTGGGTGGTCTTGAGTGGCACTAGGAGATGCATTTGATTGCTTCTCACCCATCTCTGCAATTCGTTTAGCCATTTGTTCCATATGCCTCTCAAGATTTCTGATTGAAGCTTCTTGGTTTTTAATTGAAGCTTCTTGGTTTTTACTTGTTATGGCTTGATCCTTCCGTGCTGCTTCCTAATCTTATCTTGCCATCTCTTGATTTTTCATGAGTTTCTCCATCATTATCTCTAGACTAGAGATTCTTTGGGAGTCTGGAGTTGGTTGTGGTTGTGTAAAATGAGATGGTTGTTGCTGGAAGTTGTTTGAACTATTTGTGGGATTATTTTGTGGGTGGAATGTGGATGTGGAAGGTGGATGATGGTTGTTTTGGGGTTTTCTATATGGATTGTGGGTTATGTTTTGCTGGTTGTTGTTCTGGTTGTTTCTTGAGTTGTTTTGGTTTGAATTTCTTTGACATGGTTGTTGGTTTTGAGTGTGGTTATCTCCCCATCTGAGATTTGGATGGTTCTTCCAGGATGGATTGTAGGTGTCACCATAAACCTCATTTTGGCCTTAACCTTAGTTGTGCACATATTGAGGTTGTTCCTGCTGCTGATCTTCTTGGTTTTCTTCATTTTGCCCCCATGTGGTTGATGGTTGGCTTGTATTCACTGCTGCAACTTGCAAGCTATCAATCTTTTTAGCCATCTGCTCAAATTGTTGCTGGATTTGCTGCTGTATTATCTTGTTTTGAGCTAGGATGGTGTCTACTCCTTCCAACTCTAGCACTCCTTTCCTTTGTGATGGCTAGCATTGTCTCTGATGAGCAAAGAAATATTGATTATTTGCCACCATATCAATGAGGTTTTGGGCCTCTTCAACTGTCTTCATGAGTTGCATTGAGCCTCCTGCTGAATAGTCAAGTGCCTCTTGAGCTTTCATTGTCAGTCCTTCATAGAAATTTTGGAGTTTATCCCATTCATTAAACATCTCAGGAGGGCACTTCCTGATTAGAGCCTTATATCTCTCCCATGCCTCATAGAGAGGTTCAGCATCCATCTGTGTGAATGTTTGTACTTCGGTCTTCAATCTAATAATCCTCTGAGGCGGGTAAAATTTAACAAGGAATTTGCTCACTAGATCTTCCCAATTGTTGATGCTATCTCTTGGAAATGACTCCAACCATTGAGTGGCTTTGTCTTTGAGGGAAAATGGAAATAGCAGCAATTTGTAACTGTTAGGATGCACACCATTGGTCTTCACTGTGTTACATATCCTCAGGAAGGTGGATCGGTGCTGGTTTGGATCTTTCAAGGGGCCTCCTCCATAGGAACAGTTGTTCTGCACCAAGGTGATGAGTTGGGGCTTCAATTCAAAGTTATTTGCATCGACATTTGGGGTCAGGATGCTACTCCCACAATGCCTTGGATTAGCAAATGTATATGAAGCTAATACTCTCCTTTGGGGTTGACCATTGTCGTTGGCCACTCCCACTTGTGGATTTGTTGGATTTTCCTCCATTTTTTGGTTTTCTTCTCAACCTCCAAAGTGTTTCAAGATCAAAAGGTGTGGATTCATTGCTTTTTCCTCCTGGCATAAACACAGAACCAGAAACCAGAATTATACACTCTATTATTAGAGTAAAGTTAGTGTTAGCTTAAGCAAAAATTCAAACAGTTAGTGTGTTTAGAAAAAAAAAAAGAAAATGCTTAATCTAGACCACCACCTTACTTAATCATTGTCACCCTAATCAATCCCTGGCAACGGCGCCAAAAACTTGATGTGTGGAAAACGATCCAACACGAAACTCACCGGCAAGTGTACCGGGTCACATCAAGTAATAATAACTCACATGAGTGAGGTCGATCCCACAGGGATTGAAGGATTGAGCAATTTTAGTTTAGTGGTTGATTTAGTCAAGCGAATCAAGTATTGGTTGAGTTGTTTGCAATTGGCAGAAACTAAATTGCTTGAAATGTAAAGGGAGAGGAGTAAAATGCAGTAAATTAAAGAACAGGAAAGTAAAAGTGCTGAATCTTAAAGAACAAGTAAAGTAAATTGCAGAAACTTAGATTGCAAGAAATGTAAATAACTGAAGCTTAAAGTGCAAGAAATGTAAATTGCTTGAATTATAAAAGGAATTGGGAATTGGGATTGCAGAATTTAAACAAGAACAAGTAAATTGTATTAAACAGGAAGGTAGAAGATGAATTGAATTGAAGTAGATCTCAAACAGAAGGGTAAAATGCTTTGAGAAGTAAACAGAAAGGGTGCTTAATTTGCAGCAAAATAAAAGATGGTTGAAGATCTCAGGGGTGGAAGAGACTAGATAACAAGTCTAGATCTCAAATCCTTCCTTGATCCAACAAGAACAATTGCCAAAGAAGTAAAGAAAAGCAAATTACAGAAAGAGTAGAAGATAAAGCAGTAAAGTAAACAGAAATGGAAATTCAATTATGCAGAGAAAGTAAACAAGAGATCTCAAGGTGAGATTGAAACAGAAGTTCTTCAATTCTTCACCCAAGATCCAAAGCAAGAAAAGTAAAGAGTGCTCAAGCAAGAACAAGGAAGAAGAGAGATCAATTCTCCTTCCCAATTCTTTAAGATCTAAATTCAAAAATAAAAGCTCAAAATGTAAATGAAAGCTAAAGGAAAAATTCAAAGTAAAGTCTAGAGGTCTTAATTACATCAAACTAGCTCCTATTTATACACTTTCTATTCTTGGATTTTAGAATTTGGATGGGCTTTTGATTTGGTGAAAAAATGAATTAAGTTGGATTTTTAATTGAATTTTCAGCCCATGGAGAATTTGCTTCCAGGAGGATGCTCAGCTCAAGTAGGGAGCTGAGCATTGAAGCTTTGTGTGGGGAGTCTTGCGTAGCGTGTTAGGCTGAGGAAGGCACCAGGGGAATGCTCTGCTCACAAGGTGAGCTGAGCATTGGGGCCTTGTGTGGGGCGTCTTGGTCCCTTAAAATATTTCGCGTGCCAAGTCTTGGACATCATCAGGGTAGCGCTCAAGTGGTGCTAGGAGCGCACCTTCCGTGTTGAAGCCTCTGTGTTCGACATGTCATCACAACACCAAACTTAAACCTTGCTTGTCCCCGAGCAAGAAAAGAATCATGCAATTAAGATTGACAATCCAAGGTAAGAAGAATAGCAACTCAATGTTCATGGTTAGCTAGTTTTCTAAGCATGCTACAATCACAAAAGAGATGTAAATGATTGATGCTTCTATCTAGCTCAATTTATGAAATCTTTTCCTTATTTTTCTTCCTTGAAACAAGCTTTTGATTTTCTTATTAGCTTCTCCTTTTGGGTGCTTTGCCCCATGAGTTAATAACAAAGCTACGATTCTAAATGCTTTGTTTTCAAGTATTACCACTTGATACATAAGCACCACAAGCATTTGAATTAGAGGACTTCATTAAGCTCATTTTTCTTTTCTTTTCTTGACTCTCTAATCATTGATACTCAGAACCTTGAGCTTTGAGGGAGTGCTTTTGCACTTGAGCCTAACCTTGACTTCTAAGTGTTTTGTTTTCAAGCATTTGGCTTGATACATAAACACCACAAGTACTTAACAAATAAATTGCCATTGGTACTCAGAGCCTTCAGCTTTCTCATTCTTTCCCTTTTTCTTTTCTTGCCCTTTTTTGCTTTTTTTTTCAAGGTTTTCATGATTTCAAAAGATTTCACAAAATGTCCTAGATGAAAACTTCAATTAAATAAAATCTAATACAATTGAGCAACAATTAATCATACTAGCTTTCCAATACTTGTATGCACATGCTAAGTTCTTCTTTAATGCCTTGTTTGTTTATGATCATGATGCTTTACTGCTTTAAGCTTTACAAAACTCAAGTTGATAGTCATAATGGCATGGCAACATGTTACAAATCAATATTCAAGCTATGCTTATTCATACCACACATGCATACAGAGAATATAAAGACAATCATGCAAAATAAAGTGCTGGAAACAAAGGAGAGGAAAAGGAACTTTACAACCTTGTAGTTCATCTTCATTATTGTTGTCCTTTTTCCTCTATTCTTCCTCTTTCCCTTTCCAAACTCAGAATGCTTGCTCATCCTCAAGCAACAATTAGAACAACAGCTATGGTGCTAAGATGAATCATGAGTGTCTCACACAATGAAATGTTAGTAGTACATGTGTTTCAAGCAAGCAAAATTAAAGATAATAGTCAAGGCACAAAGGACAGAGACATTGTGATTGCAAACTTAAGAAGGTGAGCACAATACATTGCATAAAAGATAAGTGGCACACCAAACTTAGTGTGACACTTTCACTTAGAATTAATGCAAGTATCAGTAAAGATTGGAAGCAAATTTTGTTGCATAGCAACACCAAACTTAGAATGCAGTCACATGTCCATTTTATTTGAATTAAAACTAAACAAAAGAAACTGTTATATGTTAAGTACAATTACCAAGCCAAGAATATGTCATGAATAAGGATCTCTTGGTGATGTATTAACAAAAACAGTTAATAAAAGAAAGCACTAAAAACAAGTAAATGAATAAAACAAAGAGAGAAACTAAATTATCCAACTAAGAAAAAAATGACACTGCAAAGGGCATTATGATTATGCATACAAGTGGTGTTGCTGAATGAATTGCATAGAAAATAAGTGGCACACCAAACTTAGAATCTTGGTGTGTCTCTTTCATTTTTGATTTGATGCAATCATCCAAAAATATTGAAAACAATTTGTTGCAAGGCAACACCAAACTTAGAATGTAACCATATGCCAATTTATTGAATTTAAACCAAGCAAAGAACGAAAACAAAGCAGAGAAGAGAAATTATACCTACGGTTGACATGTTGTTCACTTTCTTCCTCTTCTTCCAGTTTGTTAAGAGGAATGACTTCAAGGGAGGAGAAGATTCAGCTATTGCCCCCTGTCTTGGTTTGCTCTCAGCAAGCTTTCTTTTTTACATGGCTTGATTGAGCTTGCTTGCTATTGGTCCAGGGGTTGGATTGCTTGTGGTTGACCTCCTCTTGAATGTTGTCCTTGGTAGCTTGGTCACAATCCTCTTCTTGGTGCTTTTGTTAATTGCCTTCACTTCCTTGAATCCAAGTCTTGGTGGTTGTGTGATTGCTGGAGTCTTCTTTTCATCAAGAGCCTCTTGTATTGGTGGTTCCCTAAGCTCTTCCTCTGTGCACTTCTCTACTTCACTTGAGTGTGAATTCTCTTGAGTATCTTCCTCCATTTCTTCTTTATGATTTCCCATTAATTCTTTTGGGAGGGAGGTTTCATGTTCCTCTATCACCTCAAGTGCAGTTTCATTTTCAACCACCTCATTCTTCATTGAAAGTTCACTTGATGCAGTAGCCTCCTCATCTTGCTCTTCCACTTTATCCTTCACATCCATCAATTGGTCTTCATTTTCCTTGCTTCGTAGTGCTAAGTGTTTCTCTGTGTCCTCCAATTGCTCATCCGTCTCCTGAGAAATGATTTCTAGTTCTCTCCATAATTGTTGTTGTTTCTCCACAAGTCTGTTGAATCTGGACTCAAACATTGAAAATCTTTGGCTCGTGGAAGTTTGTGTTGGTTGTGAGTCTTGGGATGGTTTTTGTGTTGAGGCATAGTCAAGTGATAAAAAATTTTCAGATGAAAAACTGGAAGGTGAGGTTGGACAGTTTTGCATAAGTGAATTGAAGGCACGTTCAAGTGAGGATGGCTCTTGATAAGTGGAATATGGGCTCTCAAATGTTTTCTGGTTTTGCTCCTCCCAGCCACCATTAGAATAGCAGCTTGCATCATTTTGTGGTGGAGGAAGATATCCCATATGATTCTCTTGCTCATCTTGTGTTTCTGAAACAAATCTCCATGGATTGGAGTGCTCAGACTTTGTATTTTCTTGGTGATATTCCCAGCCACCATTAGAGATTGGTGATGGTGGGCAATATCCCATAAAATTTGTTTGATTATAAGATGAGTTGAACTCCATTTGAATTTTGGTAAACACAACACCAAGGGAAATTGAAATTACTCATATCAGATATGAGAATTTCTTAGTGAGGCAAAAACTCAAACACCTTGGTTTCAATTTAAACCAAAAAACAAAAATAAAGAAAATGCTTGATCTAGACTTCTCACCCACTTAATCATTGTTGATCTAAATCAATCCCCGGCAACGGCGCCAAAAACTTGATGGTGTTTTTGTGGAAAAACGAATTTCCCAAAACACCTAAAACTCACCGGCAAGTGTACCGGGTCGTATCAAGTAGTAAAACTCACTTAGAGTGAGGTCGATCCCACAGGGATTGATGGATCAAGCAACTTTAGTGGGTGATTAGTTTAGTCAAGCTAACATTGAGTGATTTGAGTGACAGTTGAAACAACAGAAAGTAAATGACAAGAGGAATTAAAGTGCAAAAGTAAATTGGACAGAAACTTAAAGAGCAAGAAATGTAAATTGCAAGAATCTTAAATGACAAGAAATGTAAATTGCATAAAATGTAAAGGGCTCGGTGCTGGAAGCAATGTAAACAGAGAAGCAAAATTTCAGTGAATAAGAACTTAGAGCAATTGCAAGAGTTGTAAATTGCAGGAAATGTAAATTGGAAGCAATGCAACAGAAAGTAAAACTACTTGAAGAATGAAAACAGAAAGACTATGCTTAATTTGTAGCAATTTAAAAGAAGGTTGAAGATCTCAGGAGTGGAAAAGACTAGAAAACAAGTCTAGATCTCAAATCCTTCCTTGATCCAACAAGAAAACAATATTGCAGAAGAAAAAGAAGATGAAAGCAATAAAGGAAACTCAGATTTTATGCAGAAGAGGAACAAAGAGATTTCAGATCAAGTGAAACAGAATTCCTTCAATTCTTGATCCAAAATTTAAAAAACAGAAAAGAAAACTAAGAGAGAAAGCAAAATGAAAACTAAAGAGTGCACAACTCCCTATTGGAGCTAGCCTCCTTTCTAATCGAGCTCTCCTAAGAAATGAAGCAGATGCCTTTTTATAGGCTTTTCACAAAATGAAAATGAAAATAAAAAATGAAATTCTAAACAAATTACAATTAAAAATAAATTCCTAAGCTAACTTGTTCTTGTGCCTTGAAGTGATGTCCATGGGCTTTTAAATTTTGGTGCAGGATTGAATTAATTTGATTTTTGGACCATGGGTCACACTCCCAGGGCAAAGCTCTCCCCCAAGAGCTTCAAAGCTCTCCGTAAGAGCTCTATTAGAAGCACCCTTTTGTTTTGGAGAGAAACTCCAAGTTCGAACCATGATGGAAGCATTTTGTGAGCCCTTTTTCTTATATTTTCATGAGGAGACCCACGATAAAGCTCTTAAGGAGAGCTTTAGAGCTCTCAAGGAGAGCGCTACTTCCTTGCTTCCCTTGGTCTCCCTCTTCGAATCCTGGTGAAGCCACTTTGATTCATTTTTGCTTATTTTTGGTCCTTAAAGATGCCTTTCACTCGTGCCTCAATTTCATGCCAAATATGGATTGCCATACATCGTTGAAAAGATCTGAATGTCAGCTTTCCAACGCAACTGGAAGCACATCAATCCGACTTCTGTAGCTCAAGTTATGGCCCTTTGAAGGAGGCATGGTCATGCTGTAAGTCCCAAGTTTAACTTAGCGAAAATTTTTTGCCTCCAAGCTCATTTTCCTTGAGGCAAGCCCGAAAAAGCTCTTTGGCAAGAGCTTCAAAGCTCTTTGCCAAGAGCTTGGCTCTTGGTTCCTTCTTCATGTGTTCTTGATAAAGCTCTTGGCAAGAGCTTTATGTTCTTGCTCCTTGTTTTGAGCCACGCTTTTCTTCCTTTGGGCCACACTTCTCTTCCTTGATTTGGTCATGGGCCATGATTTTAAAAGCGTGGCCTAAGCCTCCAAAGTGTGCTCCAACTTCAAAGTGTGCCCCAAAGCTCTTTTTTTCTCCTTTTTAACTTATTTTGTGCTTCTTTGCTTCTTTTTCTTCTTATTTCCTACAAGATTTATAAAATTAAAAGATCAAAGAAATATACCATTTAAGCACCAAAGAATGCAATATTTAAGCACTAATCATAAATTTCTTGTATGAAAAATCATAGAAAAACATGACATGGTGACATGTCATCAGGTTCAAACCTTGCAGCAAGCATTGGCAACTTATTTCCTTTGATTTATTTTTGATGGAAGCCCGATAATGCTCACTTGGAGAGCTGAGCATTGTTTCTCCTTTCCTTGTTTCTTGTTTCTCAAATTGTGCTCAGCTCTCAAGGGGAGCAGAGCATTGAAACATTGCTTCCTTGGTTCATTGTTGTGCTCTTTTGGAGAGCACTGAGCTCTTGGGGAGAGCATTGTGGCTTCCCTCCTTCCATGTGCCACGCTTCTCACTTTTCTTTGCCACACTCTTTTCTTCCTTGGGCCACGTTTCTTAAGCCACGCTTTCTTCTTTTCTTATTTTCTTCACCTACAATTAATCAAAACAACCAATCAAAGTATCACCAGATTCACAAGGTTTATAAATCATTAAAAATCAATTAAATTTAGCTTAAACCTCATGATTTAGCATCAATTAAATGGTGGTCATTTGATTCAAAGAAACCATGCATTTCCATTCCAAATAACTTACTTAGAATGCAAGAAAGTGCATAAAACCAAATAAAAATAAAGAAAAAGACTAGTAAAACTAGGCTAAGATGACTTGTCATCAATAATGCTACATCCAGACTGTTGAGTAAATTAATTTCAAAAATTTAAAAATTTTCAATTTTTTTATTTTTTAGATATTGTTGGAATTTTTTATTATTCTACTATTATAAAAAAAATTGTTTTTTTGTTTTAAAAGTTAAAAAATAATAACAAATTTACAGATCTGTTGTTTACTAGATATAACTGTACTTTATTTTATTTTTCTAATTTAAATAAAAAATTTAATCTTATAATGTAAAAATCCAAAAATAGAAAATTTATTTTTTTGAAATTTTTAATTTTTCCAAAAGTATTTTTTTATTTTTTTATTCACCGGATAATGCTACACCCGGACAATTGTTAACATTTTTTAATTTTTTTAATTTTTTGGATTTTGTTGGAATTTTTATTCTTCTACTATTGCAAAAAGATTATTTTTTAGTTTAAAAATTAAAAAATAATTAATTTATAGATCTGTTTTTTTACTAGATATTACTAGATATTACTAGATATTATTTTATTTTTCTAATTTAAATAAAAATTTTAACCATATAATTTAAAAACTCAAAAATAAAAAATTTAGTTTTTTAAAATTTTAAATTTTTCTAAAGATATTTTTTTAATTTTTTATTCACCGGATAATACTATACCCAGATACTTGACTTTTTTTTTGCTACACTTTTTCAGAAATTAATAAAAAATTAATTTTAAAAATTTAAAACTTTTAAATTTTTTAATTTTTTAGATATTGTTGGAATTTTTTATTTTTCTACTATTAGAAAAAAATTATTTTTTTGTTTAAAAAAAAAAAAACAAATTTACAGATTTGTTGTTTACTAAATATTGCTGGACATTATTTTATTTTTCTAATTTATATAAAAAAATTTAATCTTATAATTTAAAAATAAAAAATTTAATTATTTAATATATGTTATTTTTTTAAAATATTTTTTTATTTTTTTATTCACCGGATAATACTACACTCGGACAGTTTCCTTTTTTTTGCTACACTTGTTCAAAAATTAAGAATAAAATAATTTAAAAATATTAAATTTTTTATTTTTTTGGATGTTATTGGAATTTTTTATTTTTTTACTACTAGAAAAAAAATTATTTTTAGTTTAAAAATTAAAAAAATAATAAATTTATAGATCTGCTGTTTACTAGATATTACTGGACTTTATTTTATTTTTTAGTTTAAATAAAAAAATTTAATCATAAAATTTAAAAATTCAAAAATAAAAAATTTTGTTTTTTGAAATTTTTAATTTTTTTGAAAATATTGTTTTTATCCATTGGATAATGCTACACCCTACCGTTGACTTTTTTTTGCTGCACTTGTTTAAAAATTAAAAATAAATTAATTTTAAAAATTTAAAATTTTTAAATTTTTTTATTTTTTTTGGATATTTTTGGAATTTTTCATTTTTCTACTATTAAAAAAACTTTATTTTATTAGTTTTTAAATTAAAAAAAAATAAATTTACTGATTTGTTGTTTACTAGATATTGCTGGACTTTATTTTATTTTTTTAATTTAAATAAAAAAATTTAATCTTATAATTTGAAAATTCAATAATAAGAAATTTAGTTTTTTAAAATTTTTATTTTTTTAAAATATTTTTTTATTTTTTATTCACCGGATAATGCTAAATCCAAACTGTGGAGTAAATTAATTTTAAAAATTTTCAATTTTTTATTTTTTAGATATTGTTGGAATTTTTTATTATTCTACTATTATAAGAAAATTTATTTTTTTGTTTTAAAAGAGAAAAAATAATAACAAATTTAGAGATTTGTTGTTTACTAGATATAATTGGACTTTATTTTATTTTTCTAATTTAAATAAAAAAATTTAATCTTATAATTTAAAAATCCAAAAATAGAAAATTTATTTTTTTTAAATTTTTAATTTTTCTAAATGTATTTTTTTATTTTTTAATTTGATGACATGTCACCATGTCATGTTTTTCTATGCTTTTTCATACAAGAAATTAATGATTTGTGCTTAAATATTGAATGCTTTTGTACTTAATTGGTATATTTCTTTGATCTTTTAATTTTATAAATCTTGTAGGAAATAAGAAGAAAAAGAAGCAAAAAGCACAAAATAAGCTAAAAAGGAAAAAAAAAAGAGCTTTGGGGCACACTTTGAAGTTGGAGCACACTTTGGAGCCTTAAGCCACGCTTTTAAAAGCGTGGCCCATGACCAAATTAAAGGAAAATTTGCAATCAACACACAAAGCTCCGCTCTTGCCAAGAGCGGAGCATTATTGTGATGCAAAGATGAACTTGGAAGCAAAATTTTCGCTAAGTTAAAATCTGGGCGCTCACAGCATGACCATGCCTCCTTCAAAGGGCTATAACTTGAGCTACAGATGTCCGATTGATGTGCTTCCAGTTGTGTTGGAAAGCTGACATTCAGAGCTTTCCAACTATGTATGGAAATCTATATTTGGCATGAAATTGAGGCACGAGTGAAATTCATCTTTAAGGGCCAAAAACAAGCAAAAAATCAGCCAATGCTTCCACCAAGGTTCGAAGAGGGAGACCAAGGGAAGCCCATCAAAGTAGCGCTCACTTGGATAGCGCTCCGCTCTCTTGGAGAGCATTGTCGTGCTTCACTAAAAAAATGAGGAACATAGCATGGAGAAGTGCCTCCAACAAGTTTCGAACTTGGGACCTCACCCAAGCAAAAGCCAATGCTCTGCTCCCAAGGAGAGCAGAGCGCTACTCTCTTTAGCCTTTGCACAAACTTGACACGGCCAGGGAAACTTGGAGCGCAACATGACACGGGCAGAGGGAGCTTGGTGCGCACAAGACACAACACAAGCTCAATACTCCGCTCCCCACAAGAGCAGAGCATTAACCTGGAAGCAACATTTGGGCTAAAATTTCAAATTAAAAATCTAATTTAATTAAATTCTTTACCAATTAAACCAAGGCCATCTAGATCCACTCTCCCTCAAATCCAAAGCAAGCTAAGCCCATTATCATCACTCAAAGGCACAAGGATTAGTTAGCTTAGAAATTTCATTTAATTGTAATTTGTCTTTCATTTCATTTTCATTTTGTAAAGCCTATATAAGGCATCATTTTCATCTTTGAAAGGAAGAGCTCCATTAGAGAATATTGGAGGGAAGCTCCATTAGAAAGCTCTCTCTTAGTTTTCATTCTTGTCTTGGATCTTGGGTGGAGAATTGAAGAAATTCTGTTTCAATCTCACCTTGAGATCTTTTGTTTATTTTTCTGCATAACTTTAGAAATTGTGATTTGAATTCAAATTCTGTTTACTACCTTCTTCTACTTCTTTTGCACCTTACTACTCCATTTTCTTTTGCAATTGTTCTTGGGTGGATCAAGGAAGGATTTGAGATCTAGACTTGTTTTCTAGTCTCATCCAACCCCTGAGATCTTTAATTTCCCTTGAGCTATTGTAGAGCTACATTTTGCTTTCTGTTTGGTTTCTCAAGTAATTCATCTTCTCTTGTTTAGATCTGTTGCATTTTAATTCATTCTTTACTTCTCTGTTTAATGCCATTTTACTTTCTCTTGTTTAATTTCTGCAATTCCAGTACCAAATTCAATTTACTTTCAAGCAATTTAATTCTTCTGCACTTGTTTGGCATTTTACATTTCTGTTCATGATTTGATTTACTTTTTCAGCAAGTTTGATTATCTGCAGTTGCTTTAAGCCTTAATCTATTGCTTTCTTTAAATTCCCTGCACCCAAACCCCTCTACTTTTCATGCAATTTACTTTTCTTGCTCTTTAAGATTTTGTCAATTTACATTTCTTGTCATTTAAGTTTCTGCAATTTACATTGCTTGTTCTTTAAGCTTCTATTTCATTTACTTTCTGCAATTTAAATTCATTGCAATTTTATATTCTATTGATCAATTTCACCCAATCACTTAATGTTAGCTTGACTAAACTAATCACCCACTAAAGTTTCTTGATCCATCAATCCCTGTGGTATCGACCTCACTCTAAGTGAGTTTTACTACTTGATGCGACCCGGTACACTTGCCGGTGAGTTTTAGGTGATTTGGAAATTCGTTTTTCCACAAATACACCATCAAGTTTTTAGCGCCGTTGCCGGGGATTGATTTAGATCAACAATGATTAAGTGGGTGAGAAGTCTATATCAAGCATTTTCTTTATTTTTGTTTTCTGTTTTAAATTGAAACCAAGGTGTTTGAGTTTTTGCCTCACTTAGAAATTCTCATCTCTGATATGAGTAATTTCAATTTTCCTTGGTGTTGTGTTTTCCAAAATTTAAATGGAGTTCAACTCATCTTATGATCAAACAAATTTTATGGGATATCACCCAGCATCATCAATTTCTAATGGTGGCTGGAAATATCACCAAGAAAATACAAATTCTAAGCACTCCAATCCATGGAGATTTGCTTCAGAGACACAAGATGAGAAAGAAAACCATATGGGACATTTCCTTCCACCACAAAAGATGCAAGTCATGATTCTAATGGTGGCTGGGAAGGGAATTCTAATGCTCCATATGATATTCATACAAAGATATCATCACTTGACCATGCTTCAACAGAAAGCCCCTTTCAAAACTCACCACCCACACAAACTTCCATGAACCACTCAAGGTTCTCAAAGCTTGAGTCCATGCTCAAAAGATATGAGGAGAAGACAACGAAAGTTTGGAAAGAACAAGAAAACTCCCTCAAAAACATGGAAGTGCAGCTAGCTCAATTGGTGAGTGCAACGAAGAAAGAGGAAAAACAAGAGGAAGAGGCTACTGAGTCAAGTGGATTTTTAGTGAAGAAAAAAAAGGTGGTGGAAATATTTGAACCTGAACTTGCATATTCACAGAAGCCACTTGAGATGACAAGGGAACATGAAAACTCACAACTCTCTCAAACCTCCTTGAAACAAAATGGCTCAACAATTGAATCCATGATTGAAAGATATGAAGAGGAGATGAAGAAATGTTGGGAAGATCAATGATGCATTCATATATTTGCTATATTAGCTAGTCAGTTTAGTTAGTTTTAGCTTAGTTTCACTCATTATCTTTGAAATAAACAAGTATTTTTATGAGTTTTATTTCCATGCATAAAAATACCAAGGACCAGGTTAATTGTAGCCAAATTCATGCAAATGATTCAAGGAATGCATAAATGAATGAGTGTGAATGAATCTCATGAAATTGATTGCATGGATTGGTGAGACTTTGAAGCAATTTCCCTTGTTAATGATAGGTGATGAAACAAGAAGGCATTGAAGCAAGAATGAAGCAAGTAAGTGGCTAACAACTCCTTCAAAAAGAGAAATGTGCACGTTGCTAACTTAGAATTCAAGTTGGCAACGCCATTGAAGCATTACTTCAGGAAGAGAACAAACAACCTTGCAAGAAAGTGGTCTCCTGTGAGCACTATGCACGTTGCTAACTTGGAGCTACATTGGAGTGCTTGGTAACAACGCCAAGAAGCTAACTGAGCAAGGATTGGCTAGGAAATGAAGGTTGCTATGTTGCCAATGCCAGCTCCTATAGGCGTGTTCCAAGGCAACGTAGCAAGCTAAGCTTGGTGCCATAAGGAAGGCTCAAGCACGTTGTTGGCTTGGGAGAGCATGGACGTGTTCCAAGGCAACACCAAGCTAGAAGGCAACCCTGGAGGGCAATCTCAAGACATCAAGCACGTTGCCAACGTTGGGTGCACATGCGTTTTTGATGACAACGCGAGGAAGCAAAGCCTTGGCAAGGAGGAAAAAAGCTCAAGCACGTTGCCAACCTTGGAGTGCATTGGCGTGTTTGGCTACAACTCAAGGCAGCTTGGATGATGACTCTTCCACTCATGCACGTTGACAATGTTGGGATGCATAGGCATGTTCAATGACAACGCCAAGCAGCAAGCATGGAGCCATGAGGAAGGCTCGAGCACGTTGTCAACTCCAGGATACAATGGCGTGTATGAGGATAATGCCAGTAGCCATGAACCTTCACTCATGCACGTTGCCAACGCTAGTTTCTATAGGCATATTTAAGGGTAACGCAGTAAGCAATTTTGGGGAGCAAGTCCAAAGCTCGAGCACGTTGCCAGCCAAGAGATGCAGGGGTGTGTTTGATGGTAACGCAGGCAAGCAATGCCAAGCAAGAAAGCTTGCCCAGGAAAGGAAGCCAGCACGTTGCCAATGCCAGAGTCCAAAGGCGTGCTTGTGGACAATGCTGGCAAGCAACGCAGCAAGAAAGCAAGGCCTTGGAGAGGAGCTAGGGAAGCTCGAGCACGTTGCCACAACTTGGAGAAAGGCTGCGTGTTCCTTGGCAACGCAAGCAAGGATGTTGGGTCAAGGAAGTGAACTTGGGCGTTGCCAACTCTAGAATTACTAGCGTGTCCACCAACAACGCCAAGAGCAAAAAATTTTGGCCCAGGGGAAGAAGCATGCACGTTGCCAACGCCAAGTTCTATAGGCGTATTTTGTGACAACGTAGCAAGCAATCTTGGAGAGCAATCCCCTCACTCGAGCACGTTGCCAACGCCAAGTTCTATAGGCGTGTTCCAAGGCAACGTAGCAAACAAAGTTGAAGACTAGAAGGTAGCCCTGGAGGGAAGCATCGAGCACGTTGCCAATGTGCCAACAAGGGGCGTGTTCATCAACAATGCCAGCTCCATGTCTCAGCCCTGGGAGGTTTGGCACGTTGCCAACTTGGAAAAAAGGGTGCGTGTTCAGCAACAACTCCAGCAAACTTGGCAGCCTGACCTTACCTTCTTTAAGGAAGCATAAATTGAGATAGGAAAATCCAATTGAGATGATCCCAAGTGCATTAGAAAGAAGACATTCTGAGCTTTCCAATGATGTATGATAGTCCATATTGAAGCAGAGGATTGAAACTCGAATTCTGGGCAACATTAGGCATGAAAAGTGGAGCCAAGAAGAAGAAAAGCCAAGTTGTTAGCAACAACTTGGGCTAACAACGCCCAGCACAAAGCTCCCAGCCCAGGAAACTCATGAGCACGTTGCCAACGTGCCTTTACACTGGCGTGTTTGCCAGTAACGCCCCCATTGGGCCAGGAGCATCATGAATGAGCTCTTCCCTCTCTATTTAGCAACACTTCTTCTATTGACTTCTTCTATTGAGCCAAGAATTCAACAAAGAAAAAGCCCACATTGCTAGCCCAATTGAAGATCTCTGAAGGAGTTTTAGGAGTAGTATAAATAGAGAAGAGTTTTGTACTTTTGGGGGACTTTTTCTTGTTTTTAGACTTTTACATTGAGACACTATTACACTAGGAATTTTTACTTTCTCTCACCGGTCTTCTATTTTGTTTTTCTTGCAACTTTAAATTTCAGTTTTAGAACTTTTTCCTCTTCTTCTTCATTCTTCTCTATAATTAGTCTAATTTTCATCTTTGTAATTGTGGTTGAAATTTGAGCTATGATTCACTAAACCCCATTTTCATTAGGGCGAGGAGCTCTGTGTTTTTGAATGAGTTGATAACTCTTCTTTTCCTTCTCAATTCAAGTGGTTCATCCAAGGGGAAACTCTTGTTCTTCAAAGATTCAATCACCATCGAGAGAGGAGTTGAATCTATATGAATTGAGTGATGAACTTGAGAAAGGAGTTACCTAATTCAGCTTAGAGTTCATCCTTTCATAATTTCCTTGATTAATACACTTTGGGTTGGTTTGTGAGATGTAACCACCCTTAGTTGAGATCCTGGGAATTGTGTGGCTTGAAGGATTAGTTAATGAGCTTCATCTCTTCTCATGAACAATTAGATCACGAGAGTGGCAATTGATTGTGTTGATGAGAAATTGAGTTATCAAGAGATTGGAATTCAATTACCTATAATCTGCCATGGATCTATACCCATGATTGAGAAGGAATTGATCAACATCAATTCATGAGAATTTGCATCTCTGATCTCTAATGATCTCTCCCATCATTAATTCTCATTTCTTTTGTTCTTTAGCTATCTTAAATACCCACTACTCAATTCCCTTCTACATTCCTGCAATTTATTATTCTGTCATTTACATTCTGCTCTAAATTTACTTGCAATTTAATTTCTGCACTTTATATCCATACACTTTACTTCCTTGCAATTTATCTTTAATGTCATTTAAGTTTCTTGCAATCTAAGTTTTCGTCAATTACTTTTATTCTCCTTCTTAATTGCAATTCTTTAAATTCCTTGTCATTTAATGTTTGCAATTACTTTCAATTGTTAAAATCTCATGAGATCAAAACCATGTTTGCTCAACTAAACTACCAATCAACTAAAGTTGCTTAATCTACCAATCTCTGTGGGATTAACCTCACTCTAAGTGAGTTTTACTACTTGATACAACCTGGCGGAAAACGATCCGACACAAAACTCACCGGCAAGTGCACCGGGTCGCATCAAGTAATAATAACTCACGTGAGTGAGGTCGATCCCACAGGGATTGAAGGATTGAGCAATTTTAGTTCAGTGGTTGATTTAGTCAAGCGAATCAAAAGTTGGTTGAGTGATTTGTGATTACCAGAATTTAAATTGCATGGAAAATAAAGGGAGAGGGGTAGATTACAGAAAATTAAAGAGCAAAGAAAGTAAATAAACTGAATATTAAATTGCAAGAAATATAAATTGCAGAAACTTAAATCGCAAGAAATGTAAATGACTGAATCTTAAAGTGCAAGAAATGTAAATGACTTGAATTGTAAATGGGTTAGGGATGTGGAATTGCAGAAATTAAACACAGGAGAGTAAATTTCAACAAGCAGGGAAGTAAAGGATGAATTTAATTGCAGTAGATCTCAAACAGAAAATGTAAATTGCTTGAAGAAGCGTTCAACAGAGAAATTAAAATGAAAACTCCAGATCTCAGGACCCAAGAGACTAGATAACCAAGTCTAGATCTCAATACCTTCCTAGATCCAAATTGAGGGTTTAATTGCAAGAAAAGTAAAGATCCAGTAGTAAATGAAAAGAGGTGAAACAGCAATTTCTCAATGATGCAGTAAATCAAAACAGAAAGAGATCTCAAGGTGAAATTGAGACAGAATTTCCTCAATTCTTCAACACCCAAGACTCAGAATCTCAAAATGCTCAAAAACCAAAAGCTCTCTGCTTATGAAAATGTTTAAAGAAAACTCTCAAAGGAAAAAGCTCTCTCAAAACTTCAAATCCTAAGCTATTTATACACTTTCTTCAAATGATTATTAAGCATTGAATTGGGCCTTTAGTCTTGATGGAATTGGGTTGATAGTAGCCTCCGTTGATTGCTCTTGGTGTTGGGAAGAAATCCATTAGTGAACCGGGCCATAAACCATTCACGTTTGAGCCAACGTTTGAGGCAAACGTTGACTCAAACGTTACTTGAGTGAGGCATTATGCAGCTAGGCCATTTGCTGTCATCCACGTTTGAGCTAACGTTTGAGGTCAAACGTGAGCTCAAACGTGGTTCTTCCCTTTTGTATGCTTCTTGGGGGCTACTTTGTCCTCTTGTTGTGTTCCAATTTTTGTGCCCAATAGAGACTATTATATATGGTTGGAAAGCTCTGAATGTCAGCTTTCTAACCCACTTGGAATCACCTCAATTGGACATCTACAACTCAAGTTATTCTTGTTTGAAGTATGCCCCTTCATGCTGTTTGGTGCCAACGTTTGATCTCACGTTTGAGTCAAACGTTAGCTCAAACGTTGCTGCATCCAGGGATGCCATTTCTCTTCTCCTTGGCGCCAACGTTTGACCTCACGTTTGAGGCAAACGTTGGCGCAAACGTTGCCTTCCCAGGAGCTTCAATTCTCTTCTCTTTTGGAGCCAACGTTTGACCTCACGTTTGAGGCAAACGTTGGCTCAAACGTTGCTTTCCAGGAGCTTCAATCTTCAGCCAACGTTTGACCTCAACGTTTGAGGCAAACGTTGGCGCAAACGTTGGCTTTTCCCCAGGGTGTTCTTCAACTGCTACTCACGTTTGAGTTGACGTTTGAGGCAAACGTTAGCTCAAACGTGAATTCCATTTTCTCAAACCCATTCTTGCAACCTTCTTCCATAATGTTGGCACACCTTTTGTTTCCTTTCTTCACCTACAAGTAATCAAAACAACCAATCAAAGTATCACAAAATTCACAAGGTTTATAAATCAATTAATTATCAACTAAAGTTGGCTTGAACCTCATGATTTTGTATCAATTAAAAGGTGGTTGATTGATTTAAGGAAACCATGCAATTCCAATTCAAATGGCTAATTTATAATACAAGAAAGTGCATAAAACTAAATGAAAACAAAAGAAAAAGGCTAGTGAAACTAGGCTAAGATGACTTGTCATCACAACACCAAACTTAATGCTTGCTTGTCCCCAAGCAAGAAAATAATTATTAAGAAGAATGAATGAAAACAAAAGAGAATGCTCATGTTAGCAGAATGTTATTGGTAGTTCATGGGGTTTTATGCAGATATGTAACTTATCCACTTTTTATTGACAATTAGGCCTAGAAAGTTTTCTTTAAGCATCAAACAATACACTGCTATGACCTCTCATTAATCCTTTGTCCTTGGTTACTATTTTTCTATAAGCTTTAGTTCAGTGTCATGTGTAACAAGCTCTTTTCTTTACTTATGCTTGACACATTATTCACTATAGACACTTGGCTCACATTCCTTCTTAGAACATTGACGCCCAGTACCTCTTTGGGTTACTAAATGCCTTGTAGTTAGGTTGCTCTTGATAGTGGACTTTCAGTTGATGATCCCGGGTTAGTTAACCCAAGTCACAAGCATATATTCTAAGGTTCAAGCTATTGGTGTCTAGCTTTGTTTCTCTTTTTTTTTTTCTTTTGTTCTGTTGCCATTTTTGGCTTTTTCTTTTCTCTTTTTGCTTTTCTTTTCACACAAGGACTTTTATTTGATTGAGATTCATAGGCAGTGAGCTGCTTTCTTCTTAAAGAGAGAACAATCTATTCCTTTTATTCACTGATAGTGAGTTGCCACACAATCACACATATATGCCACCACTTACTATTATTTGACTTCTAGCTAACAAAGAACCATCTTACTTCATGTTTCAAACATTTCTTTTATTGAATTGAAAAGATGCAGGGGACAAGACATGCATTAGTTAAGTGAAAGTAACCACACAAGCACACACTTAGACTAGCTTAAAAAAATATTTTTACTTGTACTAGCTGAACACTTTAGCAAGATATAAATCACAGCATTTCTCAACAGCGGAAGTTAAGTATAGATACAACCTATTGGTTTGCAGTTCTTTTGTCTTCCTTACTGTTGTTCCCTTTTTGCGTCATGGTGCGTAATGTCTTCAATTTGTGGTTAGTTCCCTGCACAATTCTCAAAAGTTGCTTGCTTTCCAAGCCCTTTGGGTGACTGATTAGTAGGCATAAATTGAGTGCGGCTTTTGAATTTAATTTGGTGTGGGAACACCAAATTTAGTTCCTTGCCACTTCCTCTGATGCAACAAGTTACTATGTGTAAAATCTTGTGCTCTTGCTAAAGGTTATGGGGTTAAACTAGAGAGCAATTAAGTAGTTGAATGATCTGTTTGATTGCCTGGAGCTAGTATTACGCAAGAAGTGAGAATGTGCTTTTAAATGATGTTTTGGTGGAACACCAAACTTAGAATCCTTCATTCTCCCTTAAATTATTTTGGTGTGCAACACCAAACTTAGCTTCTTGCAATGCATACCAATCATTCGACATTTTTATTGAAAAGGCTATGAAAAGAAAACTACCTCAGATTGGGTTGCCTCCCAATAAGCGCTCTTTTAATGTCACTAGCTTGACATTCTCTGTGTTTGTTCAGCTCAGGTACTGAACTTCCTTTTCTTTGTCCCATTGGTCTCCTAAATAAGGCTTTGCTCTATGTCCATTTGCTGTGAAGTGGCTCTGTGTGGCCTCATCTAGCAGCTCAAGACCTCCATAAGGAAAGACTTTTGTTACTAGATACGGACCTGTCCATTTGGACTTGAGCTTGACAGGGAAGATCTTGAGCCTTGAGTTATACAAGAGCACTTGCTGTCCTGGCTTGAACTCCTTCTTTATGATTTTCTTATCATGCCACCTCTTAACTCTTTCCTTGTATATCTTAGCACTCTCATAAGCTTCTAGCCTGAATTCATCCAGTTCATTCAGTTGTAGCAACCTTTTCTCTCCTGCAGCTTGGGAGTCAAGATTGAGGAGTTTAGTGGCCCAAAAAGCTCTGTGTTCAAGCTCTACAGGAAGGTGGCATGATTTTCCATATAATAGCTGAAAGGGTGACTTTCCAATGGGAGTTTTGAAAGCTGTCCTGTATGCCCAAAGTGCATCTTCTAGCTTCCTCGCCCAATCTTTTCTTGTGCTTCCCACTGTCTTTTCTAAGATCTTCTTCAACTCCCTATTTGCTAATTCAGCCTGGCCATTGGTTTGAGGATGGTATGGTGTGGCTACTTTGTGGATCACTCCATATTTATGGAGGAGTTTCTCCATTTGTTTGCTGCAAAAGTGACCACCACCATCACTAACAAGACCCTTGGGTACTCCATATCTTGTGAAGATGTGCTTCTTAAGGAATTGGAGGACAATCTGTGCATCACAGGTGGTTGTGGCTATGGCTTCCACCCACTTTGAGACATACTCGACTGCAACCAAGATATATCTGAACGAGTAGGAAGGGGGAAAAGGTCCCATGAAATCAATGCCCCATAGGTCAAATAGCTCTACTTCCAAGATGAAATTTTGAGGCATCTCATTTCTTTTTGTCAATCCTCCAGCTCTTTGACATTCGTTGCATTGGTGAACGAACTCTCTGGCATCCTTAAACATAGTTGGCCAATAAAACCCACTCTGTAGTACCTTTGCAGCTGTTCTTTCTGGTCCAAAGTGTCCACCATATGCTGAGCCATGGCAATGCCACAATATGTCCTTCACTTCATTTTCAGGGACACACCTTCTAATCATTCCATCAGAACATCTCTTGAATAGGAAGGGTTCATCCCACAAGAATTTCCTTGCTTCATTGATCAGTTTCTTCGTTTGTTGCTTGGAAAATTCTTGAGGTATCTTCCTTCCTACCTTATAGTTTGCGATGTCCGCAAACCAAGGTGTTTGTTGAACTTGGAATAAGTGTTCATCAGGGAAGTTCTCATTTACTTGCTGTGGTTTATCTTGCTTGGCTTCTTGTGGCACTCTTGATAGATGATCTGCTACTTGATTTTCACTTCCCTTTCTATCCCTAACTTCAATATCAAATTCTTGTAGCAGCAACACCCACCTAATAAGCCTTGGCTTTGAATCCTGTTTAGACATTAAATACTTGAGAGCAGAATGGTCAGTGTACACTATAACTTTTGAACCGATCAAGTATTGTCTAAACTTATCAAATGCATATACAATTGCTAACAGTTCTTTTTCAGTGGTGGTATAATTTTTTTGTGTTTCATTCAACACCTTGCTAGCATAATATATGATATGATGCAATTTGTCTTTCTTTTGCCCCAGTACAGCACCAATAGCAAGGTTACTTGCATTGCACATAAGTTTAAAAGGTAAATTCCAATCAGGAGGTGTGATGATTGGTGCTGTAATGAGCTTTCTCTTGAGAGTTTCAAAGGCATGTTTACAAGTGTTATCAAAGATGAAGGGAGTATCATTCATTAGTAAGTTGCTCAATGGTTTTGCTATTTTTGAAAAATCTTTGATGAACCTTCTGTAGAACCCAGCATGCCCAAGAAAACTCCTTACTGCTTTCACATTAACAGGTATAGGGAGTTTTTCAATAACTTCTATTTTAGCTTTATCAACTTCTATACCTTTACATGACACTTTATGCCCAAGAACTATTCCTTCCGGAACCATGAAATGGCATTTTTCCCAATTCAACACTAAATTAGTTTCTTGGCATCTTTTCAAAACAAGAGTTAAGTTATGCAAGCAAGTGTTAAATGAATTTCCGAAAACAGAAAAATCATCCATGAAGACTTCTAAGAATTTTTCCACCATATCAGAAAAGATGGAAAGCATGCACCTTTGAAAAGTGGCTGGTGCGTTGCACAGTCCAAAGGGCATCCTCCTATAGGCGAAAACTCCAAATGGGCATGTGAAGGATGTCTTCTCTTGATCCTTGGGATCCACCACTATTTGATTGTATCCAGAGTACCCATCCAGGAAACAATAGTAAGCATGGCCCGCTAGTCTTTCTAACATTTGATCAATGAAGGGTAGAGGGAAATGATCTTTTCTTGTTGCATCATTCAATCTCCTGTAGTCTATACACATTCTCCACCCAGTCACTGTCCGAGTGGGGATCAATTCATTCTTCTCATTGGTGATGACTGTCATTCCTCCCTTTTTTGGCACAACTTGTACCGGACTCACCCAAGAACTGTCTGAGATTGGGAAAATTATCCCCGCATTCCATAGCTTCATCACTTCTTTTTGAACCACCTCTTTCATGGTTGGGTTGAGTCTTCTTTGAGGTTGAACCACAGGTTTTGATTCTTCCTCTAATAATATTTTGTGCATACAGATAGCAGGGCTGATGCCTTTGATGTCCTCAATTGTCCATCCCAAAGCTGTTTTGTGAGCTTTTAATACCTCAATCAACCTTGCTTCTTCATCCATGTTCAAGGAGGAATTTATGATTACTGGCAGTGCCTCGGCTTCCCCAAGAAACACGTACTTGAGGTGAGGAGGGAGAGGCTTCAACTCCTGTTTTGGTTTATCCTCTTTCTTGTCTTCAATAGATATTTCTACCACTTCCTCTCCTTGTTCTTCCTGATGCTCCAAATAGTCTTCTTCAAACATTTCTTCTACCAGCCCTTCTATCATATCCACATTCATGTAGTTCTCTTGCTCTGAGGGGTGTTGCATTGATTTGAAGACATTGATTACCATTTGTTCATTATGCACCCTGAAGGTCATTTCTCCCTTCTCCACGTCAATCGTGGTTCTTGCTGTGGCTAGAAACGGTCTCCCCAAAATGATTGAGTTGTTTCCTTCCCCTTCTGTGTCTAAGATTACGAAGTCTGCAGGGAAGATAAACTTTCCAACCTTCACTAGTAAATTTTCTACAATTCCATTGGGTATCTTGATTGATCTATCGGCCATTACTAGTGACATCCTGGTGGGTTTGACTTCTTCTATAGCAAGCTTTCTCATCAGTGATAAAGGCATCAAGTTGATGCTGGCACCTAAATCACATAGAGCATTTTCCAATGTTATCTTGCCTATGGTGCATGAGACTACGAAACTCTCTGGGTCTTTGAGCTTTGGTGGGATACCCATCTGGATCACAGCGCTACATTCTTCAGTGAGCATAATGGTTTCCTTCTCAAGCCAATTCCTTTTCTTGTTAATGAGTTCCTTCAAGAACTTGGCATATAAGGGCATCTGTTCCAGTGCTTCAGCCAAGGGAATATTGATTTCTAGCTTCTTGAAAGTCTCAAGGAACTTATGAAAGTGTTGGTCCTTAGTCTCTTTGTTGAACCTCTGAGGGTATGGTAGTGGAGGTGTAATTCTCTTCTCCACTTGCTGCTGTCCCTGAATCACTTCCTTTGAACTATGTGGCTGGTTGTCTTTCTCTTTGAGCTTCTCTGGGGCACTTATTCTTGTTGTCATGTCTTCATTGCTAGCTTCCCCTTTCTCTGATGATTCTTTGTTGCTATCCAAAGGCTTCTTGGTTACCTCCTTGTTGTTGTCTATCAATGTTTTTCCAGTCCATAATTGTATAGCTTTGCACTCTTCTTTTGGATTAGGAATGGTGTCATTCGGAAGTGAGCTTGAAGGTTTCTCAACAGAAATCTGTTTGGAGATTTGCCCAATCTGCCTCTCTAAGCTCTTCATGGAAGCTTCATGGTTCTTGGTTGTCATTTCTTGGTGCTTCCACATCTTATCCATCAAGGTTTCCAAGTTAGTGATTCTTTGAGATTCTGGTGACACTTGTGGTGGGTTGTGAGGTGTGGATGGTGGATGGTAGGCATTTTAGTTGGTGGGTTGGTTATTGGATTGATAATGGTTGGGGTTGGAGTAGTTGTTTTGAGGTTTTCTGTAAGGGTTTTGGTTAGTTTGCTGCTGGTTGTGGTTTTGGTTATTTCTTGAAGTGTTTTGGTTTGAGTTCCTCTGCCATGGTTATTGGTTCTGGTTGTGATTGTCTCCCCATCTGAGGTTCGGGTGGTTCTTCCAGGATGGATTGTATGTGTCTCCATACACTTCATTCTGTCCAGAGTTTTGGTTGTGCATGTACTGGACTTGTTCTTGCTGCTGCTCCTCTTGAGTCTCTTCATTTTGCACCCATGTGGATGATTGTTGGCTTATGTTAACTGCTGCAACTTGGAGGCTATCAATCCTCTTGGCCATTTGCTCAAATTGTTGTTGAATTTGCTGCTGCATCATCTTATTTTGAGCCAAGATTGAGTCTACTCCTTCTAGATCCATTACTCCTCTCCTTTGTGATGGTTTGCAGTTTCTTTGATGAGCAAAGAAATATTGATTGTTGGCCACCATGTCCACAAGATTATGGGCTTCCTCAGCAGTTTTCATCAGTTGTAGTGAACCTCCAGCAGAATGATCTAATGCCTCCTGAGATTTCAATGTCAGGCCTTCATAGAAATTTTGCAGCACGTCCCATTCATTGAACATCTCTGGGGGACACTTTCTGATTAAGGCTTTGTATCTCTCCCATGCTTCATACAAGGATTCGGCATCTAATTGTGTGAATGTCTGCACCTCGGTTTTCAGCCTGATGACTCTTTGGGGTGGATAGAATTTGGCTAGAAATTTAGTCACCAAGTCATCCCAACTAGTGATACTTCCTTGGGGAAAAGTTTCAAGCCATTGTGCGGCCTTGTCCCTTAATGAGAACGGGAACAGCAGAAGCTTGTAGGTTTCAGGATTCACGCCATTGGATTTGACAGTGTCACAAATCCTTAAGAAGGTAGATAGATGTTGATTTGGATCCTCCAATGGTCCTCCCCCAAATGAGCAATTGTTCTGGACCAATGTGATGAGTTGTGGCTTCAGTTCAAAGTTATTTGCATTAACATTAGGGGTGAGAATGCTGCTTCCACAATGTCTAGCATTTGCAAAGGTGTAAGAGGCCAATACTCTCCTCTGTTGTGGGTGATTGTTAACTCCTCCTTCTGGATTAGATGTATCTCCTTCCATCTCGTGATATTCTTCCTCAGATTCTTCTTCTCCAACAATATTTTTCCCTCTTTCGGCTCTTCTTAACCTTCTAAGAGTTCTCTGGTCAGCTTCAGATAAAACAGGAACGGATCTCCCTGTACCTGACATACAAACAAAACAAAAGAAACACCAGCAAAATCACTTCACTCTATTGCTAGACTGAAGTTTAGTTTAAGCAAAAATTCGAACAGTTAGTGGGTTAGTCCATGATTAAAGAATCAGAAAAGAAAAAGTGCTTGATCTAGATCTCCACTTCACGTAATCATTGTCAATCTAATCAATCCCCGGCAATGGCGCCAAAAACTTGATGTGCGGAAAACGATCCGACACAAAACTCACCGGCAAGTGCACCGGGTCGCATCAAGTAATAATAACTCACGTGAGGAGGTCGATCCCACAGGGATTGAAGGATTGAGCAATTTTAGTTCAGTGGTTGATTTAGTCAAGCGAATCAAAAGTTGGTTGAGTGATTTGTGATTACCAGAATTTAAATTGCATGGAAAATAAAGGGAGAGGGGTAGATTACAGAAAATTAAAGAGCAAAGAAAGTAAATAAACTGAATCTTAAATTGCAAGAAATATAAATTGCAGAAACTTAAATCGCAAGAAATGTAAATGACTGAATCTTAAAGTGCAAGAAATGTAAATGACTTGAATTGTAAATGGGTTAGGGATGTGGAATTGCAGAAATTAAACACAGGAGAGTAAATTTCAACAAGCAGGGAAGTAAAGGATGAATTTAATTGCAGTAGATCTCAAACAGAAAATGTAAATTGCTTGAAGAAGCGTTCAACAGAGAAATTAAAATGAAAACTCCAGATCTCAGGACCCAAGAGACTAGATAACCAAGTCTAGATCTCAATACCTTCCTAGATCCAAATTGAGGGTTTAATTGCAAGAAAAGTAAAGATCCAGCAGTAAATGAAAAGAGGTGAAACAGCAAATTCTCAATGATGCAGTAAATCAAAACAGAAAGAGATCTCAAGGTGAGATTGAGACAGAATTTCCTCAATTCTTCAACACCCAAGACTCAGAATCTCAAAATGCTCAAAAACCAAAAGCTCTCTGCTTATGAAAATGTTTAAAGAAAACTCTCAAAGGAAAAAGCTCTCTCAAAACTTCAAATCCTAAGCTATTTATACACTTTCTTCAAATGATTATTAAGCATTGAATTGGGCCTTTAGTCTTGATGGAATTGGGTTGATAGTAGCCTCCGTTGATTGCTCTTGGTGTTGGGAAGAAATCCATTAGTGAACCGGGCCATAAACCATTCACGTTTGAGCCAACGTTTGAGGCAAACGTTGACTCAAACGTTACTTGAGTGAGGCATTATGCAGCTAGGCCATTTGCTGTCATCCACGTTTGAGCTAACGTTTGAGGTCAAACGTGAGCTCAAACGTGGTTCTTCCCTTTTGTATGCTTCTTGGGGGCTACTTTGTCCTCTTGTTGTGTTGCCAATTTTTGTGCCCAATAGAGACTATTATATATGGTTGGAAAGCTCTGAATGTCAGCTTTCTAACCCACTTGGAATCACCTCAATTGGACATCTACAACTCAAGTTATTCTTGTTTGAAGTATGCCCCTTCATGCTGTTTGGTGCCAACGTTTGACCTCACGTTTGAGGCAAACGTTGGCGCAAACGTTGCCTTCCCAGGAGCTTCAATTCTCTTCTCTTTTGGAGCCAACGTTTGACCTCACGTTTGAGGCAAACGTTGGCTCAAACGTTGCTTTCCAGGAGCTTCAATCTTCAGCCAACGTTTGACCTCAACGTTTGAGGCAAACGTTGGCGCAAACGTTGGCTTTTCCCCAGGGTGTTCTTCAACTGCTACTCACGTTTGAGTTGACGTTTGAGGCAAACGTTAGCTCAAACGTGAATTCCATTTTCTCAAACCCATTCTTGCAACCTTCTTCCATAATGTTGGCACACCTTTTGTTTCCTTTCTTCACCTACAAGTAATCAAAACAACCAATCAAAGTATCACAAAATTCACAAGGTTTATAAATCAATTAATTATCAACTAAAGTTGGCTTGAACCTCATGATTTTGTATCAATTAAAAGGTGGTTGATTGATTTAAGGAAACCATGCAATTCCAATTCAAATGGCTAATTTATAATACAAGAAAGTGCATAAAACTAAATGAAAACAAAAGAAAAAGGCTAGTGAAACTAGGCTAAGATGACTTGTCATCAATACTTGCCGGTTTAAACGTGAAATTCTAATTTTCGCGTATCAAGTTTTTGGCACCGTTGCCGGGGATTGGCAAAGATTAACAATGATTAAGTGAATGGTAGTTTAGATTTAGCATTTTTTCTTTTCTTTGTTATATCCCACTAACTGTTTGATATTTTGTTTCGCTAACTTTAACTTCACTCTAGCAATAGAGTGTTTCATTTGTGTTGTTGGTTGGCGTGTGTTTGTGTATGTCAGAGGCAAGAAGATTTGATCCTGAAGACAAGAGAACCCTCCGAAGGTTAAGAAGAAAAGCAACAGGAAAAGGGATAATTGGTGAGGAAGATTCAGAAGGAGAAGACCAAGTCATGGAGGGGAATTCACATAACCCTCCTGAGGGAGTTGCCAACAATAACGGCCTACCTCAAAGGAGAGTTCTAGCTTCTTACACTTTCCCAAATCCAAGACACTGTGGGAGCAGTATACTCACTCCCAATGTTCATGCAAACAACTTTGAATTAAAGCCTCAACTCATCACTCTTGTGCAAAACAATTGTTCCTATGGAGGAGGTCCCCTTGAGGATCCAAATCAACACCTATCTGTCTTCCTGAGAATATGTGAAACTGTCAAGACAAATGGTGTGCATCCAGATATTTACAAGCTGCTGTTGTTCCCATTTTCTTTGAGGGACAAGGCATCTCAATGGCTGGAGACATTCCCCAAAGAAAGCATCAACACTTGGGATGATCTGGTGAATAAATTTCTATCTAAGTTCTATCCACCTCAGAGGATCATCAGGTTGAAGACGGAGGTACAAACATTCACTCAAATGGATGGGGAATCATTGTATGAGGCATGGGAAAGATACAAAGCTCTGATTAGGAAATGTCCACCTGAGATGTTCAGTGAATGGGATAAACTTCAAAATTTCTATGAGGGGTTGACTCTAAAATCTCAAGAGTCCTTGGATTATTCTGCAGGAGGCTCGCTACAATTGATGAAGACAGCCGAGGAAGCTCAGAATATCATAGACATGGTGTCAAATAACCAATACTTCTATGCTCATCAGAGGCAACGCCAACCCGTTCAAAAGAAGGATGTGTTGGAACTAGAAAGAGTGGACACTATCTTGGCACAGAACAAGTTGATGCACCAACAAATCCAGCAACAAATGGAAATGATGGCTAAGAGAATAGATGGCCTCCAACTAGCTTCAGTGAACACAACAAATCAACATTCAATTGAATGGGGCCAAAATGAAGCGAGCAATGTTGAGCAGCAACAAGAACAGGTTCAATATATGCAAAATGCCTCAAATTCTTCTCAAAATGACTTCCATGGTGACACATACAACAAATCCTGGAGGAATCACCCCAACCTGAGATGGGGTGATAATCAAAACCATTGGCAGAAGAACAACAACTCCAACCATTCCCGCAACACACACAGCCAAAATCACTCATCTAACAACACTAACCAATACAAGAAACTACAAAACACATATCAACCACCCCACAACAATTCACAAACTCATCAAAATAACTTTCCTGCACCAACATCCAACCCACAAAACTACCATACCAGCCCTTCAACCAATTTCCAGCAACAACAATCAGCCCACATCATACCACCAATTGACCATCATGAAAATAGGATTTCAAGTCTTGAGGCAGCCCTACAAATAATCGCTCAGTCCACTCAAACCTTGATCAAAGGGCAAGAGAGATATGAAGCTACCATGAAGAACCTTGAACGGCAAGTGGGACAATTAGCCAAACAAGCTGAACGGCCAACTAATGTGCTTCCAAGTGATACAATCCCCAATCCAAGGGAAGAATGCAAAGCTGTGCAGTTGAAAAGTGGCAATATAGTTGAAAGAGAAGTCAACAAAGAAGCAACAGAGCATGAAGTGGAAGATACAATAGACAAGAAGGAGGATGAAAAGGCATCAACATCCAAAAAGAGCAAAGAAACTAAGGAGCCACTAAGCAAGTTACCAACCCAAAACAACAATACCAATAACAAGAAAATTGTGAGGCCACAGCAAGAGGAAAGAAATGAAGGGGTAAAATCTTATGCACCCAAGCTCCCTTACCCAACAAGGTTACACAAAGGAATGAGAGACCAGCAATTCCCAAAATTCTTAGAGATCTTTAAGAATCTTGAAATTAACATTCTATTAGCCAAAACTTTGGAGCAAATGCCATTGTATGCAAAGTTTCTTAAAGAATTGATCACCAAGAAGAGAAGCTGGCAGGAGAAAGAAACCGTGCTCCTCACTCAAGAGTGTAGTGCCATCATTCAAAAGGGACTGCCACCAAAACTCAAAGACCCAGGCAGCTTCCTCATACCATGCACAATTGGGAACATGGCCATTGATAAATCACTTTGTGACCTGGGAGCAAGCATCAACTTAATGCCTCTTGCCATGATGAAGAAGCTGATGATAGAAGAGGTTAAACCTACAAGGATATCACTACAGCTGGCTGACAGATCTCTCAAAATACCAAATGGAGTAGTGGAGAATCTCTTGGTAAAAGTAGGAAATTTTATATTTCCAGCCGATTTTGTGGTCCTAGATATGGATGAAGAGGGGAGCAACTCAGTTATCCTTGGTAGACCCTTTTTGGCCACAGCCAGAACAATCATTGATGTGGAAAAGGGAGAGATGATTTTCAGAGTACATGATGAGCAAATGACCATAAATGTCTTCAAAGCAATGCAGTACCCTGCTGAGAAAGAAAGTTGCATGAGGGTTGATGTGGTGGATTCTTTGGTTGAAGAAGTATTTGAAACAAACCATCAAGTGAAATAGGAGGAAGTCCAGGACATCCAAGAACAAGAAGAGAACAAATTGGAAGCACCAGAGGAACCAAGTGAAGCCAAGAAAGAAGAGGCACCACAACAAGAGTTGAAACCATTACCCCCTCATCTTAAATATGCATTCCTGGGTGAAGAGGACAGCTTCCCAGTGATCATCAACTCTACATTGAGTACAGAGGAAGAAGAAAAACTCCTTGTGGTATTAAAAGCTCACAAAGATACATTGGGATGGACCATTAATGATTTGAAGGGCATAAGCCCTGCCATATGTATGCACAAAATTCTCTTGGAGGAAAATTCTAAACCAGTGGTACAACCTCAGAGAAGATTGAATCCCACAATGAAGGAGGTGGTTCAAAAAGAAGTACTGAAGCTATGTAAAGCTGGGATCATTTACCCTATCTCTGACAGTCCATGGGTTAGCCCAGTTCAAGTAGTACCAAAGAAAGGTGGGATGACTGTCATTGTCAATGAGAAGAATGAGCTTATTCCAATAAGAACAGTGACTGGATGGAGGATGTGCATTGACTATAGGAGGCTGAATGATGCCACACGAAAGGACCATTTCCCTCTCCCTTTCATTGACCAGATGCTGGAAAGGCTGGCTGGCCATGCTTATTACTGCTTCCTTGACGGATACTCTGGCTATAACCAAATAGTAGTTGACCCCATGGATCAAGAGGAGACCTCCTTTACCTGCCCTTTTGGAGTCTTTGCTTACAGGAGAATTCAATTCGGATTGTGTAATGCCTCAGCTACCTTTCAGAGATGCATGTTATCAATCTTCTCAGACATGGTAGAAAAATTCATTGAAGTTTTTATGGATGACTTCTCCGTTTTTGGTGATTCTTTCAATGCTTGTTTGCACCATCTTACCCTAGTCTTGAAAAGGTGCCAAGAAACCAATTTGGTTTTAAACTGGGAGAAATGCCATTTTATGGTACCCGAAGGAATTTTCCTTGGTCACAAAATTTCAAGAAAGGGTATAGAGGTGGACAAGGCAAAAGTAGAGATTATAGAAAAGCTTCCACTGCCAACAAATGTAAAAGCTGTTAGAAGTTTCTTGGGCCATGCTGGGTTCTATAGACGGTTCATCAAAGATTTTTCTAAAATAGCAAAACCACTAAGCAACTTGCTTGTGGTGAGCAACCCTTTTTCCTTTGATGATGAATGTAAACAGGCCTTTGAGACTCTAAAAGCTAAGCTCACCACAGCACCAATTATCACACCCCCAAGTTGGGGATTACCTTTTGAACTTATGTGTGATGCAAGTGACCTTGCAATTGGTGCTGTGCTGGGGCAGAGAAAAGACAAGAAGCACCATGTCATCTACTATGCAAGCAAAGTATTGAACGAAGCTCAAAGAAATTATACCACAACGGAGAAAGAGCTACTAGCTGTGGTGTATGCTTTTGATAAATTTAGGCAATATTTGATTGGTTCCAAAATTTTAGTTTACACTGATCATGCTGCTCTCAAGTATCTAATGTCAAAACAGGATGCCAAACCAAGGTTAATTAGATGGATATTGCTTCTACAAGAGTTTGACATTGAGATCAAGGATAAAAAGGGTAGTGAGAATCAAGTTGCCGACCATCTATCAAGGTTGCCACAAGGGACAAGCCAAGATACATCTCAACCAGTAAATGAGAATTTTCCAGATGAGTACCTCTTGCAAATCCAACAAACCCCTTGGTTTGCAAACATGGCCAACTACAAAGCGAGAAGGAGTATTCCACAAGAGTACACAAGGCAACAAGTTAAGAAGCTGCTACATGAGGCTAAGTTATTCTTGTGGGATGAGCCCTTCCTATTCAAAAGATGCCCAGATGGAATGATTAGAAGATGTGTGCCAGAAATTGAAATGAAGGACATACTATGGCATTGCCACAATTCAAGCTATGGTGGTCATTTTGGAGCTAAAAGGACTGCTGCAAAGGTCCTCCAAAGTGGGTTCTATTGGCCTTCTATATTCAAGGATGCTAGAGATTTTGTGAGTCACTGCAATGAATGCCAAAGAACAGGAGGCTTGACAAAGAAGAATGAGATGCCTCAAAAGTTCATTTTGGAAGTGGAACTCTTTGATTTATGGGGAATAGACTTCATGGGACCCTTCCCTCCATCCTACACATTCAAATACATCTTGGTGGCAGTGGAGTATGTTTCAAAATGGGTAGAGGCAATAGCCACCACTACATGTGATGCAAATGTGGTATTGCAATTTCAAAGGAGAAACATCTTCACTAGGTTTGGGGTGCCAAAGGGACTTATAAGCGATGGAGGAAGCCACTTTTGCAACAAACAATTGAACTCCCTCCTCCATAGATATGGAGTAACCCACAAGGTAGCCACACCCTATCACCCACAGACAAATGGACAAGCTGAACTTGCAAACAAAGAGCTAAAGAGAATTTTGGAGAAAATTGTGGGAGCAACAAGAAAGGATTGGGCAAGGAAGCTGGATGATGCACTCTGGGCATATCGGACAACATTCAAAACCCCATAGGAAGATCTCCATTTCAGCTGGTATATGGGGAAGCATGTCATTTACCTGTAGAGCTAGAACATAAAGCTTTTTGGGCCACAAAACTTCTAAATCTTGATGCCCAAGCAGCAGGAGAGAAGAGACTGTTGCAACTCAATGAGTTAGAAGAATTCAGACTTGAAGCATATGAGAATGCCAGAATATACAAGGAAAGAGCAAAGAGGTGGCATGACAAGAAGATCACTCCAAGGACATTTGAACTAGGCCAAAAAGTGCTGCTATTCAACTCTAGGCTAAAGATTTTTCCTGGAAAGCTTAAATCCAAATGGACTGGTCCATACACCATTGCAAGAGTTTCCCCTCATGGCTATGTGGAATTACTTGATGAAGCATCAAAGGAGACATTCACAGTCAATGGTCACATGGTAAAGCTCTATCTTGGTGGCCCCTGGAGCAAGGAAGAAAGTGTGCACTTGTTAATATAAGCAAGGGAGCTGCAATGTCAAGCTAAGGACAATAAACAAGCACTTCATGGGAGGCAACCCATGCACAGGAGTCTTTTATTTTCATGCTTTAGTGATCAATAATGAGAGGTTGCATCATATACATCTAAGAGAATAAAGATTGAACTAGCACATAGTGTATGCAAGGCACTAAGTTTGGTATGGTCAATCTTGAAGCAATTGCAAAAGTTTTTTTACAACACTTAGTCACAAACTAAGTTTGGTGTCCATACATACACGAAAATGCTAGATCATGGAGCAACAGTGTAGTTATTTCTTTTAGTGATATGAAAGCAACCATTAGATTTAAAAATATATATATATTTTAAATATTTTTTTTATGATCTCGTTGAATTTCTTTAGTATGAGTCCAAGCATTACAAGAAATTCTAAAGCCTTTGTATTCTTGCTGCAGAGAAGTGAAAGAAAGAAGTGATGGGAGAATCTTGAAGGAAGGATCACGGACACACACACAAGAAAGGAGAAGTCACATGTGCCTTGGGTTTTGTACATCCACATATACCTTGGATTGTGTGCATTGAGGAAAACACCTTAGCATGCATTAGGCAAAGAAGATTCATGTTTCCCATGCCTTTACCGAACCATCAAGACCATTTCCCCATCATAAATATTACTTTAACCACTCCAACCATAATCATCAAACCTCACTTTGTCCTCACTTATATATATACAAACTAGCTATAAGGAAAGGGTTGAGCGTGAAGCAAGATGTGAGGATGTGCTAAGTGACTTGTGCAAAGTAGGCATGGACTGGGTATTGGATTCACATGGGCTACCACTCAAACTTAGAAGAGGTGATCTCACACCTCAAGCAAAGGGATGGCATGACATAGTGAGGAGATCACTAATTCCTACTTCAAACAACTCCGAGGTAACAGTGAACAGAGCGATAATGATCCACTGCATAATGAAAGGAGGGGAGATTAATGTGGGAGAAGTTATAGCAAATAACATCATTGACATAGCTGAAAAGGTCAAACAAGACAGTTGGCTAGGATATCCTAGTACTATTCTGCGCTTATGTAAAGAAGCTAGAGTGCCTCTCGAAGAATTTAAAGAAACTGACATGGTGTCCATTGGAAAGCCTCTCACCAAGGAAAGATTGGAATTTGTCACCACGACCCAATTGGAGAGGCAACCTCTAGCAAGAAGAAAGAAAAGGAAAGAAGCAAGACAAGAGGAAGAGCGCCAAGAAATGGAAGAACCAAGTACTTTGAACATGAATCAACTCCAAGCCGCTTTGGAAGGAATCTCTGGGCAATATTCACAAATTCAAAGAAGCCAAGAGGAACAAGCTCAACAACAAAGGGACTTTTGGCAAGTAATGAATCAGCAAAGAGAAGTTCAAGTTCAATGGATGGGTCAGCAAAGTGAATATCAAACACACATGATGGAACTACAACAAGAACAATATGACAAGATGTGTGAAGTCATCAACAACTCAGCTGCTGAATATGGAAGATCCATGGAGAAGGTAATACAAGAACAAGCTCAACTAAGGAAAGAGCAAGCTCAGCAAAGGGAGCTTCTCCATAGGATGGATGCTAGACAAGACACATTTCACAAAGAATTCAATGAAAGCAGAATGTTCAAGGAGGCCAGACATAGAGACAGAATTGATTATGATATATGCACCCAAGAAAAACTCAGCTACCTTTGTGGAACACTCCCAGTACTCAACCCACAAATCCAAAAATTTAATGAAGCACACAAGATACTAGAAGAGTAGGAAATTGCAACGGTAAAATTTAATGCTGAGAGGCTAAAGGAGAGGATGATAAGCTCAGGAATATGGAAAAGAGAAGAGGAGGACTCAACAACAAAACAACAAGGAGAAGTAAGAAAGAAAGAAGAAAGAAGATCCAAAGGACAAAGGAAAGGGACATAAAGACTAAAGGTGGTGAAGTTCTTTTTTTTAGTGCTTTATTAAATAAAGAAGATGTATGTCTGAAACATGGTATACCTTCTAGGTTGTTTTCTTTTATGCATTTTCATTTATGTTGCTTATTCCATGTATCACTCACATGCTTGGAATGTTTGCTTGTCTTAAGTACTTTTACTTGCCAATGGAATAAAAGATGTAGTTTGAACAAAAATAGAGAGAAATCTAGCTTAGGAGAACAAGGTTGTCTGATAAAAAGTGTTAGTACATATATGCTTTCATTGTGAACGAATCAAGGCTCAAGAAATTAAAAGGAGTTAAGATGATTGCTTACACAAAACTAGTTGGTTAAGGGATATAAGACTCAAGAAATTAGAAGCACAAAGATCCTTGACAATGGAGTAATACACAAAAATTTTGAAGAGCAGAAAAAGAGAAATAAAGAAAACAAAGAACAAAGAATGAAAGGCTAGGCATCAATGACAAAATTTGGATATGTGTCTATGGTGATTGATGTTAGGAGACATACTTGGGCTAGTAAATCCGAGGGGTGCTTCATCACCCGGTAACTTGAGTTAACTAACTCGGGATTATCGATTGAAAACTCACATTCAAGAGTAGCTCTATAACAGAACATTTAGCAACCCAAAGAGGTGCTGGACACCACTATCCAAATAAAATTCCAATGTTATATGCCTGTGATTGAATGTGTTAAGGAGAGAGGCTTGAGTTAGTAAATCTTTAAGAGTGTTTCAACACTTAACAACTTAAACCAACTGGTTTGGGATTGTTGATTGAAAGCTTATGCTAAAGAGCCGCCTTAAGACAAGATTTTTAGCTCAATTGAGACAAAGGAAATTTGAAAAAAGGGAGAGAAAAGAGAAGTAGAGAAAAGAATAGTTTAAGGATTATGTGCTAAGGTGTAGAAAAAGAGTCTAGTGAAATTAACCAACCTAGTATTGAAGCAAGCATTTCAACTAAGAATTTAGATTAGCCTTGATCATTTGCACTAAACAGATGACTACACAAATAAGGATGACATATTCCATGGAAGAATTCTTCTCTGTTAAGACATTCAATTCTTGTATCTTAAATTCTTTTGTCAAATTATTTTATCCCTTGCTTGAGGACAAGCAATATTTTAAGTTTGGTGTTGTGATGCATTCGCATATTTGCTATATTAGCTAGTCAGTTTAGTTAGTTTTAGCTTAGTTTCACTCATTATCTTTGAAATAAACAAGCATTTTTATGAGTTTCATTTCCATGCATAAAAATACTAAGGACCAGGTTAATTGTAGCCAAATTCATGCAAATGATTCAAGGAATGCATAAATGAATGAGTATGAATGAATCTCATGAAATTGATTGCATGGATTGGTGAGACTTTGAAGCAATTTCCCTTGTTAATGATAGGTGATGAAACAAGAAGGCATTGAAGCAAGAATGAAGCAAGCAAATGGCTAACAACTCCTTCAAGAAGAGAAATGTGCACGTTGCTAACTTAGAATTCAAGTTGGCAACGCCATTGAAGCGTTACTTCAGGAAGAGCACAAACAACCTTCCAAGAAAGTGGTCTCCTGTGAGCACTATGCACGTTGCTAACTTGGAGCTACATTGGAGTGCTTGGCAACAATGCCAAGAAGCTAACTGAGCAAGGATTGGCTAGGAAATGAAGGTTGCTACGTTGCCAACGCCAGCTCCTATAGGCGTGTTCCAAGGCAATGTAGCAAGCAAAGCTTGGTGCCATAAGGAAGGCTCGAGCACGTTGTTGGCTTGGGAGAGCATGGACGTGTTCCAAGGCAACGCCAAGCTAGAAGGCAACCCTGGAGGGCAATCTCAAGACATCAAGCACGTTGCCAACGTTGGGTGCACATGCGTTTTTTATGACAACGCGAGGAAGCAAAGCCTTGGCAAGGAGGACAAAAGCTCAAGCACGTTGCCAACCTTGGAATGCATTGGCGTGTTTGGCAACAACTCAAGGCAGCTTGGATGATGACTCTTCCACTCAAGCACGTTGATAATGTTGGAATGCATAGGCGTGTTCAATGACAACGCCAAGCAGCAAGCATGGAGCCATGAGGAAGGCTCGAGCATGTTGTCAACTCCAGGATACAATGGCGTGTTTAAGGATAACGCCAGCAGCCATGGATCTTCACTCATGCACGTTGCCAACGCTAGTTTCTATAGGCGTGTTTAAGGGCAACGCAGCAAGCAATTTTGGGGAGCAAGTCCAAAGCTCGAGCACGTTGCCAGCCAAGAGATGCAGGGGCGTGTTTGATGGTAACGCAGGCAAGCAACGCCAAGCAAGAAAGCTTGCCCAGGAAAGGAAGCCAGCACGTTGCCAACGCCAAAGTCCAAAGGCGTGCTTGTGGACAACGCTAGCAAGCAACACAGCAAGAAAGCAAGGCCTTGGAGAGGAGCTAGGGAAGCTCGAGCACGTTGCCACAACTTGGAGAAAGGCTGCGTGTTCCTTGGCAACGCAAGCAAGGATGTTGGGCCAAGGAAGTGAACTTGGGCGTTGCCAACTCTAGAATTACTAGCGTGTCCACCAACAACGCCAAGAGCAAAAAGTTTTGGCTCATGGGAAGAAGTGATGAATGAATTCTTTTGATGGTTTAGAATTTGTCTAATGAAGTCTCGTTGTAAAGTATAGTTTCCAAACCAATCAAGAATCCTTTCATGCAAAAATTTAGGTTGTCACTAGTAACAAACCCCAAATGAATTTATAACCGGAGTATTTGGACTCCGGGTCGTCTCACGAAGAGTTGCAATGAAGTATTTAATTATTGGCTATGAAAATGCAAAGGGGGTTGATTTGATATTTGACAAGAAAATATAAATGACAAGAAAGTAAAACAACAAGAACTAATAAAAGAAATAGTAAGAACTCTTGGCTAAACATAGGTAATTGAGATCACTGATGTGTGGAAAACGATCCAACACAAAACTCACTGGCAAGTGTACCAGGTCGCATCAAGTAATAATAACTCACATGAGTGAGGTCGATCCCACAGGGATTGAAGGATTGAGCAATTTTAGTTTAGTGGTTGATTTAGTCAAGCGAATCAAGTATTGGTTGAGAGGTTTGTAATTGACAGAAGTTAAATTGCTTGAAATGTAAAGGGAGAGGGGTAATTGCTGTAAATTAAAGAGCAAAGGAAGTAAAAGTGCTGAATCTTAGAGTGCAAGTAATATAAATTGCATAAACTTAAATTGCAAGAAATGTAAATGACTGAATTTTAAAGTGCAAGAAATGTAAATTGCTTGAATTATAAAAGGAATTGGGAATTGGGATTGCAGAATTTAAACGAGAACAAGTGAATTGCAAATTAAACAGAAGAGTAGAAGGTGAATTGAAGTAAAGTAGATCTAAACAGAAAAGTAGGAACGCTTGAGAAATTAAAACAGAAAATGACTTGTGCTTAAATTGCAGCAAATTAAAAGAGGTTGAAGATCTCAGGAGTGGAAGAGACTAGAAAACAAGTCTAGATCTCAAATCCTTCCTTGATCTAACAAGAACAATTGCAAAAGAAATAAAGAAAAGTAAAATTGCAGAAATAAAGAGAGGATGAAGCAGTAAACAGAAATTTGAATTCAATTATGCAGAAAAAGTAAGCAAGAGATCTCAAGGTAAAATTGAAACAGAAGTTCTTCAATTCTTCACCCAAGATCCAAAGCAAGAAAATAAAAGAGTGCTCAAGTAAGAACAAGGAAGAAGAGAGATCAATTCTCCTTCCCAATTCTCTAAGATCTAAATTCAAAAGTAAAAGCTCAAAATGAAAATGAAAGTTCAAAGAAAAATCAAAGTAAAGTCTAGAGGTTAAAAAAAAAGGTCCTAATTACATCAAACTAGCTCCTATTTATACACTTTCTATTCTTGGATTTTGGAATTTGGATGGGCTTTTAATTTGGTGAAGAAATGAATTAAGTTGGATTTTTAATTGAATTTTTAGCCCATGGAGAATTTGCTTCCAGGAGGATGCTCAGCTCAAGTGGGAAGCTGAGCATTGATGCTTAGTGTGAGGACCCTTTGTAGCGTGCAATTGTTGGGGGAAGCATCAGGGGAATGCTCAGCTCACAAAGTGAGGTGAGCATTGGTGCCTTGGTGAAAAATTGTTGCGCGCTGCCCTCCCTGGACCGTGTCAAGATGCGCGCTCCACTCCCCCTGGCCCATGTCAAAGTGCTTGTGAGATGCACCAAGGGTAGCGCTCAGCTCTCCAAGTGAGCTGAGCCTTGGTGCTCACAAGGAGGGGTCCTTGGTTCGAAACTTGATGAGTGCATGCGCTGGAGCTTTTCCTTGGTTTTCTTGTGGTGCCTTGCTCCTTGCATCCTCTAGGTGCTGAGTTCGAATCTTGGATGATGCATTTGGCCATTTTTGGCTTATTTCCTCTTGTGAGTAGCGCTCCCCCAACCCCCTTTGGTCATGGGTTCAAATCTTGGAGAATGCACTTGTCAAACAATTTCCTTGAATTTATTTGGATGCATGCCCGATAATGCTCACTTGGTGAGCTGAGCCTGGTCTTTCCTTTCCTTGTTTCTTGGCCTCATATTGTGCTCAGCTCACAAAGTGAGCAGAGCATTGCGCCTTGGTTCCTTGAGAGAAAATGTAGCGTACCCTTGGTGAGCATGGTGCTCTTGGAGTGAGCTTTATGGTTTTCCTTCATTGTTGCGCCACACTTCTTCCTTCCTTGGCCACACTTTTTCTTCCTTGGGCCACGCTTCTTAGGCCACGCTTTCTTGTTTTCTTCTTTTCTTCACCTACAAATAATCAAAACAACCAATCAAAGTGTCACCAAATTCACAAGGTTTATAAATAAAAAAATCAATTAAATTTAGCCCAAACCTCATGATTTAGCATCAATTAAATGGTGGTTGTTTGATTTAAAGAAGTCATGCATTTCCATTCCAAATTACTTACTTATAATGCCAAAAAAAATGCATAAAACCAAATAAAAACAAAGAAAAGGACTAGTAAAACTAGGCTATGATGACTTGTCATCACAACACCAAACTTAAAACTTGCTTGTCCCCAAGCAAGAAAAGAATTATGCTCAAAGGTTCTTTCAATTAGAATGGATTTAAAGAATCACATGTGCTATCCTGTGAGTGAAGTGATTAAGTGACAGTGGGGTAAACTCTAAATTATATGTTCATGCAAGGGCTTCAGTGCTTACTAGTCCCTACATCTTGGAAGTCTTAGGTCTTAGAACTTTCATCCAAATGATATCATGGAGATCTCTCTATAGGTAATCACCTTGAAGCAGCTTATAGTTTCTGCGCTTTGGCCTTGACTCTAAATGTCATGTCTCAAAGTGGCTCTTTAGATAAGCTTTCAATCAATACTCCTAAACCAGTTGGTTTTAAGGTAATAGGTGTTGAAGCACCCCTTAGGATTTACTTGCTCAAGGCTCTCTCTTTGACACAATTCGACCACAAGCATTTACTAGGATAATAACTCTTTGAGTTCTTGTTTCTTTCTTCTTTTCTGCCTAGTAATTGATGCTCAGAGCCTTGGGCCATGATCTTTTTGTTTTTATGTTTTCTTTATTTTCTTTTGATTGCTGCTTCTTGGATCAATAAATGTTTGAGAATCTCCACAATACTTCTTTGAACTCTATGTCCTGCCTATGAGCTCCCATGCAAGTTTTCATAAGCATGCAACCTCAATACATAATCATAAAACTAGAACCACCACTTCTCCTAATCTTTTGCTTGCCTCAAAATTATTTAATTCCTCAATCCTTCTTTTCAAAGAACTGTCATGTGGTGCCTTTTTGGGACATTGAGTGCAGGCAAGTTTGGAGAGTATAGGGTTGTGACTATTCAAGCATCTCAATTATTGAATTACAGAAAAACTATACTATGCAGATAGACAGGGGTACTATATCACTTTCAATCACTTTCAATCATAGCAGTGTCTAATGTAAAATAATCACTTAACAATACAACCTTTTGGAGTTTACTTGCTTTCTTCCTTCTCATCATCATCATTGCTGGTCTTCACATTCCTTTTTCATCTCTTTGATTGATGATGCTTAATTTTTCCAAAAGCTTGTATGATGCTCTGCAGTGATATTGAAAGTTGCTTATTCTCCAAGCACTTGAAAAATGGTTAGCATGCATGATTTATTTGTGGGCCTTTGAACTTACTTTGGTGTGGGAACACCAAACTTAGTACCTTGCCAATGGTTCTCATGCATCAGATTAACCATGTGTGAAACTCTTTTTCTTTTTCAAAATCAATAAAACTGAAAACTAGGAAACAGCAGAATAGTTAACTAGTTTATCTAAATGCTTGAAGCTAGCATTATGCAGAAGGTGAGAATATATTTTATGATGGGATTTTGGTGGAACACCAAACTTAGAATCCTTCATTCTCCCTTAGATTGTTTTGGTGTGCAACACCAAACTTAGCTTCTTGCAATATAGATAAAACTAATTAACCTTTTTATTGAAATAGCTATGAAAAGAAAGTTACCTCATGTTGGGTTGCCTCTCAACAAGCGCTTCTTTATTGTCATTAGCTTGACATCCTCCATTATGTTGATCATGGGAAGTGAAAATCCTGTTGCCTTTGGTTTCCTCCTCTCACTATGGGCTTCCTTTCCTCTGTTTCTTCTTGTGGAATTTTTCTGTGATGCTTTTCTTGGATGATTGATTCCTTTCCTGTAGCCTTCTCACTTTCCTCCATGACTGATTTCCTTTTTTCAACCTAGCAGCTTTTTTGCTGTTCTTTGGGTCGTCTTCAGTGGCCCTGAAGGAAATATTTGCCATCCTCTCACCCATTTCAGCAATGTGCTTAGCCAATTGTTGCATTTGCTTCTCAATTCTTCTTATTGAGGCTTCCTGGTCCTTCATTGTCACCTCTTGGTGCTTCATCATTCTCTCTATTAAGATCTCTAAGTTGGTGATCCTCTGAGAATCTTGTGAGATTAGTTGGTTGTGGGGTGTTGGGGGTTGGAAGGGTGGGTGTTGTGGTGGTGTGTAGTGGTTGTTGTTGGTATGGTGATATTTTTGCTGGTTTATGAAGTTGGGGTTGTTGTAATTGAGATCCCTGGGTCTTTGATTTTGGTGTTCGACCCCCCTCCAGTTGGAATGAGTTCTCCAGGGTGGGGTGTACACATCATTCTGAGACCTGTGTTGGAACATGCCAGAGGAACTGTTTGGAGAGTGTGATTGTTCATAACTTTGTTGCTCATGGTTAATTGCTCCAAAACCTTATTCAGGTTGATTCCAACCGTATGAGTTTTGAGTTAGGTTGTAAGCATGTACTACAGCAGTTCGCAGCTCATTGATTTTTCTGACCATCATATCCAGGTGTTGTAGAGTCTGCTGATGCATCTGCTTGTTTTGGTTCATAACTGCACAGACACCTTCAATTTCCTTTTCTTGTGTGAATGGTTGCACTTCTGCCTCTGGTTTAATAATTCCCTGAGGTGGTTTCAACTTGGCTAGGAGTTCATTCATTAGTTCTTCCCATCCGATGATGCTTCCTTGTGGGAAAGCTTCAAACCATTGAGCAACATCGTTCATGGTGATGAGTGGATGCTTCAAGTTATGGGTTGCATTATCATCTAAGGTGGGGACATTACTCCCATGATTACTGGAATTCGTTGAATTCCCCTCCATGATCTGCACAATCACAAACGGTCCAAATGAAGATAGAGTATATTCATGCCAAGATGTGGTTAAAAGATTAGTTGACACAATGCATCAAACAGTTGACAGGCTTGAAAAATCAATAGAAGAAAATTGCTTCCCTCGTATATTCAGCAGGCAATATCATAAGATTCACACAAAACCAGAGAAACCAGAAGAATTCCACTCTATTTCTAAAGTGGGGTTTTAGTTAGCTTAAGCAAAAATTCAAACAGTTAGTGTGTTAGTCAAAAATTAAAGAAACAGAAAAGAAAAAGTGCTTGATCTAGATCTTCACTTCACTTAATCATTGTCAATCTATTTCAATCCCCGGCAACGGCGCCAAAAACTTGATGTGTGGAAAACGATCCAACACAAAACTCACCAGCAAGTGTACCGGGTCGCATCAAGTAATAATAACTCACATGAGTGAGGTCGATCCCACAGGGATTGAAGGATTGAGCAATTTTAGTTTAGTGGTTGATTTAGTCAAGCGAATTAAGTATTGGTTGAGAGGTTTGTAATTGACAGAAGTTAAATTGCTTGAAATGTAAAGGGAGAGGGATAATTGCTGTAAATTAAAGAGCAAAGGAAGTAAAAGTGCTGAATCTTAGAGTGCAAGTAATATAAATTGCAAGAAATGTAAATGACTGAATCTTAAAGTGCAAGAAATGAAATTGCTTGAATTATAAAAGAAATTGGGAATTGGGATTGCAGAATTTAAACGAGAACAAGTGAATTGCAAATCAAACAGAAGAGTAGAAGGTGAATTGAAGTAAAGTAGATCTAAACAGAAAAGTAGGAATGCTTGAGAAATTAAAACAGAAAATGACTTGTGCTTAAATTGCAGCAAATTAAAAGAGGTTGAAGATCTCAAGAGTGGAAGAGACTAGAAAACAAGTCTAGATCTCAAATCCTTCCTTGATCTGACAAGAACAATTGCAAAAGAAATGAAGAAAAGTAAAATTACAGAAATAAAGAGAGGATGAAGCAGTAAACAGAAATTCAAATTCAATTATGCAGAAAAAGTAAACAAGAGATCTCAAGGTGAAATTGAAACAGAAGTTCTTCAATTCTTCACCCAAAATCCAAAGCAAGAAAATAAAAGAGTGCTCAAGCAAGAACAAGGAAGAAGAGAGATCAATTCTCCTTCCCAATTCTCTAAGATCTAAATTCAAAAGTAAAAGCTCAAAATGAAAATGAAAGTTCAAAGAAAAATCAAAGTAAAGTCTAGAGGTTAAAAAAAGGTCCTAATTACATCAAACTAGCTCCTATTTATACACTTTCTATTCTTGGATTTTGGAATTTTGATGGGCTTTTAATTTGGTGAAGAAATGAATTAAGTTGGATTTTTAATTGAATTTTCAGCCCATGGAGAATTTGCTTCCAGGAGGATGCTCAGCTCAAGTGGGGAGCTGAGCATTGATGCTTAGTGTGAGGACCCTTTGTAGCGTGCAATTGTTGGGGGAAGCATTGGTGCCTTGGTGAAAAATTGTTGCGCGCTGCCCTCCCTGGACCGTGTCAAGATGCGCGCTCCACTCCCCCTGGCCCGTGTCAAAGTGCTTGTGAGATGCACCAAGGGTAGCGCTCAGCTCTCCAAGTGAGCTGAGCCTTGGTGCTCACAAGGAGGGGTCCTTGGTTCGAAACTTGATGAGTGCATGCGCTGGAGCTTTTCCTTGGTTTTCTTGTGGTGCCTTGCTCCTTGCTTCCTCTAGGTGCTGAGTTAATCTTGGATGATGCATTTGGCCATTTTTGGCTTATTTCCTCTTGTGAGTAGCGCTCCCCCAACCCCCTTTGGTCATGGGTTCAAATCTTGGAGAATGCACTTGTCAAACAATTTCCTTGAATTTAATTGGATGCATGCCCGATAATGCTCACTTGGTGAGCTGAGCCTGGTCTTTCCTTTCCTTGTTTCTTGGCCTCATATTGTGCTCAGCTCACAAAGTGAGCAGAGTATTGTGCCTTGGTTCCTTGAGAGAAAATGTAGCGCTCCCTTGGTGAGCATGGTGCTCTTGGAGTGAGCTTCATGGTTTTCCTTCATTGTTGCGCCACACTTCTTCCTTCCTTGGCCACACTTTTTCTTCCTTGGGCCACGCTTTCTTGTTTTCTTCTTTTCTTCACCTACAAATAATCAAAACAACCAATTAAAGTGTCACCAAATTCACAAGGTTTATAAATAAAAAAAAATCAATTAAATTTAGCCCAAACCTCATGATTTAGCATCAATTAAATGGTGGATGTTTGATTTAAAGAAGTCATGCATTTCCATTCCAAATTACTTACTTATAATGCAAAAAAAATGCATAAAACCAAATAAAAACAAAGAAAAGGACTAGTAAAACTAGGCTATGATGAGTTGTCATCAATCACCATCCTTGTCTACATACCAAATATTGATAATTATGAGAGGCCAACCCATTAAGTCTACTTCCAAAGCCTTAAGTACGTAATATCTACTCCTTGGCTTGAAGTACGTCAAATAGGCTTGATCACATCAACCCATAAGTCCCAACCTACCTACTAATTAGATTAGTAGTGAGTTGGCGTCAATGAGTATCAAATTGATCACCAAGGGTTCTCAAATTACCAATTCAATGAGATCCAATGACTCAAGGTCACTCAATTCCCTTAGCCTAGGCCAAGAGTAAAGAAAACTACTCAAAAACTAGTGTAAACATTTCATCAAACACTTAGAATGCAAGAAAAGTAAACATCATAAAATGCAAGAATTAAAAGAAACCATAACTAACATAAGCAAGAAATCATAATAACAATCAAGATCAACATAAAAGAAATATGGAAACATAAAATTGCATTAAAGAAAAATCAAGATCCAACAATGTTCATCAACATAAAAGAGAGTAAAATAAGAAATTAACAAGAGAAACTAAGAAGATTAAGACAATAGAACACTAAAACATAAAGAGAATTGAAATCAAAACAAGAATTGAAAGAGAAATTTTAGAGTGATTAACCTAATTTGATCCTAATTGCTATCCTAAATCTAGAGAGAGGAGAGAGTCTCTCTGGTAGCACGAATTGCGAATCACACTTTTCACAACGCGTACCACTGACCAGCAAGTGCACTGGGTCGTCCAAGTAATACCTTACGTGAGTAAGGGTCGAATCCCACGGAGATTGTTGGTTTGAAGCAATCTATGGTTATCTTGTAAATCTTAGTCAGGAATTTTATGTTTATCAATTGAATTGTGAGTAACCAGTAGAGCATAAATTAAAAGTTACTTGTTGTGCAGTAATGGAGAATATGTTGGAGTTTTGGAGATGCTTTGTCTTCTGACTCTCTGCTTTCCTCTGTTTTCCTGTTCACGCACGCACGTCCTCCTATGGCAAGCTGTGTGTTGGTGGATCACCGTTGTCAATGGCTACCTTCCATCCTTCCAGTGAAAACTACGCTCACGCGCTCTGTCACAGCACGGCTAATCACCGGTTGGTTCTCGATCCGGTTGGAATAGGATTTACTATCCTTTTGCATCTGTCACTAACGCCCAGCCTTCAGGAGTTTGAAGCTCGTCACAGTCATTCAATCCTTGAATCCTACTCAGAATACCACAGACAAGGTTTAGACTTTCCGGATTCTCATGAATGCCGCCATCAGTTCTAGCTTATACCACGGAGATTCTGATTAAGGAATCTAAGAGATACTCATTCAATCGGATATAGAACGGAGGTGGTTGTCAGGCACACGTTCGTAGGTTGAGGAAGGTGATGAATGTCACAGATCATCACCTTCATCACAGTTAAGCGCGAATGAACATCTTAGATAGGAACAAGCGTGTTTGAATGGAAAACAGAAATACTTGCATTAATTCATCGAGACACAGCAGAGCTCCTCACCCCCAACAATGGGGTTTAGAGACTCATGCCGTCAGAGAATACAAAGTTTAGATCTGAAAATGTCATGAGATACAAAATAAGTCTCTAAAAGTTGTTTAAATACTAAACTAGTAGCCTAGGGTTACAAAATATAAGTGGACTATGATGGATGATGCAGAGATCCACTTCTGGGGCCCACTTGGTGTGTGCTGGGGCTGAGATTTGAGTGAGTCACGTGCAGAGGCCATTTGTGGAGTTGAACGCCAGTTTTTATGCCAGTTTGGGCGTTCAACTCCAGTTTTTGATCCTTTTCTGGCGCTGGACGCCAGAATTGGGCAGAGAACTGGCGTTGAACGCCAGTTTACGTCGTCTATCCTTGTACAAAGTATGGACTATTATATATTGCTTGAAAGCCCTGGATGTCTACTTTCCAATGCAATTGGAAGCATGCCATTTCGAGTTATGTAGCTCCAGAAAATCCAATTTGAGTGCAGGGAGGTCAGAATCCAACAGCATTAGCAGTCCTTTTTCAGCCTGAATCAGATTTTTGCTCAGCTCCTTCAATTTCAGCCAGAAAAATACCTGAAATTACAGAAAAATACACAACTCATAGTAAAGTCCAGAAATATGAATTTTTTCCTAAAAACTACTAGAAATAGACTAAAAGCTAACTAAAACATACTCTAAACTATATGAAATTATCCCCAAAAAGCGTATAAAATATCCGCTCATCACAACACCAAACTTAAACTGTTGCTTGTCCTCAAGCAACTAGACAACTAAAATAGAAGACTAGTGGGTTGAGAAGCAATAATATCTCAGAGTTTTTGATTGAAGCTCAGATTCTAATTAGATGAGCGGAACTTAGTAGCTTTTTGCTTCTGAACAGTTTTGGCATCTCACTTTATCCATTGAAGCTCAGAGTGATTGGCATCTATAGGAACTCAGAATTCAGATAGTGTTATTGATTCTCTTAGTTCAGTGTGATGATTCTTGAACACAGCTTCTTTATGAGTCTTGGCCGTGGCCCTAAGCACTTTGTTTTCCAGTATTACTACCGGATACATAAATGCCACAGACACATAACTGGGTGAACCTTTTCAGATTGTGACTCAGCTTTGCTAAAGTCCCCAATTAGAGGTGTCCAGAGTTCTTAAGCACACTCTTCTTTTTGCTTTGGACCTTGACTTTAACCGCTCAGTCTCAAGTTTTCACTTGACACCTGCACGCCACAAGCACATGGTTAGGGACAGCTTGGTTTAGCCGCTTAGACCAGGATTTCAGTCCTTTAGGCCCTCCTATCCACTGATGCTCAAAGCCTTGGGATCCTTTTTAATTACCCTTGCCTTTTGGTTTTAAGGGTTATTGGCTTTTTCTGCTTGCCTTTTTTTTTTTTTTATGCAAGCTTTGTTCTTTGCTGCTTTTTCTTGCTTCAAGAATCATTTTTATGATTTTTCAGATTATCAATAACATGTCTCATGTTCATTATTCTTTCAAGAGCCAACATATTTAACAGTCTTAAACAACAAATTCAAAAGACATACGCACTGTTCAAGCATTCATTTAGAAGACAGAAAGCATTGCCACCACATTTAACCAATTAGAATTTGTTTTATTTAAACTCGAAATTTTATTGCTTCTTATTCAAAAGATCTACTACTTTATTCATGTTTTAATGATGATGAGAAAAATAAACTATAGCTTAATTGAAAATAAAATCAAATAGATACTAATTACTATTATATGACTTCTAAGGTAGACTTTTTATAAGGACACTGTCACAGAGTTAAGGCAGAAATTGGAAATTAACAACCTTTATTCTGGGGGTATGGGGGTTCCTCTGATCCTTGGGAGGCTTGGTATCACAGAAGATTTTTGGCGCTTCAGTTCCCTTAAGTCACGTCCCTGCTCCTCTTGTTCTTTAAGCATATGGGTCAGCATTTGACTGTGTTCCTTCTGTTGTTTTATTATTTGCTCCATAGCTTCCTGTATCTTGGTGACAGACGTCTCAAGATATTTCCAATATTCTGCTTGAGGAATCTCTGGGAGGAATTCCTGTGCTCTCTTCTTGATAGGATCCTTCTGTGCTTGTTGTCTCTCCATTGATGCTTTGGTGATTGACTTTTCAATTAGGATATATTCAGTTATTCCCATCTTGACTCCAGCGTCCTTGCAGAGCAGAGAAATCACGCTTGGATAAGCCAACCTGGCCTCTCTTGAATTTTTGTTAGCAATCTTATAGAGCTCTGTTGAAATCAGCTGATGAACCTCCACTTCCTTTCCCATCATGATGCAATGAATCATTACTGCTCTTTTAACTGTGACTTCAGAACGGTTGCTGGTGGGCAACAGAGAACGCCTAATGAAGTCCAGCCATCCTCTGGCAACTGGTTTGAGATCCTCCCTCTTGAGTTGATTTGGAACGCCCTTTGTGTTGGTGGTCCACCTGGCTTCAGGGATACAGATGTCCTCTAGAATCTTATCCAGGCCAATGTCTACTCTCATCATCCTCCTGTTGAAGGAGTCTGGATCATCCTTTAGCTGAGGTAGCTTTAATATCTCTCTGATCTTGTCAGGGGTGGTATGAACAATCTTTCCCCTGACCATGGTCCGAAATTCGTAGCAGGCTGTTCCAGATAGTCTTTGCTTGTCAGTCTGCCACATATTAGCATAGAACTCCTGGACCATGTTCCTTCCTACTTTCGTTTCAGGATTAGCTAGGACTTCCCAGTTCCTGATTCGAATTTGCTCCTGGATCTCTGGATATTCATCTTCTTTCAGATCGAATCTAACTTCCGGGATCACTGATCTCAGACCCATTACTTTAAGATAATGGTCTGAATGTTCTTTAGATAAGAACTTCCCTTGATTCCAAAGTGGTTTTGGAACGCTCTCTTTCTTGCCTCTAGGAGTGTATTGTTTCCCTTTGAGAGCCATAATCTTAGTAGTGATCTCGGATAAACACACCAAACTTAGAGGTTTGCTTGTCCTCAAGCAAAAGAAAAGAAAGGAGAGGGATAGAAGGAGATTGAGTAGCACTTGTTGATGAAGGAGGGGGGCCGAACCCAATTTAAAGGGGTGGGGGGTGGGTTTTCGAAAAATTGGAAGAGATAAGATAAAAAGATTGAGTTGAAAAAGATAAGATAGAAGATAGAGTTTAATTTTGAAAAGATATGATAGATTTTTGAAAAAGATAACTCTGAATTTTGAAAAAGATAATATGGATATTTGAAAAAGATATGGATTGGTTGAAAAGATTTTTGAGTGAAAAAGATAGATTTGTTTTCAGAAAAGATTTTGAAAAAAGTTGGATTGAATTTGGAAAAATGGATTTTTTTTTTTTGAAATTAAGTATTTTAGAAATCAGGGTTCTTGATATGTTCATGTAAAAATCATGCATTGAAGCATAGAACTATAAATTAGAATGGAAATACGTGTGGGATAAATGGATTTGGCTCCTCCCTGGCTTCCTGGCGTTTGAACGCCCAAACACTGCTTGTTTTGGGCGTTCAGCGCCCAAATTCTGATCTCCTGGGCGTTCAGCGCCCAGTTGCTGCCATTCCTGGCGTTCAACGCCCAGTGGGTGGCCATTCCTGGCGTTGAACGCCCAAATGCTGCCATTACTGGCGTTCAGCGCCCAGTGGATGCCCATTTTGGGCGCTGAACGCCCAAAATGCCCCTTTACTGGCGTTTTCTTGCCATTGAGCTCTTTTACTCTGTTTTGTGTGCCGAGGTCTTCTGTAAATGATTATTTACCTTGTTGTCAATGAACTATATATAAAAAAATAAAGATAGAAATAGGGCAAAATGCTTGGAGGATTGTTGCCCCATGGCTGGGTTGCCTCCCAGCAAGCGCTTCTTTATTGTCTTTAGCTGGACCTTGCTGAGCTTTTAATCTAGCTTCAGCCTTGAGCATTCTTGCTCAGTGTTGCCTTCAAGATAATGCTTGATTCTCTGTCCATTGACAATGAACTTCTTATCAGAATCAATATCTTGAAGCTCCACATAACCATATGGTGACACACTTGTAATCACGTATGGTCCCCTCCACCGGGATTTCAGTTTCCCGGGGAATAGCCTGAGTCTAGAGTTAAACAACAGGACCTTCTGTCCTGGTTCAAAGATTCTAGATGACAGCTTTCTGTCATGCCATTTTTTTTATTTTTCTTTATAAAGCTTGGCATTTTCGAAAGCTGTGAATCTAAATTCCTCTAGCTCATTTAGCTGGAGCAATCGTTTTTCTCCTACTAATTTGGCATCTAAGTTTAGGAATCTGGTTGCCCAGTAGGCCTTATGTTCCAGTTCCACGGGCAAGTGGCATGCCTTACCATACACGAGTTGGTATGGAGAGGTCCCTATAGGGGTCTTGAATGCTGTTCTGTAAGCCCACAGAGCATCATCCAAGCTCCTTGCCCAATCCTTTCTACGGGTATTTACTGTCCGTTCCAGGATTCTCTTTAATTCTCTGTTAGAGACTTCAGCTTGCCCGTTGGTTTGTGGATGATATGGAGTGGCCACTTTGTGGCGAATTCCATACCGAACCATGGCAGAGTAAAGCTGTTTATTGCAGAAGTGAGTGTCCCCATCACTGATTAACACTCTAGGGACACCAAACCTGCTAAAGATATGTTTCTGGAGGAACTTCAGCACTGTTTTAGTATCATTGGTAGGTGTGGCAATAGCCTCAACCCATTTTGATACATAGTCAACTGCCACCAGAATATAAGTGTTTGAGTATGATGGTGGGAAAGGTCCCATGAAGTCAATTCCCCATACATCAAACAACTCTATTTCCAAGATTCCTTGTTGAGGCATGGCGTAACCATGAGGCAGATTACCAGCTCTTTGGCAACTGTCACAATTACGTACAAACTCTCAGGAATCTTTATAGAGTGTGGGCCAATAGAAGCCACATTGGAGAACCTTGGTGGCTGTTCGCTCACCTCCGAAATGGCCTCCATATTGAGATCCATGGCAATGCCATAGGATTCTCTGTGCTTCCTCTCTGGGGACACACCTACGGATAATTTCGTCTGCACATCTCTTAAAGAGATAGGGCTCATCCCACAAGTAGTACTTTGCATCAGTAATTAGTTTCTTTTTTTGTATTCTATTGTACTCCTTGGGTATGAACCTTGCAGCTTTATAGTTTGCAATATCGGCAAACCATGGTGCTTCCTGAATGGCAAATAGATGCTCATCAGGGAACGTCTCAGAGATCTCAAGGAAGGGGAGGGACGTCCCTTCCACTGGCTCTATCCGGGACAGATGATCAGCCACTTGGTTCTCTGTCCCTTTTCTGTCTCTTATTTCTATATCAAACTCTTGCAGAAGCAATACCCATCTGATGAGCCTGGGTTTTGAATCCTGCTTTGTGAGTAGATATTTAAGAGCAGCATGGTCAGTATACACAATCACTTTTGATCCTACTAAGTATGATCTGAACTTGTCAATGGCGTAAACCACTGCAAGTAGTTCTTTTTCTGTGGTTGTGTAATTTTTCTGGGCATCATTTAGAATGCGACTGGCATAATAAATGACATGCAGAAGCTTGTCATGCCTCTGTCCCAATACTGCACCAATGGCATGATCACTGGCATCACACATTAACTCAAATGGCAATGTCCAGTCTGGTGCAGAAATGACTGGTGCTGTGACCAGCTTAGCTTTCAGCGTTTCAAACGCCTGCAGGCATGCTGTGTCAAACACAAATGGCGTGTCAGCAGCTAGCAGATTGCTTAGAGGTTTTGCGATTTTTGAAAAATCCTTTATAAACCTCCTATAGAATCCTGCATGCCCCAGAAAGCTTCTGATTGCCTTAACATTGGCAGGTGGTGGTAATTTTTCAATTACCTCTATTTTTGCTTGATCCACCTCTATTCCCTTGTTTGAGATTTTATGCCCAAGAACAATTCCTTCAGTCACCATGAAGTGACACTTTTCCCAGTTTAAAACTAGGTTGGTTTCTTGGCATCTTTTCAGAACAAGTTTCAGGTGATCAAGACAGGAGCTGAATGAATCTCCATATACTGAGAAGTCATCCATGAAGACTTCCAGAAATTTTTCCACCATATCAGAGAAAATAGAGAGCATGCATCTCTGGAAGGTTGCAGGTGCATTGCATAGCCCAAAGGGCATCCTTCTATAAGCAAACACTCCGGATGGACATGTGAATGCTGTTTTCTCTTGATCCTGGGGATCTACTACAATCTGGTTATAGCCTGAGTAGCCATCCAAAAAGCAGTAATAATCATGACCTGCTAGTCTCTCTAGCATCTGGTCTATGAATGGTAAAGGAAAATTATCCTTTCTGGTGGCTGTATTGAGCCTTCTGTAGTCAATACACATGCGCCACCCTGTAACTGTTCTTGTAGGAACCAGTTCATTTTTTTCATTATGAATCACTGTCATGCCTCCCTTTTTTGGGACGACTTGAACAGGGCTCACCCAGGGGCTGTCAGAAATGGGATAAATAATCCCAGCCTCTAGTAATTTGGTGACCTCTTTCTGCACCACTTCCTTCATGGCTGGATTTAGCCGCCTCTGTGGTTGAACCACTGGTTTGGTATTATCCTCCAATAGGATTTTGTGCATGCACCTAGCTGGGCTTATGCCCTTAAGGTCACCTATGGACCACCCAAGAGCTGTCTTGTGTGTCCTTAGCACTTGAATAAGTGCTTCCTCTTCCTGTGAATTTAAAGCAGAGCTTATGATCACTGGAAAAGTGTCACCTTCTCCTAGAAATGCATATTTCAAGGATGGTGGCAGTGGCTTGAGCTCTGGTTTAGGAGGTTTTTCCTCTTTCAGAAGAAAGTTCAGAGGCTCTTTCATGTCCCCTGAATCCTCTAAATCAGGCTGAACATCTTTAAAGATGTTTTCCAACTCTGATTCGAGACTCTCAGCCATGTTGATCTCTTCTACCAAAGAGTCAATAAGGTCAACTTTCATGCAGTCTGTTGATGTGTCTGGATGCTGCATGGCTTTGACAGCGTTCAACTTGAACTCGTCATCGTTGACTCTCAAGGTTATTTCCCCTTGCTGGACGTCAATGAGGGATCGTCCAGTTGCTAGGAAAGGTCTTCCCAGAATGAGAGTAGCACTCTTGTGCTCCTCCATTTCCAGCACAACAAAGTCAGTGGGAAAGGCGAATGGCCCAACTCTGACAATCATGTCCTCAATCACGCCTGATGGGTATTTAGTGGAACCATCAGCAAGTTGGAGACATATCCGGGTTGGTTTAACCTCTTCAGTTAAGCCAAGCTTCCTGATAGTGGATGCAGGTATTAGTTTGATGCTTGCCCCAAGATCGCATAAGGCTGTCTTGGTGCAATCACCTTCCAATATGCATGGTATCAGAAAACTCCCAGGGTCTTTAAGCTTTTCAGGAAAGCTTTTTAGAATGACTGCACTGCATTCTTCAGTGAGGAGAACTCTTTCTGTTTCTCTCCACTCCTTTTTATGACTCAAGATCTCTTTCATGAACTTGGCATAAGAAGGTATTTGCTCAAGTGCCTCTGCAAAAGGAATCTTTATTTCAAGAGTCCTTAGATAATCTGCAAAGCGAGCAAATTGCTTATCCTGCTCCTCTTTCCGGAGTTTTTGAGGATAAGGTATCTTGGCTTTATATTCCTCAACCTTAGTGGTTAAAGAAGCCTTTTTAGAGGGGTTGTTATCAGCACTTGTGTGTGTCTGATCCCTCACTGGCAATTGAGTACCAGAGTCAGAAGCTGGAGTGACGTTAGACGCCAACTCACTGTCTGTTCCTGGCACCTGAACGCCAGAAGTGTGCCCATTTTGGGCGTTCAACGCCAGATTCTTGCCCATTTCTGGCGTTGAACGCCAATCCTGCCTTGTTTCTGGCGCTGAACGCCAGTTTTGGGCATGGTCTGGGCGTTCAGCGCCAGCCTTCCACCCATTTTCTGGTGTTTTAGTGCCAGAATTATTTTTCCCTGGGCTCTTACTGTCCTCAGGGGAATCTTTGGTGGGTCGCTCATTTCTTGAATTTTTTATGCCTTGAGGTGGGGTATTTAATATTTTCCCACTTCTTAATTGAACTGCTTGGCATTCTTCTGCTATTTGCTTTGATAGCTGCTGCTTTGTTTGCTTAAACTGTTCGTCCATATGTATATTAGCTATCCTTGTCTCCTGTAACCTGTCTTTGAATTCGGCTAGCTGCTTTGTTAGAAAATCTAATTGCTGATTGAATTCAGCAGCTTGTTTTACAGTACTGAATTCAGCAGTTACTGTTTTAACCTCTTCATTCATGGAAGGGTTGCTGCTTAGATACAGATGCTGATTCCTGGCAACTGTATCAATGAGCTCTTGAGCTTCTTCAATTGTCTTTCTCATATGGATAGATCCACCAGCTGAGTAATCTAAAGACATCTGAGCTCCTTCTGCAAGCCCATAGTAGAAGATGTCTAACTGAACCCACTCTGAAAACATTTCAGAGGGGCATTTCCGTAGCATCTCTCTGTACCTCTCCCAGGCATCATAAAGAGATTCATTATCTCCTTGTTTGAAGCCTTGGATGTCCAGCCTTAGCTGTGTCATCCTTTTTGGAGGGAAATATTGATTCAGGAATTTTTCTGTCAGCTGTTTCCATGTTCTTATGCTGGCCTTAGGTTGGTTATTTAACCACCTCTTGGCTTGATCTTTTACAGCAAATGGAAACAGTAATAGTCTGTAGACATCCTGATCTATTTCCTTATCATTTACTGTGTCAGCAATTTGTAAAAATTGTGCCAGAAACTCTGTAGGTTCTTCTTGTGGAAGACCGGAATACTGGCAACTTTGCTGCACCATGATAATGAGCTGAGGATTCAACTCAAAGCTACTGACTCCAATGGAGGGTATGCATATGCTACTCCCATATGAAGCAGTAGAGGGGTTGGAATATGACCCCAAAGTCCTCCTGGACTGTCCATCTCCACTTATGTCCATGATGGATATGTGGATATAACTTGGACTGATTTATCTTTTTATTTATTTTATTTTATAAGAAGCAAACACTTAAATAAAATAAAATAACTAAAAAGAATTTGAATTTTGAAATTTTTTTTTTTCGTAAAAAAAAATAAAAATTAATTAGTTAATAAAAAAAAAGAAATTTTTGAAAAAGAAGGAAGCTATTTTCGAAAATTAGGGAGAGAGAGAGTTAGTTAGGTAGTTTTGAAAAAGTTAAGAAACAAACAAAAAGTTAGTTAGTTAGTTGAAACAAATTTTGAAAAGATAAGAAGTTAGGAAGTTAGAAAAGATATTTTAAAAAGATATTTTTGAATTTAGTGAGGAGGGAGAAAAACAATAAGATAGTACTAGATTTAAAATTTTTAGATCTAATGCTCCTTGTTTTTCGAAAATTTTGGAGGGAAAACACCAAGGAACACCAAACTTAAAAATTTTAAGATCAAGACACAAGGAAAACTCAAGAACACTTTGAAGACTCACAAGAACACAAGAACATGAAGAAAGAACACCAAACTTAAAATTTTTAGAAAACCAAACCAAAATTTTCGAAAATCAAAGGGAAATCAACAAGAAAACACCAAACTTAAAGTTTGGCACAAGATTTGATAGAAAAAATATTTTTGAAAAAGAAGGTTTTGAAAAGAGTATGAAAGATTCTAACCCAATTACCAAGAACACAGATTAACGCTCTAGCCAAATGAGTTATGGGACCTTATTAAATTTTAGGAAAGATTATTTTTTTGAAAACACCAAACTTAAAGTTTGGCACAGGATTTAATAGAAAAATTATTTTTGAAAAAGGTTTTTAAAAAAAAATTTGATAGCCAATTATCATGAACATAAACACCACGTTCTAAATAAATGAGCTATAAGTTTAAAGTATTTTAATAAGGGATAAATAATAAAAGACTCTAAACCAAAAAAAGGAAAGATTTTTCCTAATCTAAGCAACAAAATAATCCGTCAGTTGTTCAAACACGAACAATCCCCGGCAACGGCGCCAAAAACTTGGTAGCACGAATTGCGAATCACACTTTTCACAACGCGTACCACTGACCAGCAAGTGCACTGGGTCGTCCAAGTAATACCTTACGTGAGTAAGGGTCGAATCCCACGGAGATTGTTGGTTTGAAGCAATCTATGGTTATCTTGTAAATCTTAGTCAGGAAGTTTATGTTTATCAATTGAATTGTGAGTAACCAGTAGAGCATAAATTAAAAGTTACTTGTTGTGCAGTAATGGAGAATATGTTGGAGTTTTGGAGATGCTTTGTCTTCTGACTCTCTGCTTTCCTCTGTTTTCCTGTTCACGCACGCACGTCCTCCTATGGCAAGCTGTGTGTTGGTGGATCACCGTTGTCAATGGCTACCTTCCATCCTTCCAGTGAAAACTACGCTCACGCGCTCTGTCACAGCACGGCTAATCACCGGTTGGTTCTCGATCCGGTTGGAATAGGATTTACTATCCTTTTGCATCTGTCACTAACGCCCAGCCTTCAGGAGTTTGAAGCTCGTCACAGTCATTCAATCCTTGAATCCTACTCAGAATACCACAGACAAGGTTTAGACTTTCCGGATTCTCATGAATGCCGCCATCAGTTCTAGCTTATACCACGGAGATTCTGATTAAGGAATCTAAGAGATACTCATTCAATCGGATATAGAACGGAGGTGGTTGTCAGGCACACGTTCGTAGGTTGAGGAAGGTGATGAATGTCACAGATCATCACCTTCATCACAGTTAAGCGCGAATGAACATCTTAGATAGGAACAAGCGTGTTTGAATGGAAAACAGAAATACTTGCATTAATTCATCGAGACACAGCAGAGCTCCTCACCCCCAACAATGGGGTTTAGAGACTCATGCCGTCAGAGAATACAAAGTTTAGATCTGAAAATGTCATGAGATACAAAATAAGTCTCTAAAAGTTGTTTAAATACTAAACTAGTAGCCTAGGGTTACAAAATATAAGTGGACTATGATGGATGATGCAGAGATCCACTTCTGGGGCCCACTTGGTGTGTGCTGGGGCTGAGATTTGAGTGAGTCACGTGCAGAGGCCATTTGTGGAGTTGAACGCCAGTTTTTATGCCAGTTTGGGCGTTCAACTCCAGTTTTTGATCCTTTTCTGGCGCTGGACGCCAGAATTGGGCAGAGAACTGGCGTTGAACGCCAGTTTACGTCATCTATCCTTGTGCAAAGTATGGACTATTATATATTGCTGGAAAGCCCTGGATGTCTACTTTCCAATGCAATTTGAAGCATGCCATTTCGAGTTATGTAGCTCCAGAAAATCCAATTTGAGTGCAGGGAGGTCAGAATCCAACAGCATTAGCAGTCCTTTTTCAGCCTGAATCAGATTTTTGCTCAGCTCCTTCAATTTCAGCCAGAAAAATATCTGAAATTACAGAAAAACACACAACTCATAGTAAAGTCCAGAAATATGAATTTTTTCCTAAAAACTACTAGAAATAGACTAAAAGCTAACTAAAACATACTCTAAACTATATGAAATTATCCCCAAAAAGCGTATAAAATATCCGCTCATCACTCTCTCTCTAGAATTATACCCTAAAACATGATGAAAAACTAAACTATGACTACTTCGTTCATTTCCCCTTCAATCCTTGGGTTCAATAGCATCAGAAATGGGTTGGATTGGGCCCAAAATGAGCTGCAAAATCGCTCGGGGCGATTTCATAAAAGTGGGCCACGGACAGCATCAGCGCGCGCGCACAAAGTGCGCGTGCACGCCCCTGAACGCGAAGCAACATATGGCAAAATTTATATCATTTTGAAGCCCCGGATGTTAGCTTTCCAACGCAACTAGAACCGCCTCATTTGGACCTCTGTAGCTCAAGTTATGGTCATTTGAGTGCGAAGAGGTCAGGCTTGACAGCTTTACGGTTCCTTCATTTCTTCATGAGTTCTCCCACTTTACATGCTTTTCTCCTCAGTTTTTCCATCCGATACTTGCCTTATGAACATGAAATTACTCAACAAACATATCAAGGCATCAAATGGAATTAAAGTGAATTAAAATCATCAATTTTAGGGCCTAAAAATCATGTTTTCACATTTAAGCACAAATCAAGGGAGAATTACAAAACCATGCTATTTCATTGAATAAATGTGAGAAAAGGTGATAAAATCTCCCAAAATAAGCACAAGATAAACCACAAAATCGGGGTTTATCAAATCTCCCCACACTTAAACCAAGCATGTCCTCATGCTAAGAATAAAGAAGGACAAGAAAAAGGTTATGAACATTTATTCAATGCAAATAAACTATATGCACCTATCTATATGAATGCAACTAAATGCAAAATGATTCTACCTACTTGGTTAAAAGTAAATCAATCACCAAGAACATATAGGAGCAAGTAGGGCTAAGATCATATGATGATTCATGAATCCTACCAATTTGGAAATCAAAATAAAGCACAAATAGACTTGCAAGAAGAAAGCTCATGAAAGCCGGGAACAAGGAATTGAGCATCAAACCCTCATCGGAAGTGTATCCACTCTAGTCGCTCAAGTGTATAAGGTCGATTCACTCAATTCTCTTCTACTCATGCTTTCCATGATTTGTTTTTCATCTAACAATCAACAATTATTCAATGCATGCATACATTCATCATGAGGACTTATTCATAGGTTGTAATGGGGCTAGGGTAAAGGTAGGGATGTATATGGTCAAGTGAGCTTGAAATTTGTATCTTTTATTAGCCTAAGCTCTCACTAAACACATATAACAACCTATGCAATTCTAATACACAACCTAGCTACCCATGATTCCCACTTTTTCACATACTCATGCATTCTCTTTAATTCACATTCCATATGCATTGATTTTTATTGAACTTTACTTTGGGGCATTTTTGTCCCCTTTTTATTGCATTCTTTTTCTATATATTTTTCTTTTTTTTCTATATATATATTTTTTTATACATTTTTTTTATCAATTTTTTTTAAGTATATACAAACGTATCAATGCATATGGTTTTACATATAGTGCATGAATATGTACCCAATTCCCAATATTTTTAACAAAAATAAAAATTACACTTTTACCTCAACCAATGTCCTAAGTTTCCCATACCCAAATGATAAACACTCTCACTAGCCTAAGCTAATCAAAGATCCAAATTAAGAACATTTATTGTTTTTCACTTAGGGATAGTGATATGCTAACATTAAGAACAAAGGGGATTAAATAGGCTCAAATTTTGGCTAACAATGGTTGATGAAAGGTAGGCTATTTGGGTAAGTGAGCTAAATGAAATGATGGCCTCAATCATATAAATGCATATATACATGGAATAATGGACATATAGAATCAAACAAATCAAAGATTACGATCATAGAGAGAGAATAATGCACACAAGAATGAAAATAAGTGGTTATAAGATGTAACCACACAATTAGGCTCAAAACTCACATGCTTGTGTTCTTAGCTCAAAAACCATGTTCCAAAATACATTCTTCAAGCAAGTTCAACAAAAAAAAAATTTTCAAATTAGTAGGGTGCCCTAAAAACAGTTTTCTTGGAAAAGAAATCATCACCATAACCAAGTAGTCCTAACATAAAAAAAATGCTCAAATATGTACAAATTTTAACTATCATGCAACCTATCATGCAATGCAACAACTAACTAGCAAAGGGGATCAAGAATTGGTGTTGAAAGAAAGTTGTTACCCATGGAGATCGGTCGAACGACCTCCCCACACTTAGAAATTTTCACCGTCCTCGGTGCATGCAAAGAAGAGCAAGGTGGACGGATTTCTACAATTGATGAGTTCCTTCAAAAGGTTGTGCGGGTGGACTTGTTTGTTGCCTCATTTAGAAGCTTCCTTATTCCTTTCCTTCTTGGTGGCCAACCTAAAAGGAAAGAGAAAGAAGGATAATTAAGCCTATATCAAAGATATCAGAGCAAGTAGAACATAGGCGGGGGCTAATGCCAAATAAGAGTAAGGTTCTCATTACATGTTAGCTACGCATGTAAGTGAGAAAAAAAATTCAAGCAAAGGCATATTAACTAATACTTGATGCAAGAGGAAAGTCAAAGCATAAGTGAATAACATGAAGAGCATGTCGAGCATCAAGTACAAACAACAATTAACACAAACAAGATTAGTGATAAGCATGAGAGCATTTGGTCCCATCCTAACTCAATGATGATGAGGTATAAAAACAAGGGGTCATGAGTGAGGAAGGACTAAGGCACTAATCTTGTGTGTATAGCAAATATTACAATTAATGTCAAACAAGTCACAAAGCACCAAGATTAACCAAGAAATTCTCAACAATTGAATATAAGAATCCAACACCATTATTAAAACAAGAACATAGAAAAGAAAACATGAGCAAGCTATAAAAACAAAATTGAAATGCAATGAATGATAATATGCAAATGCAACATATAAAAGAAGATGAAAATAAGAAAGATAAAAAGTGAAAAATCTGAAAAGAAAGTAAGAAAGGAAGAAAGAAGAAGAAAGAAAGAGAATGGAAGGAAAAAAAATTTTATTTATTTATTTATTTATTTTATTTTATTTATTTTTTTTTATTTTTTTATTTTTTTATTTTTTTATTTTTTTATTTTTTTATTTTTTTTTTAAAGAAAAATTTTCTTTCTTTCTTTTTTTTTTTTCGAGAGGAAGAAGAAAAAAGTAGAAAGACAAAAGAAGAAAAGAGGAAAGAAGGAGAAAGGATAAAGGAGAAAAACAGGGGACAAATCCATGCATATGCGCCATGCGTGCTTATGCACGGATGCAGCAGGTACAATCCGCACGCGCGCGCCATGCGTGCTTATGCGCGGATGCGACAGGGACAATCGGCGCGCGCGCCATGCGTGCTTACGCGCGGATCGCCTAGCACAAAGTAGGCATAAAGTGGGCACAACTCTCGGGTTTTCGTACTAGGAGTTGTGAAACCACAACGGCGCGCGCGTGCACTGCGCGCTTGGGCGCCGATGCCCGATTTTTTTTTTTTTGAAAAATAGAGCATTCTCCTAATCTATAAGCATTCTAAAACAATCAAAAATCAAATTTAACAACAAATCTTTTTGGTTTTTGAAAAATTTTCAAACATACTAAAAACAAAACTTATACTATAAGTAAAATGCAATTCAACAATAACTAGACTAATCAAAGCATGAATGCAATAAACAACCTATCAATAAAAGTAAAATGCATAAGAGTATAGAAAATAAGAAGAACTACCTACAATGGCAACTCCAATCACTTATTAACCAAATTTAAAAGAGAGTGGAAAGAGTTTACCATGGTGGGGTGTCTCCCACCTAGCACTTTTAGTTTAAGTCCTTAAGTTGGACATTTGGGAAGCTCCTTGTTATGGTGGCTTGTGCTTGAATTCATCTTGGAACATCCACCAATACTTGAATCTCCAATAAGCTCCATTCTTCAATGTTAATATCTTCAAGCTTTGATGGAGTTCTTCACAAACCATGAGCTCCCAAAGTTGATTTTTCTTTTGTGATCCGGGATCCCACACTTTGTTTTGACACCCATCTTCAAATTGATCATTATGATTCCAATTGGGTGGCATGACCTTAGAATTCTCAATTAAGGACCCAAACATTCTCCTAGACCCATGCAATTCAGTTCTACACCAACCATTGCTATTCAACTTCGAGCATGCAACCATCATGAACTTAGAGTAATGTGTCCAACCACTACACAACTCTCTCCTACTCTTAACTCTACAAAGAGCTCTAAGTTGACCATCATTTTCAATCAAACCATATTCAAGTGGGATAATAAAGCTTAGGGATAAGAATTTTACCCACTTGAATGTTGTATTGGATGGTGACTTAGGAAGGGATGTCTCCAATGGTCTTGTAAGTTCCACTCCCTTGTGCTCTTCTTTGATTATTTCCACCTCTTCACAAGCTTCTTCAACTTCAATTCTTTGCCCACCAATTTCTTCCACACATTCTTCATTGGTGGAGCTTGCCTCTTGATCACCCTCTTCCAATCTTTCATCATTCATACTATGCCTTGGAGGTTGCGCATTATCCTCCTCAACATCAAATTCAAGCTCATTGGAAGAAGGTTCAACAACTTCCACAAAATCATCAACAATGTCACTTGGTGTGGAATTGCTCTCAAGTTTAAAATTCACCTCTTGTTCAACTTCCTCTAACTCTTCAACCACTTCTTCTTCTTCAACAATCTCTCCATCCTCCACTTGTTGCAAAACATACCCCATCTCCTTGTCCTCATGTTGAGATTCTAAAATCTCCTTCATGCTCCTTTCTTCGGTTGATTTCTCACATTCATCCGTGGAGATGCTTTGCTTGTTGCATGAGTCCCATGAGTCCAAGTTGGCTTTAATTTTGGCAAGGTTAGCCTCAATAGCTTCATAATTCTTCCTTTGGGCTTCCTCTTGCTCCTTTTGACGGATTATTGCTTGAAGCCGATCCATTGGCTCTTGGAGGGATGGGTATGGGTGTTCTTCCATGGAGGGTTGTGGTGGTAAGGGAAATTCATTATGTGGTTGAAAGTTATCATATATGGGAGGTGATTCATCTTGGTAATAGTATGGAGGTGGTGGTTCTTGAGAGTAGTTGTGTTGGAATTGTGGTGGTTCTATGTATGGTTCATATGGTTCATAAGGTGGTTGATATGGTGGATAAGGATTAGGGTCATATGAAGGTGTTTGGTGAAAAGGGGCTTGTGAGTAAGGTGGTTCAAAGTCATGTTGAGGGGGTGGTTCATAGGCATGTGGTGGTGGTTGTTGACAATCACAATAAGGGTCACCACATCCATTAGATTGATATGCATTAGGATGAGAGTTATACCCATAAGAAACCGGAGGTTGTTGTTGCCAAGAAGGTTGATCAATTCCTTGAGGCTCCTCCCACCTTTGATTGTTCCATCCTTGATGCACATCCTCATTGTAGCTCCCATTTCTTACAACATAATTTGAGACAAACTCATAGCCAAAGTGGTGAGAATTCATAGTAGCAAATAAAAGCAAAAGCTAATAAAAATAAGTAACAAAGTCCTAAAGCTAACAAAAACTAACAAATAAGCAAAAGGCAAACATATTCACAATATTCACAATAGCCAATAATATAACACTATTGCAGTTCCCCGACAACGGCGCCATTTTGATGAGCGAACTCTTTTGACGGTTTAGAATTTGTCTAATGAAGTCTCATTGTAAAGTATAGTTTCCAAACCAATCAAGAATCCTTTCATGCAAAAATTTAGGTTGTCACTAGTAACAAACCCCAAATGAATTTATAACCGGAGTATTTGGACTCCGAGTCGTCTCATGAAGAGTTGCAATGAAGTGTTTAATTATTGGCTATGAAAATGCAAAGGGGGGGTTGATTTGATATTTGACAAGAAAATATAAATGACAAGAAAGTAAAACAACAAGAACTAATAAAAGAAATAGTAAGAACTATTGGCTAGACATAGGTAATTGAGATCACCATCCTTGTCTACATACCAAATATTGATAATTATGAGAGGCCAACCCATTAAGTCTACTTCCAAAGCCTTAAGTACGTAATATCTACTCCTAGGCTTGAAGTACGTCAAATAGGCTTGATCACATCAACCCATAAGTCCCAACCTACCTACTAATTAGATTAGTAGTGGGTTGGCATCAACGAGTATCAAATTGATCACCAAGGGTTCTCAAATTACCAATTCAATGAGACCCAATGACTCAAGGTCACTAAATTCCCTTAGCCTAGGCCAAGAGTAAAGAAAACTACTCAAAAACTAGTGTAAACATTTCATCAAACACTTAGAATGCAAGAAAAGTAAACATCATAAAATGCAAGAATTAAAAGAAACCACAACTAACATAAGCAAGAAATCATAATAACAATCAAGATCAACATAAAAGAAATATGGAAACATAAAATTGCATTAAAGAAAAATCAAGATCCAACAATGTTCATCAACATAAAAGAGAGTAAAATAAGAAATTAACAAGAGAAACTAAGAAGATTAAGACAATAGAACACTAAAACATAAAGAGAATTGAAATCAAAACAAGAATTGAAAGAGAAATTTGAGAGTGATTAACCTAATTTGATCCTAATTGCTATCCTAAATCTAGAGAGAGGAGAGAGTCTCTCTCTCTAGAATTCTACCCTAAAACATGATGAAAAACTAAACTATGACTACTTCGTTCATTCCCCCTTCAATCCTTGGGTTCAATAGCATCAGAAATGGGTTGGATTGGGCCCAAAATGAGCTGCAAAATCGCTGGGGGCGATTTCATAAAAGTGGGCCACGGACAGCATCAGCGCGCGCGCGCAAAGTGTGCGTGCGCGCCCCTGAACGCGAAACAACATATGGCAAAATTTATATCATTTTGAAGCCCCGGATGTTAGCTTTCCAACGCAACTAGAACCGCCTCATTTGAACCTCTGTAGCTCAAGTTATGGTCATTTGAGTGCGAAGAGGTCAGGCTTGACAGCTTTACGGTTCCTTCATTTCTTCATGAGTTCTCCCACTTTACATGCTTTTCTCCTCACTTTTTCCATCCGATACTTTCCTTATGAACATGAAATTACTCAACAAACATATCAAGGCATCAAATGGAATTAAAGTGAATTAAAATCATCAATTTTAGGGCCTAAAAAGCATGTTTTCACATTTAAGCACAAATCAAGGGAGAATTACAAAACCATGCTATTTCATTGAATAAATGTGAGAAAAGATGATAAAATCCCACAAAATAAGCACAAGATAAACCACAAAATCGGGGTTTATCAAGAAGCATGCACGTTGCCAACGCCAAGTTCTATAGGCGTGTTTTGTGACAACGTAGCAAGCAATCTTAGAGAGCAATCCCCTCACTCGAGCACGTTGCCAACACCAAGTTCTATAGGCGTGTTCCAAGGCAATGTAGCAAACAAAGTTGAAGACTAGAAGGCAGCCCTGGAGGGAAGCATCGAGCACGTTGCCAACGTGCCAACAAGGGGCGTGTTCATCAACAACGCCAGCTCCATGTCTCAGCCCTGGGAGGTTTGGCACGTTGCCAACTTAGAAGAAAGGGTGCGTGTTCAGCAACAACTCCAACAAACTTGGCAGCCTGACCTTACCTTCTTTAAGGAAGCATAACTTGAGATAGGAAAATCCAATTGAGATTATCCCAAGTGCATTAGAAAGAAGAAATTCTGAGCTTTCCAATGATGTATGATAGTCCATATTGAAGCAGAGGATTGAAACTCGAATTCTGGGCAACATTAGGCATGAAAAGTGGAACCAAGAAGAAGAAAAGCCAAGTTGTTAGCAACAACTTGGGCTAACAACGCCCAGCACAAAGCTTCCAGCCCAGGAAACTCATGAGCACGTTGCCAACGTGCCTTTACACTGGCGTGTTTGCCAGTAACGCCCCCATTGGGCCAGGAGCATCATGAATGAGCTCTTCCCTCTCTGTTTAGCAACACTTCTTCCATTGACTTCTTCCATTGAGCCAAGAATTCAACAAAGAAAAAGCCCACATTGCTAGCCCAATTGAAGATCTCTGAAGAAGTTTTAGGAGTAGTATAAATAGAGAAGAGTTTTGTACTTTTGGGGGACTTTTTCTTGTTTTTAGACTTTTACATTGACACTATTACACTAGGAATTTTTACTTTCTCTCACCGGTCTTCTATTTTGTTTTTCTTGCAACTTTAAATTTCAGTTTTAGAACTTTTTCTTCTTCTTCTTCTTCATTCTTCTCTATACTTAGTCTAATTTTCATCTTTGCAATTGTGGTTGAAATTTGAGCTATGATTCACTAAACCCCATTTTCATTAGGGGGAGGAGCTCTATGTTTTTGAATGAGTTGATAACTCTTCTTTTCCTTCTCAATTCAAGTGGTTCATCCAAGGGAAAACTCTTGTTCTTCAAAGATTCAATCACCATCGAGAGAGGGGTTGAATCTATATGAATTGAGTGATGAACTTGAGAAAGGAGTTACCTAATTCAGTTTAGAGTTTATCCTTTCATAATTTCCTTGATTAATACACTTTGGGTTAGTATGTGAGATGTAACCACCCTTAGTTAATGATGACAAGTCATTGATGACAAGTCATCTTAGCCTATTTTAACTAGTCTTTTTCTTTTGTTTTCATTAGAATTATGCACTTTCTTGAGCTACAAGCAAGCTAATTGAGTAGATTTTCATGTTTCCCTTGATTGAATCAACCATATATGAATTCATGCCATTTCATGAGGTTTTATGCTATATTTGTTGCATATTATGAAAGAATGAATATCTCATGATTTTGAGCATAGCTTTGATGAGTTTGGTTGATTAATTATAGGTGAAGAAAGCTTGGAGAAGGGTTGAAGCAAGAAGGAATAGCTAGGAGTAAAGAGAAGACAATGGAATAAGTGAAATTGAACCAGGAAGCAAGAAGCTGGACCTAAAGTTAGCATCAAACTTTTGCACAAACTTTCGGTTGAAAAGTTAGCCCCAACGTTAGCCCCCTAACTTGGAGGCTAACGTTGGAACTTGAAAATTCTCCCCTGTGCACCAAAAGTTTGCGCCAACGTTAGCCCCCTAACTTTGAGGCTAACGTTGGCACATGAATTTCTCCCCTGGGCACCAACGTTTGCGCCAACATTAGACCCCTAACTTGGAGGCTAACGTTGGCGCATGAAAATTCAAGGAAGAGGAGCAAAAGTTTGCGCCAACGTTAGCCCCCTAACTTGGTGGCTAACGTTGGCGCCACTAGCACACAAGGCAAGGCCAACGTTAGGGTCAAAGTTAGACCCCTAACGTTGGCACCAACGTTCATACCAGCAAGTTTTGTGGGCTGCTATGAAAAGTTGGAGCCAAAGTTAGACCCCTAACTTTAGCTCCAATTTTTGGTCCAACTTTTGCTAACCTCAAAACCGGTTCAATTGGTTCACTTTGGTTCTTCTCCAAACTTCAAGAGCAATCAACCAAGGCCTCTTTCAACCCAATTCCACTAAGAGCAAAGGCCCAACTCAAGGCTTGAAGATCATTTGAAGAAAGTGTATAAATAGGATAGAATTCAAGTTCTTCGGAGAGCTTTCCTTTTGGAATTTTCATAATAGTTTTCGGAGAGCTTTTGTTATTGAGTGAACTTCAATTTCTTTGTCTTGGGGAAGGAGAATTCACTTCTCTTCCTCTTAGTTTTATTGCTTTCAAATTCAATTACACTTGTCTTAGATCTTGGATTGGAGAATTGAAGAAATTCTGTTTCAATCTCAATCTTGGATCTCTCTGTTTCTTTACTGCTAATTGAATTTTATTTCCGGTTAATTGCTCTTCATCTATTTTCCTTGCAATTTACAATTTCCTTGCAATTGTTCTTGTTGGATCTAGGAAGGCATTGAGATCTAGACTTGGTTTTCTAGTCTCTGGGTCCTGAGATCTGAATTTCCCATTTCACTTCTCTGTTTACTGCTTTCTATGTTCATTTACTTTTCTGCTTCATATCCGGTTCAATCCCAATTCCCTTTCCCTCTTCTGTTTAATGCAATTCAACTTTTCCTTGTTTAATTACTGCAAATCCACGTCCCAATCCCCTTTACATTCCGAGTCATTTACATTTCTTGCACTTTAAGATTCCGCAATTTATATTTCTTGCACTCTAAGTTTCTGCCATTTAATTTCTTGTCCTTTACGTTTCAGCAATTTATTTCTTATTCTCTTTACTTCAATGCAATTTAATTCTGCAAGTCACAAAACCATCAACCAAATCTTGATTCGCTTGACTAAATCAACCACTAAGCTAAAATTGCTCAATCCTTCAATCCCTGTGGGATCGACCTCACTCCCGTGAGTTTTTATTACTTGATACGACCCGATACACTTGCCGGTTAGATTTGTGTATTTTGGGAGAAATTTATTTTTCCTCAAAAATATCTCATCAAGTTTTTGGCGCCGTTGCCGGGGATTGAATAGATTGACAATGATTAAGTGAGGTGGTGATCTAGATCAAGCGCTTTTTCTTTAATTTTTGACTAACCCACTAACTGTTTGAAGTTTTGCCTGAGCTAATAGAAACCTCATTCTAGCAATAGAGTGAAATTTCCTTGGTTTATCTTGCTGAATATGATTCTCATAGCTTGATAAATAAACAAGAGAAGTGATTTTCGTTCATTAATCTCTCAAGTTTACCAACTGTTTGACACATGGTGTCAACTAATCCTCTGACTACATTCTGGCATGAGAATATCCAATTTTCATTTGGATTGTTTGTGATTGTGCAGGTCATGGAGGAAAGGAATCCTACAGCAAGAGGAGAAAAACTGAGGCATTATGATTTCCAGCCTCCATAATCAAAGAGCAAGATGTCAAGCTAGTGACAATAAAAGAGCGCTTGTTGGGAGGCAACCCAACCTGAGGTAGTTTTCTTTCCATAGTTATTTTAATAAAAAGGTTAAGTAGTTTTACCTATAATGCAAGAAGCTAAGTTTGGTGTTGCACACCAAAACAATCTAAAGGAGAATGCAGGATTCTAAGTTTGGTGTTTCACCAAAATCCCATTATAAAACACATTCTCACTCTCTGCATAATGCTGGCTTCAAGCATGTTGGATGAACTAGTTAACTATTCTGCTGTTTCCTAGTTTTCAGTTTTATTGCTTTTGAAAAAGAAGAAGAAAAGAAAAAAAAAAGTTATTACACATGGTTAATTTGATGCATGAAACCCATTGGCAAGGTACTAAGTTTGGTGTTCTCACACCAAAGTAAGTTCAAAAGCCCATAAATAAATCAGCCAGACTAACCATTGTTTCTAAGTGCTTGGGGAACAAGCAACTTTCAATATCATTGCAGAATATCATACAAGCCTTTGGAGAGATTGAGCATCATCAACCAAAGAAGCAAAAGATGAACATAAAGGACAGCAATGATGATGATGAGAAGAAGGAAAGCAAGTGAACTCCAACAGGTTGTATTGTTAAGTGATTGTTTTACATCAAATATTGCTGTGATTGAAAGTTGGATTGTATCCTGATCTACCCTGCCTGTCTGCATAGCATAGTTTTTTTTATTTACCCCTGCCTGCCTGCATAGCATAGTCTTTCTTTATAATTCAATAAGCAAGGTGTCTGATCATTCACAACATTCTTATCTTCAAAACTTGTTTGCACTCAATTTCCAAGAAATGCATCACATGAAAGTTCTTTGAGAAGAAAGATTGAGGAATTAAACAATTTTGAGGCAAGCAAAAGATTAGGAGAAGTGGTGGTTCTAGTTGTATGATTTTATATTGATGTTGCATGCTTGTGAAAACTTGCATGGGAGCTCATAGGCAGGACATGAAGTTCAAAGAAATATTGTGGAGATTCTCAAAAATCTATTGATCTAAGAAGCAGCAAACAAAACAAAAGAAAGAAAAGAAAATACAAAAACAAAAGGAATATGGCCCAAGGCTCTGAGCATCAATTACTAGGCAGAAAAAGAAAGAAAGAAACAAAAACTCAAAGAGTTGTTATCCTAGTAAATGCTTGTGGTTGAGATGTGTCAAGGAAAGAGGCTTGAGCAAGTAAATCCTTAGGGGTGCTTCAACACCTAATACCTTAAAACCAACTGGTTTAGGAGTATTGATTGAAAGCTTATCTAAAGAGCCGCTTTGAGACATGATACTTAGAGTCGAGGCCAAAGCATAGAAACTATAAGCTGCTTCAAGGTGATTACATATAAAGAGATCTCCATGATACCATTAGGATGAAAATCCTAAGACCTACGACTCCCAATATGTAAGGACTAGTGAGCACTGAAGCCCTTACATGAGCATATGATTTAGAGTTCACCCCACTGATACTTGATCACTTCACTCACTGTACTTTACAAGTGTTCCTCAATCCATCTTAATTGAAAGAATCTCTGAGCATAATTCATTTCTTGCTTGAGGACAAGCAAGCTTTAAGTTTGGTGTTGTGATGACAAGTCATCTTAGCCTATTTTAACTAGTCTTTTTCTTTTGTTTTCATTAGAATTATGCACTTTCTTGAGCTACAAGCAAGCTAGTTGAGTAGATTTTCATGTTTCCCTTGATTGAATCAACCATATATGAATTCATGCCATTTCATGAGGTTTTATGCTATATTTGTTGCATATTATGAAAGAATGAATATCTCATGATTTTGAGCATAGCTTTGATGAGTTTGGTTGATTAATTATAGGTGAAGAAAGCTTGGAGAAGGGTTGAAGCAAGAAGGAATAGCTAGGAGTAAAGAGAAGACAATGGAATAAGTGAAATTGAACCAGGAAGCAAGAAGCTGGACCTAAAGTTAGCATCAAACTTTTGCACAAACTTTTGGTTGAAAAGTTAGCCCTAACGTTAGCCCCCTAACTTGGAGGCTAACGTTGGAACTTGAAAATTCTCCCCTGTGCACCAAAAGTTTGCGCCAACGTTAGCCCCCTAACTTTGAGGCTAACGTTGGCACATGAATTTCTCCCCTGGGCACCAACGTTTGCGCCAACGTTAGACCCCTAACTTGGAGGCTAACGTTGGCGCATGAAAATTCAAGGAAGAGGAGCAAAAGTTTGCGCCAACGTTAGCCCCCTAACTTGGTGGCTAACGTTGGCGCCACTAGCACACAATGCAAGGCCAACGTTAGGGTCAAAGTTAGACCCCTAACGTTGGCACCAACGTTCATACCAGCAAGTTTTGTGGGCTGCTATGAAAAGTTGGAGCCAAAGTTAGACCCCTAACTTTAGCTCCAATTTTTGGTCCAACTTTTGCTAACCTCAAAACCGGTTCAATTGGTTCACTTTGGTTCTTCTCCAAACTTCAAGAGCAATCAACCAAGGCCTCTTTCAACCCAATTCCACCAAGAGCAAATGCCCAACTCAAGGCTTGAAGATCATTTGAAGAAAGTGTATAAATAGGATAGAATTCAAGTTCTTCGGAGAGCTTTCCTTTTGGAATTTTCATAATAGTTTTCGGAGAGCTTTTGTTATTGAGTGAACTTTAATTTCTTTGTCTTGGGGAAGGAGAATTCACTTCTCTTCCTCTTAGTTTTATTGCTTTCAAATTCAATTACACTTGTCTTAGATCTTGGATTGGAGAATTGAAGAAATTCTGTTTCAATCTCAATCTTGGATCTCTCTATTTCTTTACTGCTAATTGAATTTTATTTCCGGTTAGTTGCTCTTCATCTATTTTCCTTGCAATTTACAATTTCCTTGCAATTGTTCTTGTTGGATCTAGGAAGGCATTGAGATCTAGACTTGGTTTTCTAGTCTCTGGGTCCTGAGATCTGAATTTCCCATTTCACTTCTCTGTTTACTGCTTTCTATGTTCATTTACTTTTCTGCTTCATATCCGGTTCAATCCCAATTCCCTTTCCCTCTTCTGTTTAATGCAATTCAACTTTTCCTTGTTTAATTACTGCAAATCCACGTCCCAATCCCCTTTACATTCCGAGTCATTTACATTTCTTGCACTTTAAGATTCCGCAATTTATATTTCTTGCACTCTAAGTTTCTGCCATTTAATTTCTTGTCCTTTATGTTTCAGCAATTTATTTCTTATTCTCTTTACTTCAATGCAATTTAATTCTGCAAGTCACAAAACCATCAACCAAATCTTGATTCGCTTGACTAAATCAACCACTAAGCTAAAATTGCTCAATCCTTCAATCCCTGTGGGATCGACCTCACTCCCGTGAGTTTTTATTACTTGATACGACCCGGTACACTTGCCGGTTAGATTTGTGTGTTTTGGGAGAAATTTATTTTTCCTCAAAAATATCTCATCAGTCATCTTAGCCTAGTTTAACTAGTCTTTTTCTTTGTTTTTAATAGGATTTATGCACTTTCTTGCATTGTAAGTAAGTAATTTGGAGTGGAATTGCATGGTTTCTTTGAATCAACCAACCACCCTTTAATTGATACAAAATCATGAGGTTTAAGCTAAATTTAATTGATAAATAATTGATTTATAAACCCTGTGAATTTGGTGATACTTTGATTGGTTGTTTTGATTACTTGTAGGTGAAGAAAGAAAAAAATAAGAAAAGCGTTGCATAAGGAACATGTCCAAAGGAAGCAAAAAAACGTGCCCAGGGGAAGAAAAAGCGTGGCAATATTAAGGAAGAAGGAAAGCTAAGTTGAGAAAGAAAACTGAGCTTCACAAGGAAAAATGGGAGAGAGCAAGGCACCAAGCTCAATTCAATTAGTTAACTGAGCGCTGAAGAAAGCAAGGAAACAACATAAGGCTTAGTTCACTAAATGAGCTTTATCGGGCTCCTTCAAGAATTAATTCAAAGCAAAATTCCCATGTATGAAGCCACCAAGTTTCGAACCAATGATCCAAGGGAGGCAAGGAATGCTCCTTGCAAGGAAAACAAGGAAAAATGGGCCAAAAAGCCTTCCCCAAGGTTCGAACAAGGAACCTCACGCTACCAAGCTTGCAAGGAAAATAAGCCAAAATTTGCCAAAAAGCATTCACCAAGACTTGAACCTTGCACCTAAAGGATGACAAGAAGGCACTACTCCAAGGAGGCAAGGGCACTCAGTTGCTTTACTTAACTGAGCGCTACATTATATTGCTAGGCATAAGGAAAATTGGCTCCACAAATTGCATTCACTGGGAATCGAAGTGGGAGCCTCTCACTTGCAAGGAAGGAGCGCTACTCCTTGAAATAAAAATGGGTACAACATTTCACTCAAGAAGGCTCGAACCTGGAGCTTCCTTGTACAAGCACTCCTCACTCTCCACTCTTCCAAGGAAATTGGCCTCCATTTGCTTCCACCAAGAGTAGAACCTGGAACCTTGAAGACAAGAGCAAGGCGCTACACAATTGGGGAGCTCAGTTGGTTTTTCCAACTGAGCACTACTTCCCCCATTCCTCCACATTTTGGTGCACACTTTTGACACGCACAAGGGAACACGGCCTAGAGCTCAGTTCAAAATTCCAACTGAGCTCTAGTGCAATTGACACGGCCAAGGCTGGGACGCACACACAAAATTGGACAAGCAAGGCATTAGAGTGCTCAGTTTGGTTTTCCAACTGAGCTTTCCCCTGGAAGGTGCAACATTGGGCCAAGAATTCACTAAAAAACAAATTTAATTCATTTCTTCACCAAATTTTAAAGCCCACCCAAATTCTTAGATCTAAATTAGGAAGTGTATAAATAGGTGTTAGTTTGATTTAAAAAGGGACTTTTGGAACTCTAGACTTTACTTTGAATTTTTCTTTTAATTTTCATTTTCATTTTGGAGCTCTTACTTTGGAATTTAGATCTTAGAGAATTGGGAAGGAGAATTGATCTCTCTTCTTCCTTGTTCTTGCTTGAGCACTCTTTTACTTTTCTTGCTTTTGATCTTGGGTGAAGAATTGAAGAACTTCTGTTTCAATCTCACCTTGAGATCCCTTGTTTACTTTCTCTGCATAATTGAATTTCCATTTCTGTTTACTTTACTGCTTCATCTTCTCTTTAATTCTGCAATTTACCTTTCTTTATTTCTTTTGCAATTGTTCTTGTTGGATCAAGGAAGGATTTGAGATCTAGACTTGTTTTCTAGTCTCTTCCACTCCTGAGATCTTCAACTTCTTTTAATTTGCTGCAATTTAAGCACAAGTCATTTTCTGTTTTAATTCCTTAAGCATTTCTACTTTTCTGTTTAAATCTACTTTACCTCAATTCACCTTCTACTCTTCTGTTTAATTGCAATTCACTTGTTCTTGTTTAAATTCTGCAATCCCAATTCCCAATTCCTTTTATGATTCAAGCAATTTATATTTCTTACACTTTAAGTTTCAGCCATTTATATTTCTTGCAATCTAAGTTTCTGCAATTTAATTTACTTGTTCTTTAAGATTCAGCTCATTTACTTTCTTTGCTCTTTAATTTACTACAATTTCCCCTTCCCCCTTTACAATTCATGCAATTTAGTTTCTGCAAATTACAAACCACTCAACCAATACTTGATTCGCTTGACTAAATCAACCACTAAACTAAAATTGCTCAATCCTTCAATCCCTGTGGGATCGACCTCACTCATGTGAGTTATTATTACTTGATGCGACCCGGTACACTTGCCGGTGAGTTTTGTGTTGGATCATTTTCCACACATCAGTTAAGATCCTGGGAATTGTGTGGCTTGAAGGATTAGTTAATGAGCTTCATCTCTTCTCATGAACAATTAGATCACGAGAGTGGCAATTGATTGTGTTGATGAGAAATTGAGTTATCAAGAGATTGGAATTCAATTACTTATAATCTGCCATGGATCTATACCCATGATTGAGAAGGAATTGATCAACATCAATTCATGAGAATTTGCATCTCTGATCCCTAATGATCTCTCCCATCATTAATTCTCATTTCTTTTGTTCTTTAGCTATCTTAAATACCCACTACCCAATTCCCTTCTACATTCCTGCAATTTATTATTCTACCATTTACATTCTGCTCTAAATTTACTTGCAATTTAATTTCTGCACTTTATATCCATACACTTTACTTCCTTGCAATTTATCTTTAATGTCATTTAAGTTTCTTGCAATCTAAGTTTCCGTCAATTACTTTTATTCTCCTTCTTAATTGCAATTCTTTAAATTCCTTGTCATTTAATGTTTGCAATTACTTTCAATTGTTAAAATCTCATGAGATCAAAACCATGTTTGCTCAACTAAACTACCAATCAACTAAAGTTGCTTAATCTACCAATCTCCGTGGGATCGACCTCACTCTAAGTGAGTTTTACTACTTGATACAACCCGGTATACTTGCCGGTTTAAACGTGAAATTCTAATTTTCGCGTATCAATCAACAAACCTCCTCAATGAAAAAGCTATTAAGTCAAATGTTGAGTGCAAGGGAGGAAGTGGAAGAGCAAGAAAGTGAGAAAGACAACCAAAGAATTCCAAACTCAAGTGAAGCAGAAAAGTACATAGAGGAAAAGCTCATGGAACCACCAATTCAAAAGGCTCTGGATGAATACAAAACTCCAATAATCACACAGTAATCAAGTCTTGAATCCAAAGAAGTGAAGGCAACTAGCAAGAACACCAATTCTGTCCCTAATCCAGCAAGCAAGATCAATCAAGCCATTTGCAAAAGGAAGCTTGCTGAGGAAAGGCCAAGACAAGGGACACTAGCTGAATCTTTCTCTCCTTTGAGGTCATTCCTCTTAACAAACTGGAAGAAGAGGAAGAAAGTGAAGAACAACATGTCAAGCTAATGACACTAAAAGAGCACTTGTTGGGAGGTAACCCAACCGTAGGTAACATTTCTTCTCTGCTTTATTTTCTTTCTTTGCTTTGTTTAAATTCAATAAATTGGCATATGGTTACATTCTAAGTTTGGTGTTGCCTTGCAACAAATTGTTTTCAATCTTTTTGGATGATTGCATCAAATCAAAAAATGAAAGTGACACACCAAGATTCTAAGTTTGGTGTGCCACTTATTTTTCTATGCAAATCATTCAGCAACACCACTTGTTTGCATAATCATAATGTTCTTTGCACTGTTATCTTTCTTTTAGTTAGACAATTTTAGTTTTCTCTTTGTTTTTAGTCATTTCCTTGTTTTAAATGCTTTCTTTTATTTACTGTGTTTTTTAATACACTACCAAGAGAGCTTTATTCATGACAGATTCTTGGCTTGGTGATTGTACTTAACAAATAACAGTTTCACTTGCTTAGTTTTAATTCAAATAAATTGACATATGATTGAATTTTAAGTTTGGTGTTGCTATGCAACAAAATTTGGTCCCAATTCTTACAAGATACTTGCATTAATTCCAAGTGAAAGTGTCACACTAAGTTTGGTGTGCCACTTATCTTTTATGCAATGTATTGTGCTCACCTTCTTAAGTTTGCAATCACAATGTCTCTGTCTCTTGTGCCTTGATTATTATCTTTAATTTTGCTTGCTTAGAACACATGTACTACTAACTTTTCATTGTGTAAGACATTCATGATCCATCTTAGCCCCATAGCCATTGTTCTAATTGTTGCTTAAGAATGAGCAAGCATTCTGAGTTTGGCAAGGAAAAGAGGAAGAATAGAGGAAAAAGGACAACAATAATGAAGATGAACTACAAGGTTGTAGAGTTCCTTTTCTTCTCATTTGTTTCCAGCACTTAAATTGCATGATTGTCTTCATCTTCTCTATTTACATGTGTGTATGAATAAAGCATAGCTTGAATCTTGATTTGTAACATGTTGCTGTGGCATTATGACTACCAACTTGAGTTTTATGAGTTCAAAAGCAATAAAGCATCATGATTGATGACAAGTCATCTTAGCCTAGTTTTACTAGCCTTTTTCTTTGTTTTTATTTGGTTTTATGCACTTTCTTGCATCCTAAGTAAGTAATTTGGAATGGAAATGCATGGCTTCTTTGAATCAATCAACCACCCTTTAATTGATGCAAAATCATGAAGTTTAAACAAAAATTAATTGGTTTTAAATGAATTTTAAGCTTTGTGAATTTTGTGATACTTTGATTGGTTGTTTTGATTACTTGTAGGTGAAGAAAAGAAAAAAATAAGAAAAGCGTAGCCTAAGGAGCATGATCTAAGCAAAGAAAGAAAGCGTGGCACAAGGAAGAGAAGCGTGGCTCAAACAAGGAAAAGCGTGGGTGAAGTCAAGAAACAAGGGCACAAAGCTCTTGCCAAGAGCTTTAAAGCTCTTGTGGAGAGCTTTCCTTTAAAGAATCAGAAGCTAAGCTCTTGCTAAGAGCTTTGAAGCTCTTGCCAAGAGCTTTATCAAGAACACATGAAGAAGGAACCAAGAGCCAAGCTCTTGGCAAAGAACTTTGAAGCTCTTGCCAAAGAGCTTTTTCGGGCATGCCTTGGAGAAAATCAAGAAGGAAAAGCTCACTAATGCACTCACCAAGACTTGAACCCATGACCAAGAGGAGGGGGGCCAGCGCTACTTCACAAGGAAAAACAAGCCAAAATTGGCTTGTTTTCACTCACCAAGGTTCGAACTAAGTCCCTCAAGGAAGCAAGGCCTTGTGCGCCACTCATATGCCAAGGAAAATTGGCTTGTCTTCCTTCACCAAGGATTGAACTGGGCACCTCAAGGAAGCAAAGCTTTGGGGGCTTCTCTAGTGCCAAGGAAATTAGCTCCACAAGTTCTCCACCCAAGACTTGAACCAAGGACCTCAAGGACAAGTAAAGCTCTTGCCAAGAGCTTTCAAGCTCTTGCAAAGAGCTTTGTTCTCTTGGACCGTGCGCAACACATTGGAAGGAAAGGGGACCAAAGCTCTTGGCCAAAGCTCTTGCCAAGAGCCGAACTCTTCCCTAGGAGGTGCACCATGGGCTGAAAATTGAACTAAAAATCCAAATTAATTCATTCCTTCACCAAATCAAAAGCCCATCCAAATTCCAAAATCCAAGAATAGAAAGTGTATAAATAGGAGCTAGTTTAATGTAATTAAAAACCTTTTGACACCTCTTTTTACACCTCTAGACTTTACTTTGATTTTTTTTTTTTTTGAACTTTCATTTTCTTTTTGAGCTTTTACGTTTGAATTTAGATCTTAGAGAATTGTGAAGGAGAATTGATCTCTCTTCTTCCTTGTTCTTGCTTGAGCACTCTTTTATTTTCTTGCTTTTGATCTTGGGTGAAGAATTGAAGAACTTCTGTTTTAATCTCACCTTGAGATCTCTTGTTTATTTCTTCTGCATAATTGAATTTCCATTTCTGTTTACTTTACTGCATCTTCTTCTACTCTTCTGCAATTCACTTCCACAATTTACTTTTCATTTCCTTTTGCAATTGCTCTTGTTGGATCAAGGAAGGATTTGAGATCTAGACTTATTTTCTAGTCTCTTCCACTCCTGAGATCTTCAACTCCTTTTAATTTGTTGCAATTTAAGCACAAGTCATTTTCTATTTTAATTTCTCAAGCATTTCTACTTTTCTATTTAGATCTACTTTACTTCAATCCACATTCTACTCTTCTGTTTTACTGCAATTTACTTCCTCTTGTTTAAATTCTGCAATCCCAACTCCCAATCCCTTTTACAATTCAAGCAATTTACATTTCTTGCACTTTAAGATTCAGTCATTTACATTTCTTGCAATCTAAGTTTCTGCAATTTACATTACTTGCACTTTAAGATTCAGCACTTTTACTTTCTTTGCTCTTTCATTTACTGTAATTTCCCCTTCTCCCTTTACATTTCAAGCAATTTAGTTTCTGTCAATTACAAACAACTCAACCAATACTTGATTCGCTTGACTAAATCAACCAACTAAACCAAAATTGCTCAATCCTTCAATCCCTGTGGGATCGACCTCACTCATGTGAGTTATTATTACTTGATGCGACCCAGTCCACTTGCCGGTGAGTTTTGTGTTGGATCGTTTTCCACACATCAATGATCATAAACAAACAAGGAATTAAAGAAGAGTTTAGCATGTGCATATAAGTTTTGGAAAGCTAGTATGATTAATTGTTGCTCAATTGCATTGGATTTTATTTAATTGAAGTTTTCATCTAGTACATTTTGTGAAATCTTTTGAAATCATGAAAACCTTGAAAAAGCAAATACAACTAAAGCAAGAAAAGAAAAAGGGAAAGAATGAGAAAGCTGAAGGCTCTGAGTACCAATGGCAATTCATTTGTTAAGTACTTGTGGTGTTTATGTATCAAGCCAAATGCTTGAAAACAAAACACTTAGAAGTCAAGGCTAGGCTCAAGTGCAAAAGCACTCCCTCAAAGCTCAAGGCTCTGAGCATCAATGATTAGAGAGTCAAGAAAAGAAACAAATGAGCTTAATGAAGTCCTCTAATTAAATGCTTGTGGTGCTTATGTATCAAGTGGTAATACTTGAAAACAAAGCATTTAGAAGTCGTAGCTTTGTTATCAACTCATGGGGCAAAGCACCCAAAAGGAGAAGCTAATAAGAAAATCAAAAGCTTGTTTCAAGGAAAAATTATAAGGAAAAGATTTCATAAAATGAGCTAGATAGAAGCATCAATCATCTACATTTCTTTTATTGTAGCATGCATAGAAAACTAGCTAACCATGAACATTGAGTTGCTATTCTTTTTACCTTGGATTGTCAATCTTTATTGCATGATTCTTTTCTTGCTTGGGGACAAGCAAGGTTTAAGTTTGGTGTTGTGATGACATGTCACCATGTCATGTTTTTCTATGCTTTTTCATACAAGAAATTAATGATTTGTGCTTAAATATTGAATGCTTTTGTACTTAATTGGTATATTTTTTTGATCTTTTAATTTTATAAATCTTGTAGGAAATAAGAAGAAAAAGAAGCAAAAAGCACAAAATAAGCTAAAAAGGAGAAAAAAAGAGCTTTGGGGCACACTTTGAAGTTGGAGCACACTTTGGAGCCTTAGGCCACGCTTTTAAAAGCGTGGCCCATGACCAAATTAAAGGAAAATTTGCAATCAGCACACAAAGCTCCGCTCTTGCCAAGAGCGGAGCATTATTGTGATGCAAAGATGAACTTGGAAGCAAAATTTTCGCTAAGTTAAAATATGGGCGCTCACAGCATGACTATGCCTCCTTCAAAGGGCTATAACTTGAGCTACAGATGTCCGATTGATGTGCTTCCAGTTGCGTTGGAAAGCTGACATTCAGAGCTTTCCAACTATGTATGGCAATCCATATTTGGCATGAAATTGGGGCACGAGTAAAATGCATCTTTAAGGGCCAAAAACAAGCAAAAAATCAGCCAATGCTTCCACCAAGGTTCGAAGAGGGAGACCAAGGGAAGCCCATCAAAGTAGCGCTCACTTGGATAGCGCTCCGCTCTCTTGGAGAGCATTGTCGTGCTTCACTAAAAAAAATGAGGAACATAGAATGGAGAAGTGCCTCCAACAAGTTTCGAAGTTGGGACCTCACCCAAGCAAAAGCCAATACTCCGCTCCCAAGGAGAGCAGAGCGCTACTCTCCTTAGCCTTTGCAAAAACTTGACACGGCCAGGGAAACTTGGAGCGCAACATGACACGGGCAGAGGGAGCTTGGTGCGCACAAGGCACAACACAAGCTCAATGCTCTGCTCCCCACAAGAGCAGAGCATTACCCTGGAAGCAACATTTGGGCTGAAATTTCAAATTAAAAATCCAATTTAATTAAATTCTTTACCAATTGAACCAAGGCCATCTAGATCCACTCTCCCTCAAATCCAAAGCAAGCTAAGCCCATTATCATCACTCAAAGGCACAAGGATTAGTTAGCTTAGGAATTTCATTTAATTGTAATTTGTCTTTCATTTCATTTTCATTTTGTAAAGCCTATATAAGGCATCATTTTTATCTTTGAAAGGAAGAGCTCCATTAGAGAATATTGGAGGGCAGCTCCATTAGAAAGCTCTCTCTTAGTTTTCATTCTTGTCTTGGATCTTGGGTGGAGAATTGAAAAAATTCTGTTTCAATCTCACCTTGAGATCTCTTGTTTATTTTTCTGCATAACTTTAGAAATTGTGATTTGAATTCAAATTCTGTTTACTGCCTTCTTCTACTTCTTTTGCACTTTACTACTCCATTTTCTTTTGCAATTGTTCTTGGGTGGATCAAGGAAGGATTTGAGATCTAGACTTATTTTCTAGTCTCATCCAACCCCTGAGATCTTTAATTTCCCTTGAGCTATTGTAGAGCTACATTTTGCTTTCTGTTTGGTTTCTCAAGTAATTCATCTTCTCTTGTTTAGATCTGTTGCATTTTAATTCATCCTTTACTTCTCTGTTTAATGTCATTTTACTTTCTCTTGTTTAATTTCTGCAATTCCAACACCAAATTCAATTTACTTTCAAGCAATTTAATTCTTCTGCACTTGTTTGGCATTATACATTTCTGTTCATGATTTGATTTACTTTTTCAGCAAGTTTGATTCTCTGCAGTTGCTTTAAGCCTTAATCTATTGCTTTCTTTAAATTCCCTGCACCCAAACCCCTCTACTTTTCATGTAATTTACTTTTCTTGCTCTTTAAGATTTTGTCAAATTACATTTCTTGTCATTTAAGTTTCTGCAATTTACATTGCTTGTTCTTTAAGCTTCTGTTTCATTTACTTTCTGCAATTTAAATTCATTGCAATTTTATATTCTGTTGATCAATTTCACCCAATCACTTAATGTTAGCTTGACTAAACTAATCACCCACTAAAGTTGCTTGATCCATCAATCCCTGTGGAATCGACCTCACTCTAAGTGAGTTTTACTACTTGATGTGACCCGGTACACTTGTCGGTGAGTTTTAGGTGATTTAGAAATTTGTTTTTCCACAAATACACCATCATAATTCACCAGATAATGCTACACCCAGACAATTGACTTTTTTTGCTGCACTTTTCACAAATTCAGAATAAATTAATTTTAAAAATTTAACATTTTTTAATTTTTTTTATTTTTTGGATATTGTTGGAATTTTTATTTTTCTACAATTGGAAAAAAATTATTTTTTTAGTTTAAAAATTAAAAAAATAATAAATTTATAGATCTGTTTTTTACTAGATATTGCTAGACATTATTTTATTTTTCTAATTTAAATGAAAAATTTAACCATATAATTTAAAAACTCAAAAATAAAAAATTTAGTTTTTTAAAATTTTAAATTTTTCTAAATATATTTTTTTAATTTTTTATTCACCGGATAATGTTATACCCAGATAGTTGACTTTTTTTGGCTGCACTTGTTCACAAATTAATAATAAATTAATTTTAAAAATTTAAAACTTTTACATTTTTTAATTTTTTAGATATTGTTGGAATTTTTTATTTTTCTACTATTAGAAAAAAATTATTTTTTGTTTAAAAATAAAAAAAAACAAATTTACGGATTTGTTGTTTACTAAATATTGCTGGACATTATTTTATTTTTCTAATTTATATAAAAAAAATTAATATTATAATTTAAAATTTAAAAATAAAAAATTTAATTATTTAATATATGTTATTTTTTAAAAATATTTTTTTATTTTTTTATTCACCGGATAATACTACACTCGGACAGTTGACTTTTTTTTGCTGCACTTGTTCAAAAATTAAGAATAAAATAATTTAAAAATATTAAATTTTCAATTTCTTTGGATATTATTGGAATTTTTAATTTTTACTACTAGAAAAAAAATTATTTTTAGTTTAAAAATTAAAAAAATAATAAATTTATAGATTTGCTGTTTACTAGATATTACTGGAGTTTATTTTATTTTTTAGTTTAAATAAAAAATTGAATCATAAAATTTAAAAATTCAAAACTAAAAAATTTAGTTTTTTGAAATTTTTAATTTTTTTGAAAATATTTTTTTTTTATTCATTGGATAATGCTACACCCTACAGTGGACTTTTTTTTTACTGCACTTGTTTACAAATTAAAAATAAATTAATTTTAAAAATTTAAAATTTTTAAATTTTTTTATTTTTTGGATATTGTTAGAATTTTTTATTTTTCTACTGTTATAAAAAATTTATTTTTTTATTTTTTAAATTAAAAAATAATAAATTTACTGATTTGTTGTTTACTAGATATTGCTGGACTTTATTTTATTTTTTTAATTTAAATAAAAAAATTTAATCTTATAATTTGAAAATTCAAAAATAAGAAATTTAGTTTTTTTAAATTTTTAATTTTTTTTAAATATTTTTTTATTTTTTATTCACCGGATAATGCTACATCCAGACTGTCGAGTAAATTAATTTTAAAAATTTAAAAATTTTCAATTTTTTATTTTTTAGATATTGTTGGAATTTTTTATTATTCTACTTTTATAAGAAAATTTATTTTTTGATTTAAAAGATAAAAAATAATAAAAAATTTACAGATCTGTTGATTACTAGATATAACTGGACTTTATTTTATTTTTCTAATTTAAATAAAAAAATTTAATCTTATAATTTAAAAATCCAAAAATAGAAAATTTATTTTTTTAAAATTTTTTATTTTTATAAATATATTTTTTCATTTTTTTATTCACCGGATAATGCTACACCCGGACAATTGACTTTTTTTGCTGCACTTTTCACAAATTCAGAATAAATTAATTTTAAAAATTTAAAATTTTTTAATTTTTCTATATTTTGGATATTGTTGGATATTTTATTTTTCTACTATTGGAAAAAAAATTATTTTTTTAGTTTAAAAATAAAAAAATAATAAATTTACAAATCTATTTTTTACTAGATATTGCTAGACATTATTTTATTTTTATAATTTAAATAAAAAATTTAACCATATAATTTAAAAACTCAAAAATAAAAAAATTTAGTTTTTTAAAATTTTAAATTTTTCTAAAGATATTTTTTTAATTTTTTATTCACCGGATAATGCTATACCCAAATACTTGACTTTTTTTGCTGCACTTGTTCACAAATTAATAATAAATTAATTTTAAAAATTTAAAACTTTTACATTTTTTAATTTTTTAGATATTTTTGGAATTTTTATTTTTCTACTATTAGAAAAAAATTATTTTTTGTTTAAAATAAAAAAAAACAAATTTACAGATTTGTTGTTTACCAAATATTGCTGGACATTATTTTATTTTTCTAATTTATATAAAAAAATTTAATCTTATAATTTAAAAATCCAAAAATAGAAAATTTATTTTTTTAAATTTTTTTATTTTTATAAATATATTTTTTCATTTTTTTATTCACCGGATAATGCTAGACCCGGACAATTGACTTTTTTTGCTGCACTTTTCACAAATTCAGAATAAATTAATTTTAAAAATTTAAAAATTTTTAATTTTTTTATATTTTGGATATTGTTGGATATTTTATTTTTCTACTATTGGAAAAAAATTATTTTTTTAGTTTAAAAATAAAAAATAATAAATTTACAAATCTATTTTTTACTAGATATTGCTAGACATTATTTTATTTTTATAATTTAAATAAAAATTTAACCATATAATTTAAAAACTCAAAAATAAAAAAATTTATTTTTTTAAAATTTTAAATTTTTCTAAAGATATTTTTTTTTATTTTTTATTCACCGGATAATGCTATACCCAAATACTTGACTTTTTTTTGCTGCACTTGTTCACAAATTAATAATAAATTAATTTTAAAAATTTAAAACTTTTACATTTTTTAATTTTTTAGATATTTTTGGAATTTTTATTTTTCTACTATTAGAAAAAAATTATTTTTTTGTTTAAAATAAAAAAAAAAAAAACAAATTTACAGATTTGTTGTTTACTAAATATTGCTGGACATTATTTTATTTTTCTAATTTATATAAAAAAATTTAATCTTATAATTTAAAATTTTAAAATAAAAAATTTAATTATTTAATATATGTTATTTTCTTTTAAAATATTTTTTTATTTTTTTATTCACCAGATAATACTACACTCGGACAGTTGACTTTTTTTGCTGCACTTGTTCAAAAATTAAGAATAAAATAATTTAAAAATATTAAATTTTCAATTTTTTTGGATATTATTGGAATTTTTAATTTTTACTACTAGAAAAAAAATTATTTTTAGTTTAAAAATTAAAAAAATAATAAATTTATAGATTTGTTGTTTACTAGATATTACTGGAGTTTATTTTATTTTTTAGTTTAAATAAAAAATTTAATCATAAAATTTAAAAATTCAAAAATAAAAAATTTAGTTTTTTGAAATTTTTAATTTTTTTAAAATATTTTTTTATTTTTTTATTCATTGGATAATGCTCTACAGCTGACTTTTTTTTGCTGCACTTGTTTACAAATTAAAAATAAATTAATTTTAAAAATTTAAATTTTTTTATTTTTTTATTTTTTGGATATTGTTAGAATTTTTTATTTTTCTACTATTATAAAAAATTTATTTTTTTAGTTTTTAAATTAAAAAAATAATAAATTTACTGATTTGTTGTTTACTAGATCTTGCTAGACTTTATTATATTTTTTAATTTAAATAATAAAATTTAATCTTATAATTTGAAAATTCAAAAATAAGAGATTTAGTTTTTTAAAATTTTTAATTTTTTAAAAATATTTTTTTATTTTTTATTCACCGGATAATGCTACATCCAGACTGTCGAGTAAATTAATTTTAAAAATTTAAAAATTTTCAATTTTTTATTTTTTAGATATTTTTGGAATTTTTTATTATTCAAATTTTATAAAAAAAATTATTTTTTTTGATTTAAAAGATAAAAAATAATAACAAATTTACAAATCTGTTGTTTACTAGATATAACTGGACTTTATTTTATTTTTCTAATTTAAATGATAATATTTAATCTTCTAATTTAAAAATCCAAAAATAGAAAATTTATTTTTTTGAAATTTTTAATTTTTATAAAAGTATTTTTTTATTTTTTTATTCACCGGATAATGCTACACCCGGACAATTGACTTTTTTTGCTGCACTTTTCACAAATTCAGAATAAATTAATTTTAAAAATTTAAAATTTTTTAATTTTTTTATGTTTTGGATATTGTTGGATATTTTATTTTTCTACTATTGGAAAAAAAATTATTTTTTTAGTTTAAAAATAAAAAAATAATAAATTTACAAATCTATTTTTTACTAGATATTGCTAGACATTATTTTATTTTTATAATTTAAATAAAAAATTTAACCATATAATTTAAAAACTCAAAAATAAAAAATTTAGTTTTTTAAAATTTTAAATTTTTCTAAATATATTTTTTTAATTTTTTATTCACCGGATAATGTTATACCCAGATAGTTGACTTTTTTTGGCTGCACTTGTTCACAAATTAATAATAAATTAATTTTAAAAATTTAAAACTTTTACATTTTTTAATTTTTTAGATATTGTTGGAATTTTTTATTTTTCTACTATTAGAAAAAAATTATTTTTTGTTTAAAAATAAAAAAAAACAAATTTACGAATTTGTTGTTTACTAAATATTGCTGGACATTATTTTATTTTTCTAATTTATATAAAAAAATTAATATTATAATTTAAAATTTAAAAATAAAAAATTTAATTATTTAATATATGTTATTTTTTAAAAATATTTTTTTATTTTTTTATTCACCGGATAATACTACACTCGGACAGTTGACTTTTTTTTGCTGCACTTGTTCAAAAATTAAGAATAAAATAATTTAAAAATATTAAATTTTCAATTTTTTTGGATATTATTGGAATTTTTAATTTTTACTACTAGAAAAAAAATTATTTTTAGTTTAAAAATTAAAAAAATAATAAATTTATAGATTTGCTGTTTACTAGATATTACTGGAGTTTATTTTATTTTTTAGTTTAAATAAAAAATTGAATCATAAAATTTAAAAATTCAAAACTAAAAAATTTAGTTTTTTGAAATTTTTAATTTTTTTGAAAATATTTTTTTATTTTTTTATTCATTGGATAATGCTACACCCTACAGTTGACTTTTTTTGCTGCACTTGTTTACAAATTAAAAATAAATTAATTTTAAAAATTTAAAATTTTTTTTTGGATATTGTTAGAATTTTTTATTTTTATACTATTATTAAAAATGCATTTTTTAGTTTTTAAATTAAAAAAATAATAAATTTACTGATTTGTTGTTTACTAGATATTGCTGGACTTTATTTTATTTTTTAATTTAGATAAAAAATTTAATCTTATAATTTGAAAATTAAAAAATAAGAAATTTAGTTTTTTAAAATTTTTTATTTTTTGAAAATATTTTTTAATTTTTATTCCCCGGATAATGCTACATCCAGACTGTCGAGTAAATTAATTTTAAAAATTTAAAAATTTTCAATTTTTATTTTTTATATATTGTTGGAATTTTTTATTATTCTACTTTTATAAAAACTGTCGAGTAAATTAATTTTAAAAATTTAAAAATTTTCAATTTTTATTTGTTAGATATTGTTGGAATTTTTTATTATTCTACTTTTCTAAGAGAATTTATTTTTTGATTTAAAAGATAAAAAATAATAAAAAATTTACAGATCTGTTGATTACTAGATATAACTGGACTTTATTTTATTTTTCTAATTTAAATAAAAAAATTTAATCTTATAATTTAAAAATACAAAAATAGAAAATTTATTTTTTTGAAATTTTTAATTTTTATAAATATATTTTTTCATTTTTTTTATTCACCGGATAATGCTACACCCGGACAATTGACTTTTTTTGCTGCACTTTTCACAAATTCAGAATAAATTAATTTTAAAAATTTAAAATTTTTTTAATTTTTTTATATTTTAGATATTGTTGGATATTTTATTTTTCTACTATTGGAAAAAAATTATTTTTTTAGTTTAAAAATAAAAAAATAATAAATTTACAAATCTATTTTTTACTAGATATTGCTAGACATTATTTTATTTTTATAATTTAAATAAAAAATTTAACCATATAATTTAAAAACTCAAAAATAAAAAAATTTAGTTTTTTAAAATTTTAAATTTTTCTAAATATATTTTTTTAATTTTTTATTCACCGGATAATGCTATACCCAAATACTTGACTTTTTTTTGCTGCACTTGTTCACAAATTAATAATAAATTAATTTTAAAATTTTAAAAATTTTAAATTTTTTAATTTTTTAGATACTTTTGGAATTTTTATTTTTCTACTATTAGAAAAAAATTATTTTTTTGTTTAAAATAAGAAAAAAACAAATTTACAGATTTGTTGTTTACTAAATATTGCTGGACATTATTTTATTTTTCTAATTTATATAAAAAAATTTAATCTTATAATTTAAAATTTAAAAATAAAAAATTTAATTATTTAATATATGTTATTTTTTTAAAAATATTTTTTTATTTTTTTATTCACCGGATAATACTACATTCGGACAGTTGACTTTTTTGCTGCACTTGTTCAAAAATTAAGAATAAAATAATTTAAAAATATTAAATTTTCAATTTTTTTGGATATTATTGGAATTTTTAATTTTTACTACTAGAAAAAAAATTATTTTTAGTTTAAAAATTAAAAAAATAATAAATTTATAGATTTATTGTTTACTAGATATTACTGAAGTTTATTTTATTTTTTAGTTTAAATAAAAAATTTAATCATAAAATTTAAGAATTCAAAAATAAAAAATTTAGTTTTTTGAAATTTTTAATTTTTTTGAAAATATTTTTTTTATTTTTTTATTCATTGGATAATGCTACACACTACAGTTGACTTTTTTTGCTGCACTTGTTTACAAATTAAAAATAAATTAATTTTAAAAATTTAAAATTTTTTTTTGATATTTTTAGAATTTTTTATTTTTATACTATTATAAAAAATGTATTTTTTAGTTTTTAAATTAAAAAAATAATAAATTTACTGATTTGTTGTTTACTAGATATTGCTGGACTTTATTTTATTTTTTAATTTAGATAAAAAATTTAATCTTATAATTTGAAAATTCAAAAATAAGAAATTTAGTTTTTTAAAATTTTTAATTTTTTAAAAATATTTTTTAATTTTTATTCCCCGGATAATGCTACATCCAGACTGTCAATTAAATTAATTTTAAAAATTTAAAAATTTTCAATTTTTATTTTTTATATATTGTTGGAATTTTTTATTTTTCTACTTTTATAAAAAAAATTATTTTTTTATTTAAAAGATAAAAAATAATAACAAATTTATAGATCTGTTGTTTACTAGATATAACTGGAGTTTATTTTATTTTTCTAATTTAAATAAAAAAAATTAATCTTATAATTTAAAAATCCAAAAACAGAAAATTTAATTTTTTGAAATTTTTTATTTTCCTAAAAGTATTTTTTTATTTTTTATTCACCCGATAATGCAACACCTCGACAATTGACTTTTTTTCTGCACTTTTCACAAATTCAGAATAAATTAATTTTAAAAATTTAACATTTTTTAATTTTTTTATTTTTTGGATATTGTTGGAATTTTTATTTTTCTACTATTGGAAAAAAATATTTTTTTTAGTTTAAAAATAAAAAATAATAATAAATTTACAAATCTATTTTTTACTAGATATTGCTAGACATTATTTTATTTTTCTAATTTAAATAAAAAATTTAACCATATAATTTAAAAACTCAAAAATAAAAAATTTAGTTTTTTAAAATTTTAAATTTTTCTAAAGATATTTTTTATTTTTTATTCACCGGATAATGCTTGATGAGATATTTTGGAGGAAAAATAAATCTCTCCCAAAACACACAAATCTAACCGGCAAGTGTACCGGGTCGTATCAAGTAATAAAAACTCACGGGAGTGAGGTCGATCCCACAGGGATTGAAGGATTGAGCAATTTTAGCTTAGTGGTTGATTTAGTCAAGCGAATCAAGATTTGGTTGATGGTTTTGTGACTTGCAGAATTAAATTGCATTGAAGTAAAGAGAACAAGAAATAAATTGCTGAAACGTAAAGAGAACAAGAAATTAAATAGCAGAAACTTAAAGTGCAAGAAATGTAAATTACGGAATCTTAAAGTGCAAGAAATGTAAACAGCTGGAATTGTAAAGGGAATTGGGGAGAGGATTTGCAGAATTTAAACAAGGAAAAGTTGAATTGCATTAAACAGAAGAGGGAAAGGGAATTGAGATTGAACCGGATATGAAGCAGAAAAGTAAATGAACATAGAAAGGAAAGAAACAGAATGTAAATTGGGGATTTGGATATCAGGACCCAGAGACTAGAAAACCAAGTCTAGATCTCAATGCCTTCCTAGATCCAACAAGAACAACTGCAAGGGAATTGTAAATTGCAAAGAGAATAGATGAAGAGCAGTTAACCGGAAATGAAATTCAATTAACAGTAAAGAAACAGAGAGATCCAAGATTGAGATTGAAACAGAATTTCTTCAATTCTCCAATCCAAGATCCAAGACAAATGTAAAATGAAATTGAAAGCAATGGAAACAAAGAAATTAAAGTTCACTCAATAACAAAAGCTCTCCGAAAACTATTATGAAAATTCCAAAGGAAAGCTCCCCGAAGAACTTGAATTCTATCCTATTTATACACTTTCTTCAAATGATCTTCAAGCCTTGAGTTGGGCCTTTGCTCTTGGTGGAATTGGGTTGAAAGAGGCCTTGGTTGATTGCTCTTGAAGTTTGGAGAAGAACCAAAGTGAACCAATTGAACCGGTTTTGAGGTTAGCAAAAGTTGGACCAAAAGTTTGAGCCAAAGTTAGGGGTCCAACTTTTCATAGCAGCCAGCACATTTTGCTGGTATGAACGTTGGTGCCAACGTTAGGGGTCTAACTTTGACCCTAACGTTGGCAATGCCTTGTGTGCTAGTGGCGCCAACGTTAGGCTCCAAGTTAGGGGGCTAACGTTGGCGCAAACTTTTGCTCCTTCCCTATTGATTTTCATGTGCCAACGTTAGCCTCCAAGTTAGGGGTCTAACGTTGGCGCAAACGTTGGTGCCCAGGGGAGAAATTCTCAAGTTCCAACGTTAGCCTCCAAGTTAGGGGGCTAACGTTGGGGCTAACTTTTGCTCCTCTTCCTTGAATATTCATGTGCCAATGTTAGATGGCCAGGGAGGAATTCATGTGCCAACGTTAGCCTCCAAGTTAGGGGGCTAACGTTGGCGCAAACTTTTGGAGCCCAGGGGAGAATTTTTCAAGTTCCAACGTTAGCCTCCAAGTTAGGGGGCTAACGTTGGGGCTAACTTTTCAACCAAAAGTTTGTGCAAAAGTTTGATGCTAACTTTAGGTCCAGCTTCTTGCTTCCTGGTTCAATTTCACTTATTCCATTGTCCTCTCTTCACTCCTAGCCATTCCTTCTTGCTTCAACCTTTCTCCAAGCTTTCTTCTCCTATCATTAATCAACCAAACTCATCAAAGCTATGCTCAAAATCATGAGATATTCATTCTTTCATAATATGCAACAAATATAGCATAAAACCTCATGAAATGGCATGAATTCATATATGGTTGGTTCAATCAAGGGAAACATGAAAATCTACTCAATTAGCTTACTTGTAGCTCAAGAAAGTGCATAATTCTAATGAAAACAAAAGAAAAAGACTAGCTAAAATAGGCTAGGATGACTTGTCATCACAACACCAAACTTAAAGCTTGCTTGTCCCCAAGCAAGAAAAGATTTATTGAGAAGAAAGAATTGAAATAGAAGATGATGTTCATGCTAGCAGAGTATTATTGATAGTTCATGGGGTTTTGTGTGGATATGCCAATACTCACTTCTTATTGACTCCTAGGCCTAGAAAGTCTCCTTCAAGCTTCAAGTGACATACTGCTATGACCTCTCATTATTCCTTTATCCTTGGCTATTACTTTGTTCATAAGCTTTATTTGAGTGTCATGTGTAGCAAGTTCATTTTCTTTTCTTTATACTTGACACATTATTCACCATAGACACTTGGCTCACATTCCTTCTTAAAACATTGATGCCCAGCACCTCTTTGGGTTACTAAATGCCTTGTAGTTAGGTTGCTCTTGATAGTGGACTTTCAGCTGATGATCCCAGATTAGTTAACCCAAGTCACCAAGTGTTGAGGCACTCCTAAGAGCTTACTAATCCAAGCAGATCCTAGTACAAAGACATCACAGGCATATATTTCAAAGTTCAAGCTATTGGTGTCCAGCTTTGTTTCTTTTTGTTTTTCTTTTGTTCTGCCACTTTTTGGCTATCTTTTTTTTCTTTCCTTCTTTTTGTTTTTCTTTCTAACCAAGGAATTTAATTCAATTGAGATTCATAGACAGTAGGCTACTCTTTACTTAGAAGGGGATATCCTGGCTCTTTATTCACTAAAAGTGAGCTACTATACAATCACACACATACCACCACTTACTTTTATTCCACTTCTATCTAACAGAAACCATTTTACTTCACATTCAAACTGTTCTTTTATTGAATTAAAAGATGCAGGGGACAACACATGCTTCTTGTCAAGTGAAAATGAACACACAAGCAAACACAAAAACTAGCCTACTTATTTTGAAAGAAACAAACATAATGCAAAGACTTTTAATTAAAAAGGATTACTTAGAAATGCAAAGACAACTTAGAACAGATAGAATGCATGCTTTTTTCTTTGAACAAGGAGCAAGTCCACCTTTCATTTGTCATGCCTCTTCTTTCTCCTTTCATACACTTGGCTGCTAGTGTTCCCACCATCCTTGTTTGGTGCCTGTTGATCTTGCCAAAAGCCAGCCTTATTCATAGCCTCCTCCACTCTATCTTCAAGTCTCATAGCCCTGTTCACTTCTACCTCACTTCTCATTTTGAAGAATTCATCAAAAGTTGGGAACGCCGGATCCATGTTGTGCAAATGTTCTCCAATATAGTTCAGTTTGATTTGGCTATTGACATTGTAATCGGCTTGCACTTCATACCTTGCATCTTGGAGTGTTGTGAACTCCTTGAAAGCCTTCAAAATTTCAGCTTGCATTTGTTCCAACTTCCCAAAAGATTCATGAGATTGAAAGGCATGTTCTTCTTGCATCACAAGGAATCTTGACTCGAATTCACTTTGTTTGCTCATTATTCTTAGCTCTCTTTCTTCTTGTGCTTGTTGGTTCTTCATGTACAGAGAATGGTATTCCTCTTGCCTTTCTTGGATTCTCGTGTACTGTTGAGACAATCTTCCTATTGCTTCTTGCATTTGAGTCATATCCATATTACCATGTGGGAAAAAGTGTGGCTGTTCCTCCTCCTCTTGTGGCTCTTCTTCTATGTGTGGCTCATCTTCTTCCATTGGCTCTTCCCTTTCCCTTCCTCCATGTGGTCTTCGGCCTTGATGTGCTTCAAGGGGCATCATCATTCGTTCAATGGTTATGGGTGATGAGTATTTTGGTGAAAAATAAATTTCTCCCAAAACACCACAAATCTAACCGGCAAGTGCACCGGGTCGCATCAAGTAAAAAACTCACGGGAGTGAGGTCGATCCCACAGGGATTGATGGATCAAGCAATTTTAGTGGGTGATTAGTTTAGTCAAGCTAACATTGAGTGGTTAGGTGAAATTTTGAGAGCAGAATGTAAAATGCAGAGAATTTAAGGTTGCAGAAAATAAATGTGCAGAAACTTAAAGTGCAAGAAAAGTAAATTGCAGAAACTTAAATTGCAAGAAATGTAAATTGCATTAAATGTAAAGGGAATTGGGAATTGGATTTGCAAAAATTAAACAAGGAAAAGTTAAATTGCAACAAGCAGAGAAGTAAAAGATGGATTTGATTGATTCGGAACCAAAACAGAAATGTAAATAAACATGAAAAGCAATAAACAGAGAATGTAAAATTGGAATTAAGATCTCAGGACCCAAGAGACTAGATAACCAAGTCTAGATCTCAATGCCTTCCTAGATCCAACAAGAACAATTGCAAGAGAAATTAAAGAAAAGTAAATTGCAGAAGCCAAGAGAAGGTGAAGTAGTAAACAGGAATGGAAATTCAATTGTGCAGAGAAAGTAAACAAGAAAATTCTCAAGGTGAGATTGAAACAGAATTTCTTCAATTCTCAACCCAAGATTCAAAACAAAATTGAAAACTAAGAGAGAGCTCTCAAATCCTAATGCTCCCTAGTGGAGCCAGCCTCCTTACAAATATGAAAATGATGCCTTATATAGGCTTTACAAAATGGAAATGAAAATGAAATTAAAAACAAATTACAATTAAATGAAATTCCTATTTTATCTATTTCTTGTGCCTTTGAGTGATGATCATTTGGGCCCTTGCTCTTGATGGAATTGGGTTGATAAAGGCCTTGGTTGATTCCTCTTGGAGTTTGAAGAGGAACCGAATTGAACCGGGTTTGAGGTTAGCCAAAGTTGGACCTAAAGTTTGGCTCCAACTTTTCACATCAGCAAACACAATCTGCTGGTATGGACGTTGGTGCCAACGTTAGGGGTCTAACTTTGACCCTAACGTTGGCCTCCCTTATGCACATTTATGGCGCCAACTTTGTCCTCTTGTCATGTTGCCAATTTTATGCCCAATATAGACTATCATATATGGTTGGAAAGCTCTGAATGTCAGCTTTCTAACCCATTTGGAATCACTTCAATTGGACATCTACAACTCAAGTTATGATCATTTGAAGAGGGCATGGTCGCTGGCTTTGGTGTGCAGCGTTTGAGGTAACGTTAGCCCTCAAACGTTGGCGAAAACGCCAGTTCTGGAGGCTCAAATGTAATGTCCACCCCATACTATTATACATTGGTGGAAAGCCCTGGATGTCTACTTTCCAATGCCGTTGGGAGCACATTAATTGGAGCTCTACAGCTCGAGTTATACTCCTTTGAAGGTGCAGAGGTCAGTTGGCCTCACTGCAGGTTGCCACCATGTTCGTTTATGCACATTGTGGGGCAGCTTTCTCCCTCAATTTTAGTGTCCACCATGCAGTGCCATATATGCTTGGAAAGCTCTTGATTCCTACTTTCCAATGCTTCTTGAATCACCTCATTTGGAGCTCTGTAGCTCAAGTTATTCTTGTTGGAAGTATACCCCTTGTATGCCTTGTGGTGTGTGGCGCCAATGTTAGCCTCCAAGTTAGGGGGCTAACGTTGGCGCAAACGTTGGCCCCTCTCCCTTATGTTCATGTGCCAACGTTAGCCTCCAAGTTAGGGGGCTAACGTTGGCGCAAACGTTGGTGCCCAGGGGAGATCTTCTCAAGTTCCAACGTTAGCCTCCAAGTTAGGGGGCTAACGTTGGGGCTAACGTTGGCCCTTCTCCCTTTGTAATTCATGTGCCAACGTTAGCCTCCAAGTTAGGGGGCTAACGTTGGCGCAAACGTGGGATGGCCAGGGAGGAAATTTCAAGTTCCAACGTTAGCCTCCAAGTTAGGGGGCTAACGTTGGGGCTAACTTCTTGCTTCCTGGTTCAATTTCACTTATTCCATTGTCCTCTCTTCACTCCTAGCCATTCCTCTTTGCTTCAACCTTTCTCCAAGCTTTCTTCACCTATCATTAATCAACCAAACTCATCAAAGCTATGCTCAAAATCATGAGATATTCATTCTTTCATAATATGCAACAAATATAGCACAAAACCTCATGAAATAGCATGAATTCATACATGGTTGATTAAATCAAAGGAAACATGAAAATCTACCCAATTGGCTTGCTTATGGCTCAAGAAAGTGCATAATTCAATTGAAAACAAAAGAAAAAGGCTAGTTAAAATAGGCTAAGATGACTTGTCATCACAACACCAAACTTAAAGCTTGCTTGTCCCCAAGCAAGAAAAGAATCATGCAATAAAGATTGACAATCCAAGGTAAGAAGAATAGCAACTCAATGTTCCTGGTAAGCTAGTTTTCTAAGCATGCTACAATCACAAAAGAAATGTAAATGATTGATGCTTCCATCTAGCTCAATTTATGAAATCTTTCTTTTATATTTCTTCCTTGAAACAAGCTTTTGATTTTTTTATTTAGCTTCTCCTTTTGGGTGCTTTGCCCCATGAGTTGATAACAAAGCTACGACTTCTAAATGCTTTGTTTTCAAGTATTACCACTTGATACATAAGCACCACAAGCATTTGATTAGAGGACTTCATTAAGCTCATTTTTCTTTTCTTTTCTTAACTCTCTAATCATTGATGCTCAGAGCCTTGAACTTTGAGGGAGTGCTTTTGCACTTTGAGCCTAGCCTTGACTTCCAAGTGTTTTGTTTTCAAGCATTTGGCTTGATACATAAACACCACAAGTACTTAACAAATGAATTGCCATTGGTACTCAGAGCCTTCAGCTTTCTCATTCTTTCCCTTTTTATTTTCTTGCTTTATTTTGCATTTGCTTCTTCAAGGTTTTCATGATTTTAAAAGATTTCACAAAATGTACTAGATGAAAACTTCAATTAAATAAAATCCAATGCAATTGAGCAACAATTAATCATACTAGCTTTCCAATACTTGTATGCACATGCTAAACTCTTCTTTAGTTCCTTGTTTGTTTATGATCATGATGCTTCACTGCTTTTGAATTCACAAAACTCAAGTTGGTATTCATAATGACACAGCACCATGTTGCAAATTAAAATCAACTATGCCTTTTCATACACACATGCATACAGAGAAGGTAAAGACAATCATGCAGTTTATAGTGCTTGAAACAAATGAGAGGAAAAAGAACTTTACAACCTTGTAGTTCATCTTCTCTATTGTTGTCGTTTTCCTCCCATTCTCTTCCTTCCCATACCAAACTCAGAATGCTTGCTCATCCTCAAGCAACTATTAGAACCGTGGCTATGGGGCTAAGATGGATCATGAATGTCTTACACAAGGAATGTTAGTAGTACATGTGTTTCAAGCAAGCAAAATTAAAGATAATAATCAAGGCACAAGAGACAGAGACATTGTGATTGCATACTTAAGAAGGTGAGCATAATACTCTGCATAGAAGATAAGTGGCACACCAAACTTAGTGTGACACTTTCGCTTGGAATCAATGCAAGTATCCAGTAAAGATTTGAAGCAAATTGTGTTGCATAGCAACACCAAACTTAGAATGCAATCCTATGTCAATTTATTTGAACTAAAACTAAACAAAAGAAACTGTTATATGTTAAGTACAATCACCAAATGAAGAATCTGTTATGAATAAGGATGTCTTGGTGATGTATTAACAAAAACAGTTAATGGAGGAAAGCATTAAAAACAAGTAAATAAATGAAACAAAGGGAAAACAAAAATTATCCAACTAAGAAGAAAAATAACACTGTAAAAGGCAATATGATTATGCAGACAAGTGATGTTGCTGGATTGATTTGCATAGAAAAATAGGTGGCACACCAAACTTAGAATCTTGGTGTGTCACTTTCATGTAAAATTGATGCAATCATCCATGAAGATGGAAAACAGTTTGTTGCAAGGCAACACCAAACTTAGAATGTAATCATATGCCAATTTATTGAAATTTAAACAAAGCAAGGAGAAGAATTGTACCTACTGTCTACCTGTTCTTTACTTTCTTCCTTTTCTTCCAATTTGTTAAGAGAAATGACTTCAAAGGAGGAGAAGTTTTAGCTAGTGCCCCCTGTCTTGGTCTCTCCTCAGCAAGCTTCCTTGTGAAATTGGCTTGATTGATCTTGCTTGCTGGATCAGGGGGAGGATTGTTTGCAGTTGACCTTCTCATGAATGTTGTCATTGGTGTCTTGGTCACAATCCTCTTCTTGGTGCTTTTGTTAATTGCCTTCACTTCTTGGATGTCAAGACATGGTTGCTGTGTGATTATTGGAGTGATTTCTTCATTCAGGGCCTCTTGTATTGGTGGTTCCATGAACTCCTCCTTTATGTACTTCTCTTCCTCACTTGAGTTTGGAATGACTTCTTCACTCTCTTGCTCCTCCACTTCCTCTTTTACACCCAACATTTGTTTCAATCGCTCTATCATGGGGGAGGTTTGTCGATCTTCCCAACATTTCTTCATCTCCTCGTCATACCTTTCAATCATGGATTCAAATGTTGAGGCGTTTTGGTCCAGGGAGGTTTGTGAGAGTTGTGAGTCTTCATGTTCTCTTGTCATCTCAAGTGCAGTTTCAGGTTCAACCACCTCATTCTTCATTGAAAGTTCACTTGATGCAGTGGCCTCCTTATCTTGCTCTTCCACTTTCTCCTTCATATCCATCAGTTGGCCTTCATTTTTCTTGCTCAGTGGTTCTAAGTGTTTCCTTATTTTCTCTAAATCTTCATTCATATTTTTTAAGAGACTTTCTTCCCTTTTCCAGGCTTGTTGTTGTTCCTTCATGAATTGTTCTTGTCTTTTCAACAATTCTCTGGATTTTTGAAGTGGATCTTCATTTTGCTCTTCCACCTCCTCCTTTTTTGCAATTTCACTTAACACAGGGACCTTGCATTCTTGTTTTTCCATTTTCTCCTTCCTTGCATTCAACAATTGGCCTGCCATTACTTCCATGTTTTTGAATGAATTCTCTTGCTCGTTCCAAGATCTTTGCACCTCCCTCTCATATTTTTCAAACATAATCTCTAGCTTTGAGAGGCCTAGGTTCGTGGAAGTTTGTGTTGAGGCATATTTAGTTGATGAAGAATTTTCAAATGTAGAAGTGGGCGGTGAGGTTGGACAATCTCTCATGTGAGTTGACTGCTCAGAATTTGCAGTTTCTTGGTAATACTCCCAGCCACCATTGAAATAATGACTTGAATCATTTTGTGGTGTAGGGAAATATCCCATATGTTTTTCTTTCTCATCTTGTGGTTCTGAAGCATGGCTCCATGAATTGGAGAGCCCAGAATTTGAAGTTTCTTGGTGATATTCCCATCCATCATTAGAGATTGGTGATGGTGGGTGATATCCCATAGAATTTGTTTGATCATGAGATGAGTTGAACTCCATTTGAGTTTTGTAAAACACACAACCAAGTAAAATTGAAATTACTCATATCAGAGATGAGAATTTCTTAGTGAGGCAAAAACTCAAACACCTTGGTTTCACTTTGAAACAGAAACCAAAAATAAAGAAAATGCTTAATCTAGACTTCTCACCCACTTAATCATTGTTGATCTAATCAATCCCCGGCAACGGCGCCAAAAACTTGATGAGTATTTTGGTGAAAAATAAATTTCTCCCAAAACACCACAAATCTAACCGGCAAGTGCACCGGGTCGCATCAAGTAAAAAACTCACGGGAGTGAGGTCGATCCCACAGGGATTGATGGATCAAGCAATTTTAGTGGGTGATTAGTTTAGTCAAGCTAACATTGAGTGGTTAGGTGAAATTTTGAGAGCAGAATGTAAAATGCAGAGAATTTAAGGTTGCAGAAAATAAATGTGCAGAAACTTAAAGTGCAAGAAAAGTAAATTGCAGAAACTTAAATTGCAAGAAATGTAAATTGCATTAAATGTAAAGGGAATTGGGAATTGGATTTGCAGAAATTAAACAAGGAAAAGTTAAATTGCAACAAGCAGAGAAGTAAAAGATGGATTTGATTGATTCGGAACCAAAACAGAAATGTAAATAAACATGAAAAGCAATAAACAGAGAATGTAAAATTGGAATTAAGATCTCAGGACCCAAGAGACTAGATAACCAAGTCTAGATCTCAATGCCTTCCTAGATCCAACAAGAACAATTGCAAGAGAAATTAAAGAAAAGTAAATTGCAGAAGCCAAGAGAAGGTGAAGTAGTAAACAGGAATGGAAATTCAATTGTGCAGAGAAAGTAAACAAGAAAATTCTCAAGGTGAGATTGAAACAGAATTTCTTCAATTCTCAACCCAAGATTCAAAACAAAATTGAAAACTAAGAGAGAGCTCTCAAATCCTAATGCTCCCTAGTGGAGCCAGCCTCCTTACAAATATGAAAATGATGCCTTATATAGGCTTTACAAAATGGAAATGAAAATGAAATTAAAAACAAATTACAATTAAATGAAATTCCTATTTTATCTATTTCTTGTGCCTTTGAGTGATGATCATTTGGGCCCTTGCTCTTGATGGAATTGGGTTGATAAAGGCCTTGGTTGATTGCTCTTGGAGTTTGAAGAGGAACCGAATTGAACCGGGTTTGAGGTTAGCCAAAGTTGGACCTAAAGTTTGAGCCAAAGTTAGGGGTCTAACTTTGGCTCCAACTTTTCACATCAGCAAACACAATCTGCTGGTATGGACGTTGGTGCCAACGTTAGGGGTCTAACTTTGACCCTAACGTTGGCCTCCCTTATGCACATTTATGGCACCAACTTTGTCCTCTTGTCATGTTGCCAATTTTATGCCCAATATAGACTATCATATATGGTTGGAAAGCTCTGAATGTCAGCTTTCTAACCCACTTGGAATCACTTCAATTGGACATCTACAACTCAAGTTATGATCATTTGAAGAGGGCATGGTCGCTGGCTTTGGTGTGCAGCGTTTGAGGTAACGTTAGCCCTCAAACGTTGGCGAAAACGCCAGTTCTGGAGGCTCAAATGTAATGTCCACCCCATACTATTATACATTGTTGGAAATCCCTGGATGTCTACTTTCCAATGCCGTTGGGAGCACATTAATTGGAGCTCTACAGCTCGAGTTATACTCCTTTGAAGGTGCAGAGGTCAGTTGGCCTCACTGCAGGTTGCCACCATGTTCATTTATGCACATTGTGGGGCAGCTTTCTCCCTCAATTTTAGTGTCCACCATGCAGTGCTATATATGCTTGGAAAGCTCTTGATTCCTACTTTCCAATGCTTCTTGAATCACCTCATTTGGAGCTCTGTAGCTCAAGTTATTCTTGTTGGAAGTATACCCCTTGTATGCCTTGTGGTGTGTGGCGCCAACGTTAGCCTCCAAGTTAGGGGGCTAACGTTGGCGCAAACGTTGGCCCCTCTCCCTTATGTTCATGTGCCAACGTTAGCCTCCAAGTTAGGGGGCTAACGTTGGCGCAAACGTTGGTGCCCAGGGGAGATCTTCTCAAGTTCCAACGTTAGCCTCCAAGTTAGGGGGCTAACGTTGGGGCTAACGTTGGCCCTTCTCCCTTTGTAATTCATGTGCCAACGTTAGCCTCCAAGTTAGGGGGCTAACGTTGGCGCAAACGTGGGATGGCCAGGGAGGAAATTTCAAGTTCCAACGTTAGCCTCCAAGTTAGGGGGCTAACGTTGGGGCTAACTTCTTGCTTCCTGGTTCAATTTCACTTATTCCATTGTCCTCTCTTCACTCCTAGCCATTCCTCTTTGCTTCAACCTTTCTCCAAGCTTTCTTCACCTATCATTAATCAACCAAACTCATCAAAGCTATGCTCAAAATCATGAGATATTCATTCTTTCATAATATGCAACAAATATAGCACAAAACCTCATGAAATAGCATGAATTCATACATGGTTGATTAAATCAAAGGAAACATGAAAATCTACCCAATTGGCTTGCTTATGGCTCAAGAAAGTGCATAATTCAATTGAAAACAAAAGAAAAAGGCTAGTTAAAATAGGCTAAGATGACTTGTCATCAATGGGCATGCCTTGGCTTAACCACATTGGATTCTCCTCTTCCAATGGAACTTTAGCCTTTGCACACAACCTCCAAATGGTACTTGGATAGTACAACCAAGATCCGGCCGAATTCTTTTCAGCTAATTTTTGAATGTCTCTTGCAAGGATATCATGAACTCTTATCTCTCCACCCACCATGATACAATGCAGCATCACGGCTCTCTCTCTGTTAATTTCTGAGGTGTTCACAGTGCCCAGAATTGATCTTTTCATCAACTCATACCATCCTTTTGCTTCCGGAGTGAGGTTACATCTCTTCAGGAACTTGTATCTATTTTTGTTATCTCCTTCCCATTCTGAGTTCTCAAAACAAATGTCTCTCGCAATCTCCTCATAATCTTGATCTTCAGTCAATCTTTGTTGGTATCCCGGTTCATCAAAGCGGACTGACTTTAGTTTCAAGACTTTCTTGATTGCGTCCGGGCTAAAGTCTACTTCCACCCCCCGCACATAGCTCTTGTACGTTGGGGGCTGACGCATGTCAAGCCTTGGGACATTTGCATAGAACTCTCTTATGATATTGGTATTAATTCGGGTGGCTGGTGATGTAAGTTCCTCCCATCTCCTCTTCCGGATTTTGTTCTTCATTTCTTGACATCCATCATCCGGCAACATGAATGGAATTTCAGGATAGATTCTTTTCTCGTTCATCCATTGAATTTGCATTTGATGAAACCAAGACTTGAACCTCCGTTGGTCATATTCATGTGTTTCTTCCTCCACTATTGGATCTTTTCCTTTTCGTCGTTTGGTTCTTGAGGAGGATGCCATGATCACTTGGTTGGTTGAGAGGGGATGTGAAGAATGTTGGAGAGTTTGATGTATGTTTGGAGGAGAAAGAAGTTAGGACCGGACTTGCTATGACAAGAAATTATGAAGAGAAGTTTAAGTGGTTGGAGTTTAAAGTAGGAGAAAGGTTGCACAAAGCTTGTTATGTTGAGGAGTGATTCGGTCATGTGCATGGCTTGAAGGTGGTATGATTTTAAATGAGCAATGAAGGGCTAGGATGCAATTAGACACTATGGGGATCAAGGGTGTGCATGTATGGATGAATGAAGACAAAATTTGCTCCTTCCCTTGCCTTTTCCGTGATCATTCTCAAGGAGTGGCAGATTTCTTTCTTGAAGCATGTGATGGGATTTTGTCCTTATGCTATGCTTTCCTTTGTCTTGTCTTTTTCTTTGAAGATTCTTTGACCTCCTAGTCACCACAACAAGACAACATACATTAGTCTTATCCAACCGTAGCAAGGGTGTGCTTTTTATTAAAACTTTGTGAACCATCAATTCTTATCTCATTTGAACCGTGACACTCTCTTTGGAGGACACCAAACTTAATGTTTGGTAATGTATAAAGAAATGAGTCTCTTCCTCCAACTAGTGAGGTTCAAATGTTACATGTTCATAAGAATTGTTTCCATTACACTTTCTTTGTCTCTTTTTTTTTCATGAAGGATTAATTGTATCCTTGAATCAGTGCATCAAGGTTTGATGAACACCAAACTTGTTTCTTGTCAAAAGGTATATCACAATTAATGCCTTCATCACTGAATAAGAATTTTTTCTATTTATAAGGTTTTGGAAAATAACAACTGTATGATTATTGATGCATGAGTTCCAAATTTTCATGAAGCTATGTGTACACCAAACTTAGTGTTCGGCCATATGCTCTATCAAAATATTTTAAGCATGTGAAACGAAATTCTTTGTAACATTGGTTTAGTGTGCTTGGAGGCACACTAAACTTAGTATATGTTTCATAACAGTGTATGCAGTCAATGGACATGTTCATGAAAAGAGAAACGAATTCATGCTCAAATGATCATAACTTATTGAATTTAAAATGACATGAATATTAAAGCATGGGTTGCCTCCCATGGAGCGCTCTTTTATTGTCACTAGCTTGACATTGAGGCTTTCTTTTATGGTGGTTGGTGCTTGTAGGGCCTCAATTTGTCTCCTCTGACCGTGATCCTCTTCTTTGTTTTCTGGTGTTCTATTTCAGCATGCTCTAATGATAGTATGTTGCTGACAGTGTAGTAATCCTCGGTTTGTTGATTTGCCCCCAGCTGTTGATATATCAGTTGCACTTTGTCACCTTTGGAAAGCCCCTCTGTTGGAATCTTTCTATTCTTCCAGCCCCTTTTTGCTTTGTTTCTGCGTTTCATCTTTCCTTTTGTTGATCTTTCTTTTCTGGCCATAGGCTTTCCTTGGTGGCCTCTCTTTTCAGTGGCTAATACTATAATACCCTCTTGGGCTTTTTCATCAGTCTGCACAATCCTCAGCATTGGGATGTTGCTGTGACTTTCCTGGTCATTTTTTATATAGTCTTTCTTCTCCCTGCTAAATTGTGCCTCTGGTAAAACCTTCAGAGTAACACTCTGGTCATGCATCCTTAGAGTTAATTCCCCTTCCTCTACGTCTATGATAGCTCTAGCAGTGGCCAAGAATGGCCTTCCCAGTATAACAGAGTCACCATCATCATCGTTTGATTCTAGAACCACAAAATCAGCAGGGTAAATAAAACTGTCCACCTTGACCAAAAGATTTTCAATTACACCCCTGGGGTATACCATTGACTTGTCTACCAGCTCCAAAGACATTTGTACTGGTTTGACCTCCTCTATATTCAGCTTTTTCACCAAGGAGGATGGTATTAAGTTAATACTTGCTCCGAGATCGCACATTGCTTTAGTGATGGTTAATTCCCCAATGGTGCAAGGCAACAGGAAGCTCCCTGGGTCCTCAAGCTTGGGAGGAAGCCCCTTTTGAATCAAGGCCCTGCATTCCTCAGTAATCATTATGGTTTCTTTCTCATCCCAGCTTCTTTTCTTGTTGATGAGATCCTTCAGAAACTTGGAGTATAGAGGTATTTGCTCAAGTGCTTCAGCAAAGGGGATATTAATTTCTAGCTTCTTAAAGATCTCAAGGAATTTGTGAAAATGCTGGTCTTTAACCTCTTTGTTGAACCTCTGGGGATATGGCAGTGGAGGTGTGATGCTCTTTCCTATTTGCTGCTGCCCCTGAGCTACTTCTTTTGAGCTATGTGGCTGGTTGTCCTTCTCTTTGAGTTTCTCAGTGTCTTTGTTTGGCATCACAACTTGCTCCTTAGCCTCATCTGCCTTTGTTTGATTCTCATCCTCCATTGGTTCTTTGGTGTTCTCTGCTTGCTTCCTTGTAGTGTCATTGTTGCTTATCAATGCTCTCCCACTCCTTAATTGTATTGCCTTGCATTCTTCTTTGGGATTTGGAATTGTGTCACTGGGCAGTGAGTTTGAGGGTCTCTCAATAGATACTTGCTTGGAGAGTTGCCCCATCTGTCTCTCTAGGCTCTTCAGGGAGGCTTCCTGATTCTTGGCTACCATTTCCTGGTGTTTCAGCATTTTGTCTATCATGGCCTCCAAGTGAGTGATTCTTTGGGCTTCAGGTGATATTTGAGGTGGGTTATGAGATGTGGGTGGTGGATGGTAGGCATTTTGGTTGGTTGGTTGGTTATTAGATTGGTATTGGTTGATGTTGGGGTAGTTATTTTGAGGTTTTCTGTAGGGGTTTTGGTTAGTCTGCTGCTGGTTGTGGTTTTGGTTGCTTCTTGGGTTGTGTTGGTTTGAGTTCCTCTACCATGGTTGTTGGTTTTGGGCATGGTTATCTCCCCATCTGAGGTTTGGGTGGTTCTTCCAGGATGGATTGTATGTATCACCATACACTTCATTTGGTCATTGGTTGTGCATATACTGTACTTGCTCTTGTTGTTGTTCTTCTTGAGTTTCTTCACTCTGTCCCCATGTGGTTGATGATTGGCTAGTGTTGACTGCTGCAACTTGGAGACTATCAATTCTCTTGGCCATTTGCTCAAATTGTTGCTGAATTTACTGCTGCATCATCTTGTTTTGAGCTAGGATTGAATCCACTCCTTCTAGCTCCATTACTCCTCTCCTTTGTGATGGTTGGCAGCCTCTTTGATGAGCAAAGAAATATTGGTTGTTGGACACCATATCAATGAGTTCTTGAGCCTCTTCTGCAGTTTTCATGAGTTGCAAGGAACCTCCAGCTGAATGATCCAAAGCTTCCTGAGATTTCAGTGTTAAGCCTTCATAGAAGTTTTGAAGCTTCTCCCACTCATTAAACATAGCAGGGGGACATTTCCTGATCAGAGCCTTGTACCTCTCCCATGCCTCATAGATGGGTTCGGCCTCCATTTGTGTAAATGTTTGTACCTCAGCCTTTAACCTTATAATCCTCTAAGGTGGATAAAATTTGGCAAGGAATTTAGTTACCAAATCATCCCAGTTGTTGATGCTGTCCCTTGGAAACGATTCCAACCATTGAGTGGCCTTGTCCCTGAGAGAAAATGGGAACAGCATCAGTTTGTAGCTGTCAGGGGGCACTCCATTAGTTTTGACAGTGTTGCATATCCTCAAGAAAGTGGATAAATGTTGGTGTGGGTCCTCAAGTGGTCCTCCACCAAAAGAGCAATTGTTCTGAACCAAAGTGATGAGTTGTGGCTTGAGTTCAAAATTGTTAGCATTGACATTTGGAGCCAAGATGCTGCTCCCACAATGTCTAGGATTTGCAAAGGTATAGGAAGCCAAAACTCTCCTCTGGGGTGGGTTGCCATTGTTGTTGTCTTCTCCACCTGGTGGATTGGTTAAATGTTCCTCCATCTCTTGGAATTCTTCGTCTGATTCCTCTTCTCCGACAATATTTTTCCCTCTTTCAGCTCTTCTTAACCTCCTGAGAGTTCTTTCGTCTTGTTCATGAAAATGGGGTATGGTTCTTCTTGTACCTGACATACAAGCAGAACATGAGAAATGCACAGAATCAGTGGCACTTCAGTCTATTGCTAGAATGAAGTTCCAGTTAGCTTAAGCAAAAATTCAAACAGTTAGTGGGTTAGTCAAAATTAAAGAAAAAGTTCTTGATCTAGATCACCACCTCACTTAATCATTGTCAATCTAATCAATCCCCAGCAACGGCGCCAAAAACTTGATGAGATATTTTGGAGGAAAAATAAATCTCTCCCAAAACACACAAATCTAACCGGCAAGTGTACCGGGTCGTATCAAGTAATAAAAACTCACGGGAGTGAGGTCGATCCCACAGGGATTGAAGGATTGAGCAATTTTAGCTTAGTGGTTGATTTAGTCAAGCGAATCAAGATTTGGTTGATGGTTTTGTGACTTGCAGAATTAAATTGCATTGAAGTAAAGAGAACAAGAAATAAATTGCTGAAACGTAAAGAGAACAAGAAATTAAATAGCAGAAACTTAAAGTGCAAGAAATGTAAATTACGGAATCTTAAAGTGCAAGAAATGTAAACAGCTGGAATTGTAAAGGGAATTGGGGAGAGGATTTGCAGAATTTAAACAAGGAAAAGTTGAATTGCATTAAACAGAAGAGGGAAAGGGAATTGAGATTGAACCGGATATGAAGCAGAAAAGTAAATGAACATAGAAAGGAAAGAAACAGAATGTAAATTGGGGATTTGGATCTCAGGACCCAGAGACTAGAAAACCAAGTCTAGATCTCAATGCCTTCCTAGATCCAACAAGAACAATTGCAAGGGAATTGTAAATTGCAAAGAGAATAGATGAAGAGCAGTTAACCGGAAATGAAATTCAATTAACAGTAAAGAAACAGAGAGATCCAAGATTGAGATTGAAACAGAATTTCTTCAATTCTCCAATCCAAGATCCAAGACAAATGTAAAATGAAATTGAAAGCAATGGAAACAAAGAAATTAAAGTTCACTCAATAACAAAAGCTCTCCGAAAAATATTATGAAAATTCCAAAGGAAAGCTCCCCGAAGAACTTGAATTCTATCCTATTTATACACTTTCTTCAAATGATCTTCAAGCCTTGAGTTGGGCCTTTGCTCTTGGTGGAATTGGGTTGAAAGAGGCCTTGGTTGATTGCTCTTGAAGTTTGGAGAAGAACCAAAGTGAACCAATTGAACCGGTTTTGAGGTTAGCAAAAGTTGGACCAAAAGTTTGAGCCAAAGTTAGGGGTCTAACTTTGGCTCCAACTTTTCATAGCAGCCAGCACATTTTGCTGGTATGAACGTTGGTGCCAACGTTAGGGGTCTAACTTTGACCCTAACGTTGGCAATGCCTTGTGTGCTAGTGGCGCCAACGTTAGCCTCCAAGTTAGGGGGCTAACGTTGGCGCAAACTTTTGCTCCTTCCCCATTGATTTTCATGTGCCAACGTTAGCCTCCAAGTTAGGGGTCTAACGTTGGCGCAAACGTTGGTGCCCAGGGGAGAAATTCTCAAGTTCCAACGTTAGCCTCCAAGTTAGGGGGCTAACGTTGGGGCTAACTTTTGCTCCTCTTCCTTGAATATTCATGTGCCAACGTTAGATGGCCAGGGAGGAATTCATGTGCCAACGTTAGCCTCCAAGTTAGGGGGCTAACGTTGGCGCAAACTTTTGGAGCCCAGGGGAGAATTTTTCAAGTTCCAACGTTAGCCTCCAAGTTAGGGGGCTAACGTTGGGGCTAACTTTTCAACCAAAAGTTTGTGCAAAAGTTTGATGCTAACTTTAGGTCCAGCTTCTTGCTTCCTGGTTCAATTTCACTTATTCCATTGTCCTCTCTTCACTCCTAGCCATTCCTTCTTGCTTCAACCTTTCTCCAAGCTTTCTTCTCCTATCATTAATCAACCAAACTCATCAAAGCTATGCTCAAAATCATGAGATATTCATTCTTTCATAATATGCAACAAATATAGCATAAAACCTCATGAAATGGCATGAATTCATATATGGTTGGTTCAATCAAGGGAAACATGAAAATCTACTCAATTAGCTTGCTTGTAGCTCAAGAAAGTGCATAATTCTAATGAAAACAAAAGAAAAAGACTAGCTAAAATAGGCTAGGATGACTTGTCATCAATGCTATACCCAGATACTTGACTTTTTTTTGCTGCACTTGTTCACAAATTAATAATAAATTAATTTTAAAAATTTAAAACTTTTACATTTTTTAATTTGTTAGATATTTTTGGAATTTTTATTTTTCTACTATTAGAAAAAATTATTTTTTTGTTTAAAATAAAAAAAAAACAAATTTACATATTTGTTGTTTACTAAATATTGCTGGACATTATTTTATTTTTCTAATTTATATAAAAAAATTTAATCTTATAATTTAAAATTTAAAAATAAAAAATTTAATTATTTAATATATGTTATTTTTTTAAAAAATATTTTTTTATTTTTTTATTCACCGGATAATACTACACTCGGACAGTTGACTTTTTTTTGCTGCAGTTGTTCAAAAATTAAGAATAAAATAATTTAAAAATATTAAATTTTCAATTTTTTTGGATATTATTGGAATTTTTATTTTGTACTACTAGAAAAAAATTATTTTTAGTTTAAAAATTAAAAAGAATAATAAATTTATAGATCTGCTGTTTACTAGATATTACTGGAGTTATTTTATTTTTACTTTAAATAAAAAATTTAATCATAAAATTTAAAAATTCAAAAATAAAAAATTTAGTTTTTTGAAATTTTTAATTTTTTTGAAAATATTTTTTTATTTTTTTATTCATTGGATAATGCTACACCCTACAGCTGACTTTTTTTTGCTGCACTTGTTTACAAATTAAAAATAAATTAATTTTAAAAATTTAACATTTTTTAATTTTTTTTATTTTTTGGATATTGTTGGAATTTTTATTTTTCTAATATTGGAAAAAAATATTTTTTTAGTTTAAAAATAAAAAATAATAATAAATTTACAAATCTATTTTTTACTAGATATTGCTGGACTTTATTTTATTTTTTAATTTAAATAAAAAAATTTAATCTTATAATTTGAAAATTCAAAAATAAGAAATTTAATTTTTTAAAATTTTTAATTTTTTAAAAATATTTTTTTATTTTTTATTCACCGGATAATGCTACATCCAGACTGTCGAGTAAATTAATTTTAAAAATTTAAAAATTTTCAATTTTTTATTTTTTAGATATTGTTGGAATTTTTTATTATTCTACTTTTCTAAGAAAATTTATTTTTTGATTTAAAAGATAAAAAATAATAAAAAATTTACAGATCTGTTGATTACTAGATATAACTGGACTTTATTTTATTTTTCTAATTTAAATAAAAAAATTTAATCTTATAATTTAAAAATCCAAAAATAGAAAATTTATTTTTTTGAAATTTTTAATTTTTATAAATATATTTTTTCATTTTTTTATTCACCGGATAATGCTACACCCGGACAATTGACTTTTTTTGCTGCACTTTTCACAAATTCAGAATAAATTAATTTTAAAAATTTAAAATTTTTTTAATTTTTTTATATTTTGGATATTGTTGGATATTTTATTTTTCTACTATTGGAAAAAAATTATTTTTTTAGTTTAAAAATAAAAAAATAATAAATTTACAAATCTATTTTTTACTAGATATTGCTAGACATTATTTTATTTTTATAATTTAAATAAAAAATTTAACCATATAATTTAAAAACTCAAAAATAAAAAAATTTAGTTTTTTAAAATTTTAAATTTTTCTAAAGATATTTTTTTAATTTTTTATTCACCGGATAATGCTATACCCAAATACTTGACTTTTTTTTGCTGCACTTGTTCACAAATTAATAATAAATTAATTTTAAAAATTTAAAACTTTTAAATTTTTTAATTTTTTAGATACTTTTGGAATTTTTATTTTTCTACTATTAGAAAAAAATTATTTTTTTGTTTAAAATAAAAAAAAACAAATTTACAGAATTGTTGTTTACTAAATATTGCTGGACATTATTTTATTTTTCTAATTTATATAAAAAAATTTAATCTTATAATTTAAAATTTAAAAATAAAAAATTTAATATATGTTATTTTTTTTAAAATATTTTTTTATTTTTTTATTCACCGGATAATACTACATTCGGACAGTTGACTTTTTTTGCTGCACTTGTTCAAAAATTAAGAATAAAATAATTTAAAAATATTAAATTTTCAATTTTTTGGATATTATTGGAATTTTTAATTTTTACTACTAGAAAAAAAAATTATTTTTAGTTTAAAAATTAAAAAAAATAATAAATTTATAGATTTGTTGTTTACTAGATATTATTGAAGTTTATTTTATTTTTTAGTTTAAATAAAAAATTTAATCATAAAATTTAAAAATTCAAAAATAAAAAATTTAGTTTTTTGAAATTTTTAATTTTTTTGAAAATATTTTTTTTATTTTTTTATTCATTGGATAATGCTACACCCTACAGTTGACTTTTTTTGCTGCACTTGTTTACAAATTAAAAATAAATTAATTTTAAAAATTTAAAATTTTTTTTGATATTGTTAGAATTTTTTATTTTTATACTATTATAAAAAATGTATTTTTTAGTTTTTAAATTAAAAAAATAATAAATTTACTGATTTGTTGTTTACTAGATATTGCTGGACTTTATTTTATTTTTTAATTTAGATAAAAAATTTAATCTTATCATTTGAAAATTCAAAAATAAGAAATTTAGTTTTTTAAAATTTTTAATTTTTTAAAAATATTTTTTAATTTTTATTCTCCGGATAATGCTACATCCAGACTGTCAAGTAAATTAATTTTAAAAATTTAAAAATTTTCAATTTTTATTTTTTATATATTTTTGGAATTTTTTATTATTCTACTTTTATAAAAAAATTATTTTTTGATTTAAAAGATAAAAAATAATAACAAATTTATAGATCTGTTGTTTACTAGATATAACTGGAGTTTATTTTATTTTTCTAATTTAAATAAAAAAAATTAATCTTATAATTTAAAAATCCAAAAACAGAAAATTTAATTTTTTGAAATTTTTTATTTTCCTAAAAGTATTTTTTTATTTTTTATTCACCTGATAATGCAACAGCTCGACAATTGACTTTTTTTCTGCACTTTTCACAAATTCAGAATAAATTAATTTTAAAAATTTAACATTTTTTTATTTTTTTATTTTTTGGATATTGTTGGAATTTTTATTTTTCTACTATTGGAAAAAAATATTTTTTTTAGTTTAAAAATAAAAAATAATAATAAATTTACAAATCTATTTTTTACTAGATATTGCTAGACATTATTTTATTTTTCTAATTTAAATAAAAAATTTAACGGTATAATTTAAAATCTCAAAAATAAAAAATTTAGTTTTTTAAAATTTTAAATTTTTCTAAAGATATTTTTTATTTTTTATTCACCGGATAATGCTATACCCAGATACTTGACTTTTTTTTGCTGCACTTGTTCACAAATTAATAATAAATTAATTTTAAAAATTTAAAACTTTTACAGTTTTTAATTTGTTAGATATTTTTGGAATTTTTATTTTTCTACTATTAGAAAAAATTATTTTTTTGTTTAAAATAAAAAAAAAACAAATTTACATATTTGTTGTTTACTAAATATTGCTGGACATTATTTTATTTTTCTAATTTATATAAAAAAATTTAATCTTATAATTTAAAATTTAAAAATAAAAAATTTAATTATTTAATATATATTATTTTTTTAAAAAATATTTTTTTATTTTTTTATTCACCGGATAATACTACACTCGGACAGTTGACTTTTTTTTGCTGCAGTTGTTCAAAAATTAAGAATAAAATAATTTAAAAATATTAAATTTTCAATTTTTTTGGATATTATTGGAATTTTTATTTTGTACTACTAGAAAAAAATTATTTTTAGTTTAAAAATTAAAAAGAATAATAAATTTATAGATCTGCTGTTTACTAGATATTACTGGAGTTATTTTATTTTTACTTTAAATAAAAAATTTAATCATAAAATTTAAAAATTTAAAAATAAAAAATTTAGTTTTTTGAAATTTTTAATTTTTTTGAAAATATTTTTTTATTTTTTTATTCATTGGATAATGCTACACCCTACAGCTGACTTTTTTTTGCTGCACTTGTTTACAAATTAAAAATAAATTAATTTTAAAAATTTAACATTTTTTAATTTTTTTATTTTTTGGATATTGTTGGAATTTTTATTTTTCTACTATTGGAAAAAAATATTTTTTTAGTTTAAAAATAAAAAAATAATAAATTTACAAATCTATTTTTTACTAGATATTGCTAGACATTATTTTATTTTTATAATTTAAATAAAAAATTTAACCATATAATTTAAAAACTCAAAAATAAAAAAATTGAGTTTTTTAAAATTTTAAATTTTTCTAAAGATATTTTTTTAATTTTTTATTCACCGAATAATGCTATACCCAAATACTTGACTTTTTTTTGCTGCACTTGTTCACAAATTAATAATAAATTAATTTTAAAAATTTAAAACTCTTAAATTTTTTAATTTTTTAGATATTTTTGGAATTTTTATTTTTCTAATATTAGAAAAAAAATATTTTTTTGTTTAAAATAAAAAAAAAACAAATTTACAGATTTGTTGTTTACTAAATATTGCTGGACATTATTTTATTTTTCTAATTTATATAAAAAAATTTAATCTTATAATTTAAAATTTAAAAATAAAAAATTTAATTATTTAATATATGTTATTTTTTTAAAAAATATTTTTTTATTTTTTTATTCACCGGATAATACTACATTCGGACAGTTGACTTTTTTTGCTGCACTTGTTCAAAAATTAAGAATAAAATAATTTAAAAATATTAAATTTTCAATTTTTTTGGATATTATTGGAATTTATAATTTTTACTACTAGAAAAAAAATTATTTTTAGTTTAAAAATTAAAAAAATAATAAATTTATAGATTTGTTGTTTAGTAGATATTACTGGAGTTTATTTTATTTTTTAGTTTAAATAAAAAATTTAATCATAAAATTTAAAAATTCAAAAATAAAAAATTTAGTTTTTTGAAATTTTTAATTTTTTTGAAAATATTTTTTTATTTTTTTATTCATTGGATAATGCTACACACTACAGTTGACTTTTTTTGCTGCACTTGTTTACAAATTAAAAATAAATTAATTTTAAAAATTTAAAATTTTTTTTTGATATTGTTAGAATTTTTTATTTTTATACTATTATAAAAAATGTATTTTTTAGTTTTTAAATTAAAAAAATAATAAATTTACTGATTTGTTGTTTACTAGATATTGCTGGACTTTATTTTATTTTTTAATTTAGATAAAAAATTTAATCTTATAATTTGAAAATTCAAAAATAAGAAATTTAGTTTTTTAAAATTTTTAATTTTTTAAAAATATTTTTTAATTTTTATTACCCGGATAATGCTACATCCAGACTGTCAAGTAAATTAATTTTAAAAATTTAAAAATTTTCAATTTTTATTTTTTATATATTGTTGGAATTTTTTATTATTCTACTTTTATAAAAAAAATTATTTTTTTATTTAAAAGGTAAAAAATAATAACAAATTTATAGATCTGTTGTTTACTAGATATAACTGGAGTTTATTTTATTTTTCTAATTTAAATAAAAAAAATTAATCTTATAATTTAAAAATCCAAAAACAGAAAATTTAATTTTTTGAAATTTTTTATTTTCCTAAAAGTATTTTTTTTATTTTTTATTCACCCGATAATGCAACACCTCGACAATTGACTTTTTTTCTGCACTTTTCACAAATTCAGAATAAATTAATTTTAAAAATTTAACATTTTTTAATTTTTTTTATTTTTTGGATATTGTTGGAATTTTTATTTTTCTACTATTGGAAAAAAAATATTTTTTTTAGTTTAAAAATAAAAAATAATAATAAATTTACAAATCTATTTTTTACTAGATATTGCTAGACATTATTTTATTTTTCTAATTTAAATAAAAAATTTAACCATATAATTTAAAAACTCAAAAATAAAAAATTTAGTTTTTTGAAATTTTTAATTTTTTTGAAAATATTTTTTTATTTTTTTATTCATTGGATAATGCTACACCCTACAGTTGACTTTTTTTGCTGCACTTGTTTACAAATTAAAAATAAATTAATTTTAAAAATTTAAAATTTTTTTTTGATATTGTTAGAATTTTTTATTTTTATACTATTATAAAAAATGTATTTTTTAGTTTTTAAATTAAAAAAATAATAAATTTACTGATTTGTTGTTTACTAGATATTGTTGGAGTTTATTTTATTTTTTAATTTAGATAAAAAATTTAATCTTATAATTTGAAAATTCAAAAATAAGAAATTTAGTTTTTTAAAATTTTTAATTTTTTAAAAATATTTTTTAATTTTTATTCCCCGAATAATGCTACATCCAGACTGTCGAGTAAATTAATTTGAAAAATTTTCAATTTTTTATTTTTTAGATATTGTTGGAATTTTTTCTTATTCTACTTTTATAAAAAAAATTATTTTTTGATTTAAAAGATAAAAAATAATAACAAATTTATAGATCTGTTGTTTACTAGATATAACTGGAGTTTATTTTATTTTTCTAATTTAAATAAAAAAATTAATCTTATAATTTAAAAATCCAAAAATAGAAAATTTATTTTTTTGAAATTTTTTATTTTTCTAAAAGTATTTTTTTATTTTTTTATTCACCCGATAATGCTACACCTGGACAATTGACTTTTTTTCTACACTTTTCACAAATTCAGAATAAATTAATTTTAAAAATTTAAAATTTTTTTATTTTTTTATATTTTGGATATTGTTGGATATTTTATTTTTCTACTATTGGAAAAAAATTATTTTTTTAGTTTAAAAATAAAAAAAATAATAAATTTACAAATCTATTTTTTACTAGATATTGCTAGACATTATTTTATTTTTCTAATTTAAATAAAAAATTTAACCATTTAATTTAAAAACTCAAAAATAAAAAATTTAGTTTTTTAAAATTTTAAATTTTTCTAAAGATATTTTTAATTTTTTATTCACCGAATAATGTTATACCCAGATATTTGACTTTTTTTTTGCTGCACTTGTTCACAAATTAATAATAAATTAATTTTAAAAATTTAAAACTTTTACATTTTTTAATTTTTTAGATATTTTTGGAATTTTTATTTTTCTACTATTAGAAAAAAATTATTTTTTTGTTTAAAATAAAAAAAAAACAAATTTACAGATTTGTTGTTTACTAAATATTGCTGGTTATTATATTTATTTTTCTAATTTATATAAAAAAATTTAATCTTATAATTTAAAATTTAAAAATAAAAAATTTAATTATTTAATATATGTTATTTTTTTAAAAAATATTTTTTTATTTTTTTATTCACCGGATAATACTACATTCGGACAGTTGACTTTTTTTGCTGCACTTGTTCAAAAATTAAGAATAAAATAATTTAAAAATATTAAATTTTCAATTTTTTTGGATATTATTGGAATTTTTAATTTTTACTACTAGAAAAAAAATTATTTTTAGTTAAAAATTAAAAAAATAATAAATTTATAGATTTGTTGTTTACTAGATATTACTGGAGTTTATTTTATTTTTTAGTTTAAATAAAAAATTTAATCATAAAATTTAAAAATTCAAAAATAAAAAATTTAGTTTTTTGAAATTTTTAATTTTTTTGAAAATATTTTTTTATTTTTTTATTCATTGGATAATGCTACACCCTACAGTTGACTTTTTTTGCTGCACTTGTTTACAAATTAAAAATAAATTAATTTTAAAAATTTAAAATTTTTTTTTGATATTGTTAGAATTTTTTATTTTTATACTATTATAAAAAATGTATTTTTTAGTTTTTAAATTAAAAAAATAATAAATTTACTGATTTGTTGTTTACTAGATATTGTTGGAGTTTATTTTATTTTTTAATTTAGATAAAAAATTTAATCTTATAATTTGAAAATTCAAAAATAAGAAATTTAGTTTTTTAAAATTTTTAATTTTTTAAAAATATTTTTTAATTTTTATTCCCCGAATAATGCTACATCCAGACTGTCGAGTAAATTAATTTGAAAAATTTTCAATTTTTTATTTTTTAGATATTGTTGGAATTTTTTCTTATTCTACTTTTATAAAAAAATTATTTTTTGATTTAAAAGATAAAAAATAATAACAAATTTATAGATCTGTTGTTTACTAGATATAACTGGAGTTTATTTTATTTTTCTAATTTAAATAAAAAAAATTAATCTTATAATTTAAAAATCCAAAAATAGAAAATTTATTTTTTTGAAATTTTTTATTTTTCTAAAAGTATTTTTTTATTTTTTTATTCACCCGATAATGCTACACCTGGACAATTGACTTTTTTTCTACACTTTTCACAAATTCAGAATAAATTAATTTTAAAAATTTAAATTTTTTTATTTTTTTATATTTTGGATATTGTTGGATATTTTATTTTTCTACTATTGGAAAAAAATTATTTTTTTAGTTTAAAAATAAAAAAAATAATAAATTTACAAATCTATTTTTTACTAGATATTGCTAGACATTATTTTATTTTTCTAATTTAAATAAAAAATTTAACCATTTAATTTAAAAACTCAAAAATAAAAAATTTAGTTTTTTAAAATTTTAAATTTTTCTAAAGATATTTTTAATTTTTTATTCACCGAATAATGTTATACCCAGATATTTGACTTTTTTTTTGCTGCACTTGTTCACAAATTAATAATAAATTAATTTTAAAAATTTAAAACTTTTACATTTTTTAATTTTTTAGATATTTTTGGAATTTTTATTTTTCTACTATTAGAAAAAAATTATTTTTTTGTTTAAAATAAAAAAAAAACAAATTTACAAATTTGTTGTTTACTAAATATTGCTGGACATTATTTTATTTTTCAAATTTATATAAAAAAATTAATCTTATAATTTAAAATTTAAAAATAAAAAATTTAATTATTTAATATATGTTATTTTTTTAAAAAATATTTTTTTATTTTTTATTCACCGGATAATACTACACTCGGACAGTTGACTTTTTTTTGCTGCACTTGTTCAAAAATTAAGAATAAAATAATTTTAAAATATTAAATTTTCAATTTTTTTGGATATTATTGGAATTTTTATTTTGTACTACTAGAAAAAAAATTATTTTTTGTTAAAAAATTAAAAAGAATAATAAATTTATAGATCTGCTCTTTACTAGATATTACTGGAGTTATTTTATTTTTACTTTAAATAAAAAATTTAATCATAAAATTTAAAAATTCAAAAATAAAAAATTTAGTTTTTTGAAATTTTTAATTTTTTGAAAATATTTTTTTATTTTTTTATTCATTGGATAATGCTACACCCTACAGCTGACTTTTTTTTGCTGCACTTGTTTACAAATAAAAAATAAATTAATTTTAAAAATTTAAAAATTTTTTTATTTTTTTATTTTTTGGATATTGTTAGAATTTTTTATTTTTCTACTATTATAAAAAATTTATTTTTTTAGTTTTTAAATTAAAAAATAATAACAAATTTACAGATCTGTTGTTTACTAGATATAACTGGACTTTATTTTATTTTTCTAATTTAAATGATAATATTTAATCTTCTAATTTAAATATCCAAAAATAGAAAATTTATTTTTTTGAAATTTTTAATTTTTCTAAAAGTATTTTTTTATTTTTTTATTCACCGGATAATGCTACACCCGGACAATTGACTTTTTTTGCTGCACTTTTCACAAATTCAGAATAAATTAATTTTAAAAATTTAAAATTTTTTAATTTTTTTATATTTTGGATATTGTTGGATATTTTATTTTTCTACTATTGGAAAAAAATTATTTTTTTAGTTTAAAAATAAAAAAAATAATAAATTTACAAATCTATTTTTTACTAGATATTGCTAGACATTATTTTATTTTTATAATTTAAATAAAAAATTTAACCATATAATTTAAAAACTCAAAAATAAAAAAATTTAGTTTTTTAAAATTTTAAATTTTTCTAAAGATATTTTTTTAATTTTTTATTCACCGAATAATGCTATACCCAAATACTTGACTTTTATTTGCTGCACTTGTTCACAAATTAATAATAAATTAATTTTAAAAATTTAAAAATTTAAAACTTTTACATTTTTTAATTTTTTAGATATTTTTCGAATTTTTATTTTTCTACTATTAGAAAAAATTAATTTTTTGTTTAAAATAAAAAAAACAAATTTACAGATTTGTTGTTTACTAAATATTGCTGGACATTATTTTATTTTTCTAATTTATATAAAAAAATTTATTCTTATAATTTAAAATTTAAAAATAAAAAATTTAATTATTTAATATATGTTATTTTTTTAAAAATATTTTTTTATTTTTTTATTCACCGGATAATACTACACTTGGACAGTTGACTTTTTTTTGCTGCACTTGTTCAAAAATTAAGAATAAAATAATTTAAAAATATTAAATTTTCAATTTTTTGGATATTATTGGAATTTTTAATTTTTACTACTAGAAAAAAAATTATTTTTAGTTTAAAAATTAAAAAAATAATAAATTTATAGATCTACTATTTACTAGATATTACTGGAGTTTATTTTTATTTTTTTATTCATTGGACAATGCTACACCCTACAGCTGACTTTTTCTTGCTGCACTTGTTTACAAATTAAAAATAAATTAATTTTAAAAATTTAAAATTTTTTTATTTTTTTATTTTTTGGATATTGTTAGAATTTTTTATTTTTCTACTATTAGAAAAAATTTATTTTTTTGTTTATAAATTAAAAAAATAATAAATTTACTGATTTGTTGTTTACTAGATATTGCTGGACTTTATTTTATTTTTTAATTTAAATAAAAAATTTAATCTTATAATTTGAAAATTCAAAAATAAGAAATTTAGTTTTTTAAAATTTTTAATTTTTTAAAAATATTTTTTTATTTTTTATTCACTGGATAATGCTACATCCAGACTGTCGAGTAAATTAATTTTAAAAATTTAAAAATTTAAAAATTTTCAATTTTTTATTTTTTAGATATTGTTGGAATTTTTTATTATTCAAATTTTATAAAAAAATTATTTTTTTGATTTAAAAGATAAAAAATAAAAACAAATTTACAGATCTGTTGTTTACTAGATATAACTGGACTTTATTTTATTTTTCTAATTTAAATGATAATATTTAATCTTCTAATTTAAAAATCCAAAAATAGAAAATTTATTTTTTTGAAATTTTTAATTTTTCTAAAAGTATTTTTTTTATTTTTTTATTCACCAGATAATGCTACACCCGGACAATTGACTTTTTTAGCTGCACTTTTCACAAATTCAGAATAAATTAATTTTAAAAATTTAACATTTTTTAATTTTTTATTTTTTGGATATTGTTGGAATTTTTGTTTTTCTACTATTGGAAAAAAATTATTTTTTTAGTTTAAAAATAAAAAATATAATAAATTTACAAATCTATTTTTTACTAGATAATGCTAAACATTATTTTATTTTTCTAATTTAAATAAAAAATTTAACCATATAATTTAAAAACTCAAAAATAAAAAATTTAGTTTTTTAAAATTTTAAATTTTTCTAAAGATATTTTTTAATTTTTTATTCACCGGATAATGCTATACCCAGATACTTGACTTTTTTTTGCTGCACTTGTTCACAAAGTAATAATAAATTAATTTTAAAAATTTAAAACTCTTAAATTTTTTAATTTTTTTAGATATTGTTAGAATTTTTTATTTTTCTACTACTAAAAAAAACTATTTTTTTGTTTAAAATAAAAAAAAAACAAATTTACAGATTTGATGTTTACTAAATATTGCTGGACATTATTTTATTTTTCTAATTTATATAAAGAAAATTTAATATTATAATTTAAAATTTAAAAATAAAAAATTTTAATTATTTAATATATGTTATTTTTTTAAAAATATTTTTTTATTTTTTATTCACCGGATAATACTACACTCGGACAGTTGACTTTATTTTGTTATACTTGTTCAAAAATTAAGAATAAAATAATTTATAAATATTAAATTTTCAATTTTCTTTGGATATTATTGGAATTTTTATTTTCTTACTACTAGAAAAAAATTATTTTTAGTTTAAAAATTAAAAAAAATAATAAATTTATAGATCTACTGTTTACTAGATATTACTGGAGTTTATTTTATTTTTTAGTTTAAATAAAAAATTTAATCATAAAATTTAAAAATTCAAAAATAAAAAATTTAGTTTTTTGAAATTTTTAATTTTTTTGAAAATATTTTTTTATTTTTTTATTCATTGGATAATGCTACACCCTACAGCTGACTTTTTTTTGCTGCACTTGTTTACAAATTAAAAATAAATTAATTTTAAAAATTTAAAATTTAAAATTTTTTTATTTTTTGGATATTGCTAGAATTTTTTATTTTTCTACTATTATAAAAAAATTATTTTTTTTGTTTTTAAATTAAAAAAATAATAAATTTACTGATTTGTTGTTTACTAGATATTGCTGGACTTTATTTTATTTTTTAATTTAAATAAAAAAATTTAATCTTATAATTTGAAAATTCAAAAATAAGAAATTTAGTTTTTTAAAATTTTTAATTTTTTAAAAATATTTTTTTATTTTTTATTCACTGGATAATGCTACATCCAGACGGTTGAGTAAATTAATTTTAAAAATTTAAAAATTTTCAATTTTTTATTTTTTAGATATTGTTGGAATTTTTTATTATTCAAATTTTATAAAAAAATTATTTTTTTGATTTAAAAGATAAAAAATAATAACAAATTTACAGATCTGTTGTTTACTAGATATAACTGGACTTTATTTTATTTTTCTAATTTAAATGATAATATTTAATCTTCTAATTTAAAAATCCAAAAATAGAAAATTTATTTTTTTGAAATCTTTAATTTTTCTAAAAGTATTTTTTTTATTTTTTTATTCACCGGATAATGCTACACCCAGACAATTGACTTTTTTTGCTGCACTTTTCACAAATTCAGAATAAATTAATTTTAAAAATTTAACATTTTTTAATTTTTTATTTTTTGGATATTGTTGGAATTTTTGTTTTTCTACTATTGGAAAAAATTATTTTTTTAGTTTAAAAATAAAAAAATAATAAATTTACAAATCAATTTTTTACTAGATATTGCTAAACATTATTTTATTTTTCTAATTTAAATAAAAAATTTAACCATATAATTTAAAAACTCAAAAATAAAAATTTAGTTTTTTAAAATTTTAAATTTTTCTAAAGATATTTTTTAATTTTTTATTCACCGGATAATGCTATACCCAGATACTTGACTTTTTTTTTGCTGCACTTGTTCACAAAGTAATAATAAATTAATTTTAAAAATTTAAAACTTTTAAATTTTTTAATTTTTTTAGATATTGTTAGAATTTTTTATTTTTCTACTACTAAAAAAACTATTTTTTTGTTTAAAATAAAAAAAAACAAATTTACAGATTTGATGTTTACTAAATATTGCTGGACATTATTTTATTTTTCTAATTTATATAAAGAAAATTTAATCTTATAATTTAAAATTTAAAAATAAAAAATTTAATTATTTAATATTTGTTATTTTTTTAAAAATATTTTTTTATTTTTTATTCACCGGATAATACTACACTCGGACAGTTGACCTTATTTTGTTATACTTGTTCAAAAATTAAGAATAAAATAATTTATAAATACTAAATTTTCAATTTTCTTTGGATATTATTGGAATTTTTATTTTCTTACTACTAGAAAAAAATTATTTTTAGTTTAAAAATTAAAAAAATAATAAATTTATAGATCTACTGTTTACTAGATATTACTGGAGTTTATTTTATTTTTTAGTTTAAATAAAAAATTTAATCATAAAATTTAAAAATTCAAAAATAAAAAATTTAGTTTTTTGAAATTTTTAATTTTTTTGAAAATATTTTTTTATTTTTTTAATCATTGGATAATGCTACACCCTACAGCTGATTTTTTTTTGCTGCACTTGTTTAGAAATTAAAAATAAATTAATTTTAAAAATTTAAAATTTAAATTTTTTTTATTTTTTTGGATACTGCAAGAATTTTTTATTTTTCTACTATTATAAAAAAATTATTTTTTTATTTTTTAAATTAAAAAAATAATAAATTTACTGATTTGTTGTTTACAAGATATTGCTGGACTTTATTTTATTTTTTTTAATTTAAATAAAAAAATTTAATCTTATAATTTGAAAATTCAAAAATAAGAAATTTAGTTTTTTAAAATTTTTAATTTTTTAAAAATATTTTTTTATTTTTTATTCACCGGATAATGCTATATCCAAACTGTCGAGTAAATTAATTTTAAAAATTTAAAAATTCTCAATTTTTTATTTTTTAGATATTGTTGGAATTTTTTATTATTCTACTTTGTTTAAAAAATTATTTTTTTTGATTTAAAAGATAAAAAATAATAACAAATTTATAGATCTGTTGTTTCTTAGATATAACTGGACTTTATTTTATTTTTCTAATTTAAATAAAAAAATTAATCTTATAATTTAAAAATCCAAAAATAGAAAATTTATTTTTTTGAAATTTTTAATTTTTCTAAAAGTATTTTTTTATTTTTTTATTCACCGGATAATGCTACACCCGAACAATTGACTTTTTTTGCTGCACTTTTCACAAATTCAGAATAAATTAATTTTAAAAATTTAACATTTTTTAATTTTTTATTTTTTGGATATTGTTGGAATTTTTGTTTTTCTACTATTGGAAAAAAATTATTTTTTTAGTTTAAAAATAAAAAAAATAATAAATTTACAAATCTATTTTTTACTAGATATTGCTAGACATTATTTTATTTTTCTAATTTAAATAAAAAATTTAACCATATAATTTAAAAACTCAAAAATAAAAAATTTAGTTTTTTAAAATTTTAAATTTTTCTAAAGATATTTTTTAATTTTTTATTCACCGGATAATGCTATACCCAGATACTTGACTTTTTTTTGCTGCACTTGTTCACAAAGTAATAATAAATTAATTTTAAAAATTTAAAACTTTTAAATTTTTTAATTTTTTTAGATATTGTTGGAATTTTTTATTTTTCTACTACTAGAAAAATTTTATTTTTTTGTTTAAAATAAAAAAAACAAATTTACAGATTTTGATGTTTTCTAAATATTGCTGGACATTATTTTATTTTTCTAATTTATATAAAAAAATTTAAAAAATTTTTTATTTTTTTGAAAATATTTTTTTATTTTTTTATTCATTGGATAATGCTACACCCTACAGCTGACTTTTTTTTGCTGCACTTGTTTACAAATAAAAAATAAATTAATTTTAAAAATTTTAAAAATTTTTATTTTTTTATTTTTTGGATATTGTTCGAATTTTTTATTTTTCTACTATTATAAAAAATTTATTTTTTTAGTTTTTAAATTAAAAAATAATAACAAATTTACAGATCTGTTGTTTACTAGATATAACTGGACTTTATTTTATTTTTCTAATTTAAATGATAATATTTAATCTTCTAATTTAAAAATCCAAAAATAGAAAATTTATTTTTTTGAAATTTTTAATTTTTCTAAAAGTATTTTTTTATTTTTTTATTCACCGGATAATGCTACACCCGGACAATTGACTTTTTTTGCTGCACTTTTCACAAATTCAGAATAAATTAATTTTAAAAATTTAAAATTTTTTAATTTTTTTATATTTTGGATATTGTTGGATATTTTATTTTTCTACTATTGGAAAAAAATTATTTTTTTAGTTTAAAAATAAAAAAAATAATAAATTTACAAATCTATTTTTTACTAGATATTGCTAGACATTATTTTATTTTTATAATTTAAATAAAAAATTTAACCATATAATTTAAAAACTCAAAAATAAAAAAATTTAGTTTTTTAAAATTTTAAATTTTTCTAAAGATATTTTTTTAATTTTTTATTCACCGAATAATGCTATACCCAAATACTTGACTTTTATTTGCTGCACTTGTTCACAAATTAATAATAAATTAATTTTAAAAATTTAAAAATTTAAAAATTTAAAACTTTTACATTTTTTAATTTTTTAGATATTTTTCGAATTTTTATTTTTCTACTATTAGAAAAAAATTAATTTTTTGTTTAAAATAAAAAAAACAAATTTACAGATTTGTTGTTTACTAAATATTGCTGGACATTATTTTATTTTTCTAATTTATATAAAAAAATTTATTCTTATAATTTAAAATTTAAAAATAAAAAATTTAATTATTTAATATATGTTATTTTTTTAAAAATATTTTTTTATTTTTTTATTCACCGGATAATACTACACTTGGACAGTTGACTTTTTTTTGCTGCACTTGTTCAAAAATTAAGAATAAAATAATTTAAAAATATTAAATTTTCAATTTTTTGGATATTATTGGAATTTTTAATTTTTACTACTAGAAAAAAATTATTTTTAGTTTAAAAATTAAAAAAATAATAAATTTATAGATCTACTATTTACTAGATATTACTGGAGTTTATTTTTATTTTTTTATTCATTGGACAATGCTACACCCTACAGCTGACTTTTTCTTGCTGCACTTGTTTACAAATTAAAAATAAATTAATTTTAAAAATTTAAAATTTTTTTATTTTTTTATTTTTTGGATATTGTTAGAATTTTTTATTTTTCTACTATTAGAAAAAATTTATTTTTTTGTTTATAAATTAAAAAAATAATAAATTTACTGATTTGTTGTTTACTAGATATTGCTGGACTTTATTTTATTTTTTAATTTAAATAAAAAAATTTAATCTTATAATTTGAAAATTCAAAAATAAGAAATTTAGTTTTTTAAAATTTTTAATTTTTTAAAAATATTTTTTTATTTTTTATTCACTGGATAATGCTACATCCAGACTGTCGAGTAAATTAATTTTAAAAATTTAAAAATTTAAAAATTTTCAATTTTTTATTTTTTAGATATTGTTGGAATTTTTTATTATTCAAATTTTATAAAAAAAATTATTTTTTTGATTTAAAAGATAAAAAATAAAAACAAATTTACAGATCTGTTGTTTACTAGATATAACTGGACTTTATTTTATTTTTCTAATTTAAATGATAATATTTAATCTTCTAATTTAAAAATCCAAAAATAGAAAATTTATTTTTTTGAAATTTTTAATTTTTCTAAAAGTATTTTTTTTATTTTTTTATTCACCAGATAATGCTACACCCGGACAATTGACTTTTTTAGCTGCACTTTTCACAAATTCAGAATAAATTAATTTTAAAATTTAACATTTTTTAATTTTTTATTTTTTGGATATTGTTGGAATTTTTGTTTTTCTACTATTGGAAAAAAAATTATTTTTTTAGTTTAAAAATAAAAAATATAATAAATTTACAAATCTATTTTTTACTAGATAATGCTAAACATTATTTTATTTTTCTAATTTAAATAAAAAATTTAACCATATAATTTAAAAACTCAAAAATAAAAAATTTAGTTTTTTAAAATTTTAAATTTTTCTAAAGATATTTTTTAATTTTTTATTCACCGGATAATGCTATACCCAGATACTTGACTTTTTTTTGCTGCACTTGTTCACAAAGTAATAATAAATTAATTTTAAAAATTTAAAACTCTTAAATTTTTTAATTTTTTTAGATATTGTTAGAATTTTTTATTTTTCTACTACTAAAAAAAACTATTTTTTTGTTTAAAATAAAAAAAAAACAAATTTACAGATTTGATGTTTACTAAATATTGCTGGACATTATTTTATTTTTCTAATTTATATAAAGAAAATTTAATCTTATAATTTAAAATTTAAAAATAAAAAATTTTAATTATTTAATATATGTTATTTTTTTAAAAATATTTTTTTATTTTTTATTCACCGGATAATACTACACTCGGACAGTTGACTTTATTTTGTTATACTTGTTCAAAAATTAAGAATAAAATAATTTATAAATATTAAATTTTCAATTTTCTTTGGATATTATTGGAATTTTTATTTTCTTACTACTAGAAAAAAATTATTTTTAGTTTAAAAATTAAAAAAATAATAAATTTATAGATCTACTGTTTACTAGATATTACTGGAGTTTATTTTATTTTTTAGTTTAAATAAAAAATTTAATCATAAAATTTAAAAATTCAAAAATAAAAAATTTAGTTTTTTGAAATTTTTAATTTTTTTGAAAATATTTTTTTATTTTTTTATTCATTGGATAATGCTACACCCTACAGCTGACTTTTTTTTGCTGCACTTGTTTACAAATTAAAAATAAATTAATTTTAAAAATTTAAAATTTAAAATTTTTTTATTTTTTTGGATATTGCTAGAATTTTTTATTTTTCTACTATTATAAAAAAATTATTTTTTTTGTTTTTAAATTAAAAAAATAATAAATTTACTGATTTGTTGTTTACTAGATATTGCTGGACTTTATTTTATTTTTTAATTTAAATAAAAAAATTTAATCTTATAATTTGAAAATTCAAAAATAAGAAATTTAGTTTTTTAAAATTTTTAATTTTTTAAAAATATTTTTTTATTTTTTATTCACTGGATAATGCTACATCCAGACGGTTGAGTAAATTAATTTTAAAAATTTAAAAATTTTCAATTTTTTATTTTTTAGATATTGTTGGAATTTTTTATTATTCAAATTTTATAAAAATAATTATTTTTTTGATTTAAAAGATAAAAAATAATAACAAATTTACAGATCTGTTGTTTACTAGATATAACTGGACTTTATTTTATTTTTCTAATTTAAATGATAATATTTAATCTTCTAATTTAAAAATCCAAAAATAGAAAATTTATTTTTTTGAAATTTTTAATTTTTCTAAAAGTATTTTTTTTATTTTTTTATTCACCGGATAATGCTACACCCAGACAATTGACTTTTTTTGCTGCACTTTTCACAAATTCAGAATAAATTAATTTTAAAAATTTAACATTTTTTAATTTTTTATTTTTTGGATATTGTTGGAATTTTTGTTTTTCTACTATTGGAAAAAAATTATTTTTTTAGTTTAAAAATAAAAAAATAATAAATTTACAAATCAATTTTTTACTAGATATTGCTAAACATTATTTTATTTTTCTAATTTAAATAAAAAATTTAACCATATAATTTAAAAACTCAAAAATAAAAAATTTAGTTTTTTAAAATTTTAAATTTTTCTAAAGATATTTTTTAATTTTTTATTCACCGGATAATGCTATACCCAGATACTTGACTTTTTTTTTGCTGCACTTGTTCACAAAGTAATAATAAATTAATTTTAAAAATTTAAAACTTTTAAATTTTTTAATTTTTTTAGATATTGTTAGAATTTTTTATTTTTCTACTACTAAAAAAAACTATTTTTTTGTTTAAAATAAAAAAAAAACAAATTTACAGATTTGATGTTTACTAAATATTGCTGGACATTATTTTATTTTTCTAATTTATATAAAGAAAATTTAATCTTATAATTTAAAATTTAAAAATAAAAAATTTAATTATTTAATATTTGTTATTTTTTAAAAATATTTTTTTATTTTTTATTCACCGGATAATACTACACTCGGACAGTTGACCTTATTTTGTTATACTTGTTCAAAAATTAAGAATAAAATAATTTATAAATACTAAATTTTCAATTTTCTTTGGATATTATTGGAATTTTTATTTTCTTACTACTAGAAAAAAATTATTTTTAGTTTAAAAATTAAAAAAATAATAAATTTATAGATCTACTGTTTACTAGATATTACTGGAGTTTATTTTATTTTTTAGTTTAAATAAAAAATTTAATCATAAAATTTAAAAATTCAAAAATAAAAAATTTAGTTTTTTGAAATTTTTAATTTTTTTGAAAATATTTTTTTATTTTTTTAATCATTGGATAATGCTACACCCTACAGCTGATTTTTTTTGCTGCACTTGTTTAGAAATTAAAAATAAATTAATTTTAAAAATTTAAAATTTAAATTTTTTTTATTTTTTTGGATACTGCAAGAATTTTTTATTTTTCTACTATTATAAAAAAATTATTTTTTATTTTTTAAATTAAAAAATAATAAATTTACTGATTTGTTGTTTACAAGATATTGCTGGACTTTATTTTATTTTTTTTAATTTAAATAAAAAAATTTAATCTTATAATTTGAAAATTCAAAAATAAGAAATTTAGTTTTTTAAAATTTTTAATTTTTTAAAAATATTTTTTTATTTTTTATTCACCGGATAATGCTATATCCAAACTGTCGAGTAAATTAATTTTAAAAATTTAAAAATTCTCAATTTTTTATTTTTTAGATATTGTTGGAATTTTTTATTATTCTACTTTGTTTAAAAAATTATTTTTTTTGATTTAAAAGATAAAAAATAATAACAAATTTATAGATCTGTTGTTTCTTAGATATAACTGGACTTTATTTTATTTTTCTAATTTAAATAAAAAAAATTAATCTTATAATTTAAAAATCCAAAAATAGAAAATTTATTTTTTTGAAATTTTTAATTTTTCTAAAAGTATTTTTTTATTTTTTTATTCACCGGATAATGCTACACCCGGACAATTGACTTTTTTTGCTGCACTTTTCACAAATTCAGAATAAATTAATTTTAAAAATTTAACATTTTTTAATTTTTTATTTTTTGGATATTGTTGGAATTTTTGTTTTTCTACTATTGGAAAAAAATTATTTTTTTAGTTTAAAAATAAAAAAAATAATAAATTTACAAATCTATTTTTTACTAGATATTGCTAGACATTATTTTATTTTTCTAATTTAAATAAAAAATTTAACCATATAATTTAAAAACTCAAAAATAAAAAATTTAGTTTTTTAAAATTTTAAATTTTTCTAAAGATATTTTTTAATTTTTTATTCACCGGATAATGCTATACCCAGATACTTGACTTTTTTTTGCTGCACTTGTTCACAAAGTAATAATAAATTAATTTTAAAAATTTAAAACTTTTAAATTTTTTAATTTTTTTAGATATTGTTGGAATTTTTTATTTTTCTACTACTAGAAAAATTTATTTTTTTGTTTAAAATAAAAAAAACAAATTTACAGATTTGATGTTTTCTAAATATTGCTGGACATTATTTTATTTTTCTAATTTATATAAAAAAATTTAAAAATTTTTTTATTTTTTTGAAAATATTTTTTTATTTTTTTATTCATTGGATAATGCTACACCCTACAGTGACTTTTTTTTGCTGCACTTGTTACAAATAAAAAATAAATTAATTTTAAAAATTTTAAAAAATTTTTATTTTTTATTTTTTGGATATTGTTCGAATTTTTTATTTTTCTACTATTATAAAAAATTATTTTTTAGTTTTTAAATTAAAAAATAATAACAAATTTACAGATCTGTTGTTTACTAGATATAACTGGACTTTATTTTATTTTTCTAATTTAAATATAATATTTAATCTTCTAATTTAAAAATCCAAAAATAGAAAATTTATTTTTTTGAAATTTTTAATTTTTCTAAAAGTATTTTTTTATTTTTTTATTCACCGGATAATGCTACACCCGGACAATTGACTTTTTTTGCTGCACTTTTCACAAATTCAGAATAAATTAATTTTAAAAATTTAAAATTTTTTAATTTTTTTATTTTTGGATATTGTTGGATATTTTATTTTTCTACTATTGGAAAAAAATTATTTTTTTAGTTTAAAAATAAAAAAAATAATAAATTTACAAATCTATTTTTTACTAGATATTGCTAGACATTATTTTATTTTTTAATTTAAATAAAAAATTTAACCATATAATTTAAAAACTCAAAAATAAAAAATTTAGTTTTTTAAAATTTTAAATTTTTCTAAAGATATTTTTTTAATTTTTTATTCACCGGATAATGCTATACCCAATACTTGACTTTTTTTGCTGCACTTGTTCACAAATAATAATAAATTAATTTTAAAAATTTAAAATTTTTAAATTTTTTAATTTTTTAGATATTTTTGAATTTTTATTTTTCTACTATTAGAAAAAATTATTTTTTGTTTAAAATAAAAAAAACAAATTTACAGATTTGTGTTTACTAAATATTGCTGGACATTATTTTATTTTTCTAATTTATATAAAAAAATTTATTCTTATAATTTAAAATTTAAAAATAAAAATTTAATTATTTAATATATGTTATTTTTTTAAAAATATTTTTTTATTTTTTTATTCACCGGATAATACTACACTGGACAGTTGACTTTTTTTTGCTGCACTTGTTCAAAAATTAAGAATAAAATAATTTAAAAATATTAAATTTTCAATTTTTTGGATATTATTGGAATTTTTATTTTTACTACTAGAAAAAAAATTATTTTTAGTTTAAAAATTAAAAAAATAATAAATTTATAGATCTACTATTTACTAGATATTACTGGAGTTTATTTTTATTTTTTTATTCATTGGACAATGCTACACCCTACAGTGACTTTTTTTGCTGCACTTGTTTACAAATTAAAAATAAATTAATTTTAAAAATTTAAAATTTATTTTTTATTTTTTGGATATTGTTAGAATTTTTTATTTTTCTACTATTATAAAAAATTATTTTTTTAGTTTTAAATTAAAAAAATAATAAATTTACTGATTTGTTGTTTACTAGATATTGCTGGACTTTATTTTATTTTTTAATTTAAATAAAAAAATTTAATCTTATAATTTGAAAATTCAAAAATAAGAAATTTAGTTTTTTAAAATTTTTAATTTTTTAAAAATATTTTTTTATTTTTTATTCACTGGATAATGCTATATCCAAACTGTCGAGTAAATTAATTTTAAAAATTTAAAAATTTTCAATTTTTTATTTTTTAGATATTGTTGGAATTTTTTATTATTCTATTTTATAAAAAAAATTATTTTTTTGATTTAAAAGATAAAAAATAAAACAAATTTACAGATCTGTTGTTTACTAGATATAACTGGACTTTATTTTATTTTTCTAATTTAAATAAAAAATTTAATCTTATAATTTAAAAATCCAAAAATAGAAAATTTATTTTTTTGAAATTTTTAATTTTTCTAAAAGTATTTTTTTATTTTTTTATTCACCGGATAATGCTACACCGGACAATTGACTTTTTTTGCTGCACTTTTCACAAATTCAGAATAAATTAATTTTAAAAATTTAACATTTTTTATTTTTTATTTTTTGGATATTGTTGGAATTTTTTTTTCTACTATTGGAAAAAATTATTTTTTTAGTTTAAAAATAAAAAAATAATAAATTTACAAATCTATTTTTACTAGATATTGCTAACATTATTTTATTTTTCTAATTTAAATAAAAAATTTAACCATATAATTTAAAAACTCAAAAATAAAAAATTTAGTTTTTAAAATTTTAAATTTTTCTAAAGATATTTTTTAATTTTTTATTCACCGGATAATGCTATACCCAGATACTTGACTTTTTTTTGCTGCACTTGTTCACAAAGTAATAATAAATTAATTTTAAAAATTTAAAACTTTTAAATTTTTAATTTTTTAGATATTGTTGGAATTTTTTATTTTTCTACTACTAGAAAAAATTATTTTTTTGTTTAAAATAAAAAAAAACAAATTTACAGATTTGATGTTTACTAAATATTGCTGGACATTATTTTATTTTTCTAATTTATATAAAAAAATTTAATCTTATAATTTAAAATTTAAAAATAAAAATTTTAATTATTTAATATATGTTATTTTTTAAAAATATTTTTTTATTTTTTTATTCACCGGATAATACTACACTCGGACAGTTGACTTTATTTTGTACTTGTTCAAAAATTAAGAATAAAATAATTTATAAATATTAAATTTTCAATTTTCTTTGGATATTATTGGAATTTTTATTTTTTACTACTAGAAAAAAATTATTTTTAGTTTAAAAATTAAAAAAATAATAAATTTATAGATCTACTTTTACTAGATATTACTGGAGTTTATTTATTTTTAGTTTATAAAAAATTTAATCATAAAATTTAAAAATTCAAAAATAAAAAATTTAGTTTTTTGAAATTTTTAATTTTTTGAAAATATTTTTTATTTTTTTATTCATTGGATAATGCTACACCCTACAGTTGACTTTTTTTTGCTGCACTTGTTTACAAATTAAAAATAAATTAATTTTAAAAATTTAAAATTTAAAATTTTTTTATTTTTTTGGATATTTTAGAATTTTTATTTTTCTACTATTATAAAAAAATTATTTTTTTGTTTTTAAATTAAAAAAATAATAAATTTACTGATTTGTTGTTTACTAGATATTGCTGGACTTTATTTTATTTTTTAATTTAAATAAAAAAATTTAATCTTATAATTTGAAAATTCAAAAATAAGAAATTTAGTTTTTTAAAATTTTTAATTTTTTAAAAATATTTTTTTATTTTTTATTCACGGATAATGCTATATCCAACTGTTGAGTAAATTAATTTTAAAAATTTAAAAATTTTCAATTTTTTATTTTTTAGATATTGTTGGAATTTTTTATTATTCTACTTTTATAAAAAAATTATTTTTTGATTTAAAAGATAAAAAATAATAACAAATTTACAGATCTGTTGTTTACTAATATAACTGGACTTTATTTTATTTTTCTAATTTAAATAAAAAATTTAATCTTATAATTTAAAAATCCAAAAATAGAAAATTTATTTTTTGAAATTTTTAATTTTTCTAAAAGTATTTTTTTATTTTTTTATTCACCGGATAATGCTACACCGACAATTGACTTTTTTTGCTGCACTTTTCACAAATTCAGAATAAATTAATTTTAAAAATTTAACATTTTTTAATTTTTTATTTTTTGGATATTGTTGGAATTTTTTTTTCTACTATTGGAAAAAAATTATTTTTTTAGTTTAAAAATAAAAAAATAATAAATTTACAATCATTTTTTACTAGATATTGCTAACATTATTTTTTTTTCTAATTTAAATAAAAAATTTAACCATATAATTTAAAACTCAAAAATAAAAATTTAGTTTTTTAAAATTTTAAATTTTTCTAAAGATATTTTTTAATTTTTTATTCACCGGATAATGCTATACCCAGATACTTGACTTTTTTTTGCTGCACTTGTTCACAAAGTAATAATAAATTAATTTTAAAAATTTAAAACTTTTAAATTTTTAATTTTTTTAGATATTGTTGAATTTTTATTTTTCTACTACTAAAAAAATATTTTTTTGTTTAAAATAAAAAAAAACAAATTTACAGATTTGATGTTTACTAAATATTGCTGGACATATTTTATTTTTCTAATTTATATAAAAAAATTTAATCTTATAATTTAAATTTAAAAATAAAAATTTAATTATTTAATATTGTTATTTTTTAAAAATATTTTTTTATTTTTTATTCACCGGATAATACTACACTCGGACAGTTGACTTTATTTTGTACTTGTTCAAAAATTAAGAATAAAATAATTTATAAATATAAATTTTCAATTTTCTTTGGATATTATTGGAATTTTTATTTTTACTACTAGAAAAAATTATTTTAGTTTAAAAATTAAAAAATAATAAATTTATAGATCTACTTTTACTAGATATTATGGAGTTTATTTTATTTTTAGTTTAATAAAAAATTTAATCATAAAATTTAAAAATTCAAAATAAAAAATTTAGTTTTTGAATTTTTAATTTTTTT